>NC_029794.2:84622065-84732535 GCF_000816755.2 Arachis ipaensis
ACTTTGAATTTTTCTATATGCACAGCTGTGTTCTTGAGGAGTTGAGAGTTAGATTACCTTTCACTGATTTCGAATGTCAGGTGTTGAGGTAGTTAAACTGTGCTCCGTCGCAGCTTCATCCCAATGGGTGGGCGTTTCTCCGTTCGTTTGAAATTTTAATGGAGTTTCTGGAAGTGGTGCCGTCTGTTGACCTTTTCTTTTCTTTATTTCAAGCCAAAGGGGTGTGGAAAGGTGGTTGGATAAAAATATAAACACTTTTTAATCCTAATTCTTACCTCTTGAAATTTCATTGACTTTATAGGCGGAATCCGTATAAATATCCACCACCACCACCCCACCGTCCCTTGAACACGGTTCACCAGACTAGAAGTCCATAGTGTTTTATTCAAAGAGTCTATCTAACTAATAAGTAATAATCCAAGTAACCTCTCCCAAAACAAGTCTATGATCTTGTGTATAATCATTAGTCATTAGGGTAGGGAAGAATGTTAGTGACATAATTGCATAGTGTAAAATTTGTGGTTGAATTGGGCCTTCCCGATGAAATTAAACAACAGGCCAGGTACAAAGGAAAAATCATTAGAAAGCCTAATTCATCAAAATAATTATCCTGTGTCTAAAAAAAAAAAAAATAATAAAAAACAAATACATAAATAAATTAAAATAAAGGTATTAACTACTAAATCTAGTGTTATTATTTGTCCATCACCAAATAGTTAGTGCAATGATTACAAGTTAACAAGAAGCTGGTTAAGTGAAAATTAGAATTCTGTAAAGCCAAAGCATGTGCTGATGGTGCCCTGTCTCCGAATATTCCACCGTTCTAAACTTCTAATCCTTCCCCACACAACGGAGAAAAAAAAAAAATAATAATAATAGAGGGAAGTGACAGATTTTAATTTGAGATTTCATATCATAAGAAATGAAAAGGTACATGGGCGAATATTTTTTAACTTATAAGGGTGAAAAGCAAAAGATGATACTACATTGTCACGTTGGCAGTTGCCACTTGCCACAAACTGTAGAAAGTATAGGGAGATTATTAATCCATTGTAATCTTGAAAATAAATTTAAAAACTTAAGTTGATGATTGTTGTTATCTCCAAATTTCATTATCTTTGAAGATAATTGGGTGGTTTTCACACACTGATTTCATTTTTTTATAATTAAGTAGAGTAGTTTATGTGCTGCTATTGAATGCTCCTAACTAGTAGTTTTTGATAATGAAAAGTTTAGATTATATATTTGACCCTTAAAAGCAAGAAATAAAAGCAAGAAATAAACGCAAAAGGTTTCTGACCGAATATTTGAACTCACCAGGCTGTTGTAGCCTTTATTTGCCATAAAAGAGAAAATATTTGTCATAAGATACATGACCGAATTATTCATGATCTATATAATAGAATTAACTCAATTAAGTATTAATTTCACCAAAAGTTCATTCGATCAAAAATAATAAAAAATAAATATGTACTGTGTTATTATGTGAAAAAACAAGTTAACTTGGTAGAAAACAAAACAATTATTAACTACCTTAATCAATCTTAACAATAGTGGCTTGAGAGAGATGTGGTCCTTAATATACATGATCTTGCCTGGGAAATAGGTCGGCTTCAACTCCTCGAGGTTAGCCGAGCTATGTGCTGCGAGGTTGGGCGTCCGCTCCTCAGAGTCCGAGCTCTTTATGTTTGTTGTAGATGTGAAGGTACGAGCAATACAAAGGGAGTAGGTTGTACCTGCAAAGGCACTCCAATGCTTAAGTCAGTTATGGTGTTAAGTTCAGGAGAAAGATATCAAAAAAGACATTTTACCTTCCTTTTATAGAAATATGTTCGTTCGTTACATTGTAGGTGATAAAATCGGTTACGAAACCGATTTTATCTTTCCGTTTGGGACGTCGGTTATGGTAATATTAACGCCACCGAGTTATAGCTCATAAGGGCCGAGCAATAACGGCAAAATGGCGAGTTATGGTGATGGTCAGTAACGGTTATGGGGCCGAGTTATAGCTCGTATTAATGGTGACCATATCAATACATAATAAAATTGGCGAAAGCAGAGAACCTGCTCTGATCATCATAGTAAGCACAAAAAAGCTTAATTCAATTATCCTAAGATTTTAAGAGTTATGAAATAATTTATATGCTTCCATCTAGTTGGTACAGGTTCTTGCAATAGTTAACAAATTCCCCTTTCTTATCACTCTCATTTTTATAATTAAAGGTCTTACCAAGAAATGCTCTAATTAAATTCTTTTAAGTTAACATTCGAAGTACATAATTCAAAAGTTTAAGAAAATAAGTGAAGTGGGACCTGTAATTATAAATGTGATGAAGCCATTTGAGTATGTAACATAATATGTGAGAGTCTGAAAATAAAATTGAATTTAAAATAAAATACAAAAAGTTGTTAAGAATTTTTTAGTTTTGTACAGCTAATGAGTTTGTTACAATTTGTTAGAGAATTAGTTAAGAATTAGTGATTTATCTCATTCCTTTGTACAGATATATAAAGTGTATATCTACAGTGTAAATCATGATGCTTCATTCATTCAATATACAGAAAATGTTCATCATCCAAATTTTTCTCTGACTTCTTCAAATATTTTTCACTGTCCTCTTCAATTTCAATCTGCTGAAGCTTTATCATCAGCTTTAGCTTTCACTTCTCTTCTCTTCTTTTGACAGTTTGCTGCATCGCACTGCTTGTTGCATCACACTGGTACCATTTTACATGGTATCAGAGCTTGCGATCTTTGAATGGCGACCGATGATACGAATACCAGTACCAACTCTGCTCATTCTGCTACGGATTTCGAACGATTCACTGCCTTCATGGCCCAATTCTCCTAATTCCAAGCTCAATTTCCCAGATCTGGTTCTTCCCCCGTTTCAGACCCAATCAGCCCCTATTTTCTTCATCCTACAGAAAGTCCTGGCACTTCATTGATACCTCTTCAACTTACACTTCAAAATTATTAGCAGTGGTCACACGATATGTGGCGTGCTCTCAGATCTAAGAATAAGGTAAAATTCTTAGATGGATCAATTGTGAAACCTGCTGAGCATGAAGCTACCTTCGAAGCTTGGGATCGATGCAATAGCTTTCTTCTTTCTTGGATTAATCTCTCTCTCAGTCCAGAAATTGCTAAGAGCGTGATGTGGATCACTTCTGCTTCAGATTTGTGGAACGATCTGAAAATTCGCTACTTGCATGGAGATGTGTTCAGAGTTGGTGAGTTGAAAGAGGAGTTCTATGCTATTTGCCAAGGTGATTCTACTATCACTACTTATTTTACTAAATTGAAATCTATTTGGGAGGAATTAGAGAATCTTCGTACAATTCCTAGTTGTTTGGCTTGTGTTAATAGTTGCAATTGTGGATTGAAAACTATTAGAGATTATGCGTCTGAGGAGTATGTTGTTAAATTCTTGAGAGGCTTAAACGAGCAATATTCCACTGTCAAGTCTCAGATCATGCTTTTAAAGCCTTTTCCTGATGTCAATACTGTCCTGGCCATGCTAACACAGCAAGAACGACAGTTTCATTCGGATTTCATGGATACTAAAATAGTTGCAAACTCCATAGAAGTGCAGCACTTTTCGGGCAACAACCCTGCCTCAAGAGGCAGAGGACGAGGCAGAAATTCAGGACGAGGTACACAAGCTTCTAAAAGCTATGGCAGAGGGTATACTTCCAAGTTGTGCACTTATTGCAACCGAATTGGTCATTTGGTTGATAATTGTTACAAGAAGAATGGTTTTTCTGCACACTTGAAGCAGAAATCTGCAAATCATATCAGCACTGAAGGGGCAATTGAGGATTCCAGTGCTGAGCTAATTGATTCTAATTAAGATGATAAGAGTAATGAGATAGTGCTTGTCTTGACTCCTGATCAGAAGGAAACGTTAATAGCTCTGCTCCAGCAACCACTCATGACAGCTCCAACTATGTGAATCACGTTACTTCTTCTACCACCCTCACTCAACCAAAAGGTAGACATATTTTGAGTGCATGTTTTCATAAAACCTCTTGGATAATTGACAATGGTGCCACTGATTATGCTTGCTATATCCAAGAATTTTTCAAAACCTTCTTTCATATAAAACCAGTTTTAATCAATCTACCTGATGGTTCCAAAACTACAACAAATATTTGTGGTACAGTGCAATTATCAGACACTTTGATCCTCACCAATGTTTTGTTCATCCCTCACTTTAAATATAATTTAATTTCTGTTTCAAAGCTCACTAAAATATTGCATTGTGAAGTCAGATTCACTGATTATTCTTGTGAGATACAGGAACTTCCCTCCTTGAAGATGATTGGGCAAGCTGAAGTGGTTGGAGATCTCTATGTGATGAATGTAGATCCATTAAAATTACCTTCACTCACTATACAACCTGTGACACTTACTATACAGTAAGATATAGGAGCTCTTTGGCATGCTAGATTAGGCCATTTACCATATAGCAGAATGATAACCATGAAAAATAGTTTTTCTTTCATTAAATGCATTTTTCAGTCACATGTTTGTGACTCATGTCATTATGCCAAACAAAAAAGATTGCCCTTCCCTATAAGCAATACACATTTTGTTAATGATTTTGATTTGTTACATATTGATATTTGGGGGTCAATTTCTATTCCGTCCATTTCAGGTCATAAGTATTTTTTAACTATTGTTGAAGACAAAACCAGATTCACATGGCTTTATTGCATGAAGTTAAAATCAGAAGCGAGAAAATTAGTTCAGGATTTTGTTCAACTTGTATAAACACAATTTAACAAAATTGTCAAGCAAATTAGAATTGATAATGGTTTGGAATTCAAAATGGAATCATTTTACAGTTCAAAAGGCATTGAGCATCAAACCTCTTGTATTGAAACTCCATAACAAAATGGTGTTGCGGAGTGCAAACATCAACACATCCTCGTTGTTGCTAGAGCGCTTTTGTTTCATTCATCCCAAAATGTTTTTGACACTATGCTGTACAACATTCAATTCATTTGATAAATCGATTGCCTAATACCTTCTTGAAAAATATGACTCCTTATGAAGCTCTATTTCATTCTAAACCAGATTTAAGTGAACTTAAGGTGTTTGGTTGCCTTGTATTTGCTTCCACTCTCACTGCTGGAAGGCGAAAGTTGGATCCAAGGTCTAGGAAATGCTTAGGCTATAAAACTGGCACTAGAGGTTCAATTTTGCTTGACATAGAAACTAAAGAAATCTTTATGTCTCGGAACACTGAATTTTTTTAACATTTTTCTTTCAAAACTGTTTCAAGTAATTCACACTCCACTGCACAACAATCATTCACACCTGCAAATTTGGATCCCTTCTTGGATTTGTATCCTATTTCTTCATTTCATCCTAACATTCATGACACTCCATCTCTAGCAACTAATCATGCAGCCCCTGACATTATTCCTCATACTGCATCATCTACTGCATCTTTGCATGACACTTATACCTCCAATACAACTCCTAATCAAGTTACTCAATTTGCCATCGTTAATTCACCATCTTCCATTCCTGTTTTAAGACGTTCTGAAAGGGAACACATGCAACCATCTTATCTTCAGGACTATCACTGCTTCAACCTCCGTTTACATAGAGATCCCATCCAAACTGTCCAATTATCTTCAAATTGTAAGTATCCCTTATCTCACCATTTGTCATATGCATCTTTCTCTCCAAAGCACCTGGCCTTCACTCTTGCTATCATTAACAACCCTAACCCTAAACACTACTCTGAGGCTGTCATGCATGATTGTTGGAGAAAAGCTATTGATGCAGAACTTGCTACTCTTGAGCAAAACAAAACCTGGACCATTACCTCCTTACCACCTGGCAAGAATGCAGTTGGTTGTAAGTGAATTTTTTGCACTAAGTTCAACTCGGATGGAACTGTTGAACGGCACAAGGCTCGGCTAGTTGCTCAAGGTTTTACCCAAATTTCAGGGGTTGATTATATTGACACTTTCAGCCCAGTGGTCAAAATGAGCACTGTTCGAGTCCTTCTGGCCATTGCTGCAGCAAAGGACTGTCATATTCATCAACTTGATGTTAACATCGCATTTCTTCATGGAGACCTTCATGAAGATGTATACATGAAGCTTTCAAAAGGGTTGAAATATTTTGATCCCAAGCTGGTTTGTAAGCTAGACAGATCTCTTTATGGATTGAAGCAAGTGAGTCGTCAATGGAATCTCAAGCTCTCTGCTGCGTTAACTGAATTAGGGTTCAATCAGTCTGAAAGTGATCACTCTTTGTTCACCAAATCTACTACAGATAGGTTCACAGCAATTTTAGTGTATGTAGATGATCTTGTTCTAGCTGGTGATAATTTGAATGAAATTCAACATGTCAAGCACTTTCTGGATAGCAAGTTCCAAATTAAAGATCTTGGCATTCTTAAGTTTTTTATTGGAATAATGGAGGTAGCTCGGAGCAAAGCTAGAATTTCTCTTTACCAAAGAAAATATGCTTTGGATTTGATCAATGACTGTGGCTTGCTTGGAGCCAAGCCAGCGACAACACCTATGGAGTATTCAACCTCTTTGTCCAGAGAATCAGGAATTGTGCTTCCTGATGCTTCACTCTATCGTAGATTGATTGGAAGGCTTCTTTATCTTACCAATACCAGGCCAGATTTGAGCTACTCTGTGGGTTGCCTCTCTCAATTCATGGACTCACCCACTGATATTTATTTGCAAGCTGCTTACAGGGTTCTTCGATAATTGAAACAATCTCCAGCTTCTGGTATCTTCTTCTCTGCCACAAACTCTTTTAAGCTCTCTGGTTATACTGATTCAGATTGGGGTGCTTGCAAGGACACTAGGAAGTCCATCACTGGTTATTGCTTCTTTCTTGATCACACACTCATCTCTTAGAAGAGTAAGAAACAAACAACTGTGTCCAGATCTTCCTCTGAAGCAGAGTATCGAGTGCTGGCTAATGGGACGTGTGTACTCATTTGGTTGCTGAAATTGTTAAAGGAGTTTGACATCCATCCTCCTCTCCCAGTTGATATTTTTTGTGATAACAAATCTGCTATCTACATTACTTCTAATCCAGTCTTTCATGAGCGAACCAAGCAGGTGGAGATTGATTGTCATATTGCTCGAAACAAGTACAAGGAAGGTATTTCAAATTTGAGATATATTGCCTCTGCTGACCAACCTGCTGACATCTTTACAAAACCCCTTGCTCCAGGGCTCTTCTCCTCTCTATTGTCCAAGCTGGGATTACTTGATTTGCACAAACCAAGCAATACCAGCTTGCGGGGGATGTAACATAATATGTGAGAATCTGAAAATAAAATTGAATTTAAAATAAAATACAAAAAATTGTTAGGAAGCTTCTAGTCTTGTACATCTAATGAGTTTATTACAATTTGTTAGTTTGTTACAATTTGTTAGCGAATTAGCTAAGAATTAGTGATTTATCTTTGTACAGATATATAAAGTATATATCTATAGTGTAAATCATGATGCTTCATTCATTCAATATATAGAGAATGTTCATCATCCAAATTTTTCTCTGACTTCTTCAAATTTTTTTCACTGTCCTCTTCAATTTCAATCTGCTGAAACTTATTAATCAGCTTTAGCTTTCATTTCTCTTCTCTTTTTTTGACAGCTTGCTGTATCACACTGCTTGTTGCATCACACTGCTTGTTGCATCACACTGGTATCATTTTACAGAATACATATGTAACAATTAATGTTATGGAACTTTTTGTTGTTAAACATTATATTCTATTGTATTGTACATGCAGAAAAGGAAGTGGTCCCTGAAACCATGGAAGCAAGGTAATTAACAATAGTGTCAGAGTCTCCAAGTTGAGATGAAATGAGGATCAGTTAAACAAGTTGAGGTAAACATTGCCATTGACGTTCTTAGTTGCCTCTCTTTTTTTCCTTGAACACGTGCATAAATACGTGGTCCAAATATAAATAAAAGGAATGCTAAATGGCTATTTAAATTTATTATTTTTAGTTATTAGTTAGTTATTAATATTTAAAAGTATGGAATAAAGTATGTTATTAGATTATTAAATTAAAAAAATTATATTATTAATTCAAAAGAAGGTTTTTTAAAAGTTTATCTCACCAATAAGCATGAAAAAATTCAATAGTATACCCAATTTTAGAGATATATATGAGCATAAGATATTCAATTTCCACCTTATGAATGCATGAGAGAAAACTATAATATAAGATCATTTTATATTATACAAAAATGTTGTTACCAATATAATGCATGTATGATGAGCTGTGTGCGAGATATACATCATATATATTGACTTACATATATATAATTTATTACTAAAGAGAATATACAGGTTAACATTAATAAAATAACTCATATTTTATCTAATAACAATTTTAATTACAAAAGAAAAAGAAGTACTTGAATTTCAAATTTTAAAGCAGATTAATTATTTTGATGTGGTAGCAATACTTTTTGTTTTTCTGAATGAATGCTTGAACAGTGCATATTTTTGAATTTATTGCCCATAAATGTTAAAATTGTTGGCTTTTGAAAGAATAATGGAAAAGGAGAAATGTTATTGATAATCTGAAAAATCATATAATTGATTCTTGAAGCAAGAAAAAGCAGTGAAAAACTTGCAAAAAAAAAAAGAGAGAAAAAGGCAAGGGTAATAAAAAGGATCCAAGGCTTTGAGTATCAGTGGATAGGAGGGCCTACAGGAATAAAATCCTGGCCTAAGCGCTAAACCAAGCTGTCCCTAACCATGTGCTTGTGGCGTGAAGGTGTCAAGTGAAAACTTGAGACTGAGCGGTTAAAGTCGTGGTCCAAAGCAAAAAGAGTGTGCTTAAGAGCTCTGGACACCTCTAATTGGGGACTCTAGCAAAGCTGAGTCACAATCTAAAAAGGTTCACCCAGTTATGTGTCTGTGGCATTTATGCATCTGGTGGTAATACTGGAAAACAAAATGCTTAGGGTCACGGCCAAGACTCATAAAGTAGTTGTGTTCAAGAATCAATACACTTAACTAGGAGAATCAATAACACTATCTGAATTCTGAGTTCCTATAGATGCCAATCATTCTGAACTTCAAAGAAAAAATTGAGATGCCAAAACTGTTCAGAAGCAAAAAGCTAATAGCCCCGCTCATCTAATTAAGACTGATCTTCATAGATATTTTTGGAATTCATTGTATATTCTCTTCTTTTTATCCTATTTGATTTTCACCTGCTTGGGGACAAGCAACAAATTAAGTTTGGTGTTGTGATGAGCGGATAATTTATACGCTTTTTGGCATTATTTTTAGTATGTTTTTAGTATGTTTTAGTTAGTTTTTATTATATTTTTATTAGTTTTTAATTAAAATTCACTTTTCTGGACTTTACTATGAGTTTGTGTATTTTTCTATGATTTCAGGTATTTTCTGGCTGAAATTGAGGGACCTGAGCAAAAATCTGATTTAGAGGCTGAAAAAGGACTGCAGATGTTGTTGGATTCTGACCTCCCTGCAATCAAAGTGGATTTTCTGGAGCTACAGAAGCCCAATTGGCGCGATCTCAATTGAGTTGGAAATTAGACATCCTGGGCTTTCCATCAATATATAATAGTCTATACTTTGTTTGAGATTTGATGGCCCAAACCGGCGTTCCAAGTCAGCATAGAAATTCTGGCGTCAAAACACCAGAACTGGCATAAAAGCTGGAGTTAAACGCCCAAACTGGCATAAAAGCTGACGTTTAACTCCAAAAAAAGTCTCTACACATGAAGCTTCAATGCTCAGCCCAAGCACACACCAAGTGGGCCCGGAAGTGGATTCTGCATTATTTACTCATTTCTGTAAACCCTAGGCTACTAGTTTTCTATAAATAGAACCTTTTGCTATTGTATTTACGGATCTCATGACACTTTATATGTTTCATATTGTATTCTCTATGGCATGAGTCTTTAAACCCCATGGTTGGGGGTGAGGAGCTCTGCTGTGTTTTGATGAATTAATGCAATTACTACTGTTTTTCATTCAATCATGCTTGCTTCTATTCTAAGATATTCATTCACACTTCAACCTGATGAATATGATGATTCGTGACACTCATCATCATTCTCACCTATGAACGCGTGCCTGACAACCACCTCCGTTCTACATACAATCAAGCTTGAATGTGTATCTCTTGGGTTTCTAATATAAGATTGGAACCTTTGTGGTATAGGCTAGAATTATTGGTGGCCATTCTTGAGATCCAGAAAGTCTAAACCTTGTCTGTGGTATTCCGAGTAGGATCTGGGAAGGGATAACTGTGACGAGCTTTAAACTCACGAGTGCTGGGCGTAGTTATAGACACAAAAGGATCAATGGATCCTATTCCAACATGAGTGAGAACCGACAAATGATTAGCCGTGCGGTGACAGTGCATTTGGAACATTTTCACTGAGAGGACGGATGGTTGCTATTGACAACGGTGATCCACCAACATACAGCTTGCCATGGAAGGAGCCTTGCGTGCATGAAGAAGAAGACAGTAGGAAAGCAGAGATGTAGAAGATAGAGCATCTCCAAAACTTCAACCTGTTCTCCATTACTGCAAAACAAGTATTTATTTCATGTTCTTTTACTTTTTACAATTAAATCTGAAAATTATTGATATCCTGACTAAGAGTTACAAGATAACCATAGCTTGCTTCAAGCCGACAATCTCCGTGGGATCGACCCTTACTCACGTAAGGTATTACTTGGACGACCCAGTGCACTTGCTGGTTAGTTGTGCAGAGTTGCAAAAGTGTGATTGTAATTTTGTGCACCAGATGTCTGTTGTCCCCTCATCTGTTTCAACATTGATGAGTTTCACCAAGTCGATCGGGTGAAACGTTAGTTTGGTGGCGAGCAGCCAGTAACTGGGGCCTCTATTCAGCCATTCCCAGACTACCAGCCTATGCAGGAGTACTGGGCCTGGTACCAGTAGGCTTGCCGCGTTAGATATCTTTCTGGCCAGGAGGTATTTGATGATCCCAGATTGTTGGAGCTACCGAATGACGCCAGCTACTGGCGGAGAGAAATCATCGGTTCAGAATTTTCACAAAATAATTCCGTTGAAGTATAGATCCAAACCAACAATTAACCCTCAATCAAAGTTTAATTTGTTTGTCACAAGTGCAAACCATAAAAACCGAGAGTATTCAAAACTCGGGTCGTCTCTCAAATGAATTGCAGGGAAGTATGCATGCTATTGGTTATGAGAATTTTAGGCTTTTTTAGTATAATGAACAAGAAATGTAAATGTGCAAGAAAGTAAAGATCGAACAAAGAAATCAAATGCTAAAAGGCACTCATGGCAAGGATTAAGAGTCAAGGCTTCCTATCTAGATCATTGACCATAACATGGTAATTACAAAGGGTTACTTCCACTTAGTTTTCCTCTAACATCGGAGGGAGAAGTCAAGTGGACATAGTTGATCCTAAAACTAACTAACAACCCTAAATTGCTGGTGCACGAATTGTGAATCACACTTTTCACAACTCGTACCACTAACCAGCAAGTGCACTGGGTCGTCCAAGTAATACCTTATGTGAATAAGGGTCGAATCCCACGGAGATTGTTGGTTTGAAGCAATCTATGGTTATCTTGTAAATCTTAGTCAGGAGGTCAATTATAATTATCAGTTTGAATTGCGAAAAATAAAAGAGCACTAATTAAATACTTGTTCTGCAGTAATGGAGAATATGTTGGAGTTTTGGAGATGCTTTGTCTTCTGAATCTCTACTTTCTCCTTGCCTTCTTCTTCACGCACGCAAGGTTCCTCCTATGGCAAGCTGTGTGTTGGTGGATCACCGTTGTCAATGGCTACCATTCGTCCTCTCAGTGAAAAGGGTCCAGGTGCGCTGTCACCGCACAGCTAATCATCTGTCGGTTCCCACTCATGCTGGAATAGGATCCATTGATCCTTTTGCGTCTGTCACTACGCCCAGTCCTTGTGAGTTTGAAGCTCGTCACAGTCATTCAATCCCTGAATCCTACTCGGAATACCACAGACAAGGTTTAGACTTTCCGGATTCTCAAGAATGCTGCCAATGGATTCTAGCTTATACCACGAAGATTCTGATTAAGGAATCCAAGAGATATTCATTCAATCGAAGGTAGAACGGAAGTGGTTGTCAGGCATGTGTTCATAGGTTGAGGATGATGATGAGTGTCACGGATCATCACATCCATCATATTGAAGTGCGAATAGACATCTTAATAGAAACAAGCGTGTTTGAATAGAAAACAGAAATAGTTGCAGTAATTCATCGAAACACAGCAGAGCTCCTCACCCCCAAAAATGGAGTTCAGAGACTCATGCCCTCAAAGAGTACAAAGTTCAGATCTAAAATGTCATGAGGTACCAAATAAATTTCTAAAAGTTGTTTAAATACTAAACTAGTAACCTAGGTTTACAGAAAATGAGTAAACTATGATAGATAGTGCAGAAATCCACTTCTGGGGCCCACTTGGTGTGTGCTGGGGCTGAGACTTAAGCTTCTCACGTGCCTGGGCTGTTTTGGGCATTCAACGCCAGGTTGTAACCTGTTTCTGGCGTTGAACTCCAACTTGTAACCTGTTTCTGGCGCTGGACGCCAGACTGTAACATGGAACTGGCGTTGAATGCCAGTTTACGTCATCTATCCTTGATCAAAGTATGGATTATTATATATTGCTGGAAATCCCTAGATGTCTACTTTCCAACGCAATTGGAAGCGCTCCAATTGGACTTCTGTAGCTCCTGAAAATCCATTCCGAGTGCTGAGAGGTCAGAATCCAACAGCATCAGCAGTCCTTTTTCAGCCCGAATCAGATTTTTGCTCAGCTCCCTCAATTTCAGCAAGAAAATACCTGAAATTACAGAAAAATACACAAACTCATAGTAAAGTCCAGAAATATGAATTTTGCCTAAAAACTAATGAAAATATACTAAAAACTAACCAAATCATACTAAAAACTATATGAAATTAACCCCAAAAAGCGTATAAAATATCCGCTCATCACAACACCAAACTTAAACTGTTGCCTGTCCCCAAGCAACTAGACAAATAAAATAGACTACAAATAAGTCACGAAGCAATAATATCTCAGAGTTCTTGAGTGAAGCTCAGATTCTAATTAGATGAGCGGGACTAGTAGCTTTTTGCTTCCGAACTGTTTTGGCATCTCACTTTATCCATTGAAGCTCAGAATGATTGGTATCTATAGGAACTTAGAATTCAGATAATGTTATTGATTCTCCTAGTTCAGTATGTTGATTCTTGAACACAGCTACTTTATGAGTCTTGGCCGTGGCCCTAAGCACTTTGTTTTCCAGTATTACCACCGGATACATAAATGCCACAAACACATAATTGGGTGAACCTTTTCAGATTATGACTCAGCTTTGCTAAAGTCCCCAATTAGAGGTGTCCAGGGTTCTTAAGCACACTCTTCTTTTTGCTTTGGACCTTGACTTTAACCGCTCAATCTCAAGTTTTCACTTGACACCTTCACGCCACAAGCACATGGTTAGGGACAGCTTGGTTTAGCCGCTTAGACCAGGATTTGATTCCCTTAGGCCCTCCTATCCACTGATGCTCAAAGCCTTGGATCCTTTTTATTACCCTTGCCTTTTGGTTTTAAGGGCTATTGGCTTTTTCTGCTTGCTTTTTTTTTGCAAGCTTTGTATTCACTGCTTTTTCTTGCTTCAAGAATCATTTTTATGATTTTTCAGATTATCAATAACATGTCTCATATTCATCATTCTTTCAAGAGCCAACATATTTAACATTCAAGAACATCAAATTCCAAAGACATATGCTCTGTTCAGGCATTCATTCAGAAGGCAGAAAGCATTGCCACCACATGTAAACAATTAGAATTTGTTTTATTAAAATTCCGAAAAATATTTCCTCCTTATTCTAAAGAAAATCTTCTATTTTATTCATGTTTAATGATGATAAGAAAATAAATTATAGCTTAATTAGAGATAAAGTAACTACTAATTGCTACTATAACTTCTAAGGTAAAACTTAAATAAGAGCATTTATCACAGAGTTAAGGCTAAGATTAGAACTCAACAACCTTGAGTTTGGGATGTGGATGTTCCTCTAGTCTGTGGGGTGCTTGGTCCTTCAAGAGATAACTTCTGATGCTTCAGTTCCTTTAAGTCACGCCCTTGCTCTTCTTGTTCCCTGAGCAGTTTGCAGAGCATATTGTTTTGATTTTGCTGTTCTTCCTTTATTTGGTCCATAGATGATGACAAGTCATCCTAGCCTATTTTAACTAGTCTTTTTCTTTTGTTTTCATTAAGATTATGCACTTTCTTGAGCTACAAGCAAGCTAATTGAGTAGATTTTCATGTTTCCCTTGATTGAATCAACCATATATGAATTCATGCCATTTCATGAGGTTTTATGCTATATTTGTTTTGATATGAAAATTTGGAGCCAAAGTTAGACCCCTAACTTTGGCTCAAACTTTTGGTCCAACTTTTGCAAAACTCCAACCCGGTTCAATTGGTTGTTAGATTTGTGTGTTTTGGGAGAAATTCATTTTTTCTCCAAAATACTCATTAATAGATTCTTGCAACTTGGTAACAGATGCTTCAAGCTGTTCCCAATATTCAAATTGAGGGACTTCCGGGAGAAATTCTTGCGCCCTCCTCTTGATGGGGTCATCCTGCACTTGTTGTTCTTCCATTGTAGTTTTAGTGATTGGTTGCTCCACTGAGATGTACTCCGTTATTCCCATCCTTACTCCAGCATCCTTGCAGAGCATAGAGATTAGGCTTGGATAAGCCAGCCTGGCATCCTTGGAGTTCTTGTTTGCAAGTATGTAAAATTCAGATGAAATCAGTTGATGAACTTCCACTTCTTTTCCCAACATAATGCAATGGATCATCACTGTTCTTTTAACAGTGACTTCAGAACGGTTGCTAGTGGGCAATATAGAACGCCTAATGAAGTCCAGCCATCCTCTGGCGACTGGTTTGAGATCTTCTCTCTTGAGTTGATTTGGGACACCCTTGCTGCTGGTGGTCCACCTGGCTCCAGGGATGCATATATCCTCTAGAATCTTATCCAGGCCCTTGTTTGTTCTCATCATTCTCCTATTGAAGGAGTCTGGGTCATCTTTCAGCTGAGGTAGCTTAAAGATCTCCCTGATTTTGTCAGGGTGGATGTGAACAATCTTTTCTCTGACCATAGTCCGATAGTCATAGAGGGCAGTTCCAGATATCCTCTGCCTGTCTGTTTGCCACAGATTAGCATAGCACTCCTGAACCATATTTCTTCCCACTTTTGTTTCAGGATTAGCTAGGACTTCCCAGTTCCTGTTTTGAATCTGCTCTTGGATCTCCGGATATTCATCTTCTTTCAGATCGAACTTGACTTCCGGGATCACTGATCTTAGACCCATTATTTTGTAGTAATGGTCTGAATGTTCTTTAGTTAAGAACTTCCCTTGATTCCAAAGTGGTTTTGGAATACTCTCTTTCTTGCCTCTTGGAGTGGGTTGTTTTCCTTTAGGAGCCATAATCTTAGTGGGTATAGTTTAGTGATCACGGATAAACATGCCAAACTTAGAGGTTTGCTTGTCCTCAAGCAAAAGAAAAGAAAGGAGAGGGATAGAAGGAGAGCTAGTGTCGAATAGTGGATGAGAGGAGGGAGGCCGAATGTGGATTTAAAAGGGAGGGGGTGGGTTTTCGAAAATTTTAAAAAGATAAGATAGAAGATATGATTTATAAAAAATAAGTATGATATGAAAAGATGTGATTTAAAATTGAAAAGATATGAAAGATATTTGAAAAAGATAAATTTGGATTTTGAAAAAGATAATGTGGAGATTTGAAAAAGATATTGATGAGTTGAAAAGATTTTAGAAGGAAAAGAGATAGATTTGTTTTGGAAAATTTGAAAAAGAGTTGGGTTGGATTGAAAAAGAATTTGTGTTTGGATTAAGATACATTTGATATTTTTAAAGTAGGGTTTTTAGAAATTAGGGTTTTTAGAAATTAGGGTTTGTAACATGTTTATGCAAGAAATCATGAATTGAAACATGAAAATTAAAATTAAAATAAAAAATTGTGAAATAAAAACGAATTTACCTCCTCCCCACCATCCTGGCGTTAAACGCCCAAATGTTGCATGCTTTGGGCGTTTAACGCCCAAATGCTGCTTCTCCTGGGCGTTCAACGCCCAGCTGTTGCTTCTTTCTGGCGTTGAATGCCAGGAACTCCTTTGTCACTGGGCGTTTTTCTGAACGCCCAGGATGCTGTCAATCTGGCGTTAAACGCCCAGAAGTTTCTTCTTTCTGGCGTTTAACACCCAGATGGCTATCATTACTGGCGTTAAACGCCCAGTAGATGCTTCTTTTGGGCGTTTAATGCCCAGTTGTGCCTCTTACTGGCGTTTTCTTGCCAGTGAGCTCTTTTTCTCTGTTTTGAGTGCTGAATCCTTCTGTAACCCTGTGAACCTATGCAATTGACTCTTTGCCTTATTAATAGTGAACTTTATATAAACAAATAAAATCAAGAATAGGGAAAAACAACAGAAAAAGTTTTGCCAATGGTTGGGTTGCCTCCCAACAAGCGCTTCTTTATTGTCTTTAGCTGGACCTTGCTGAGCTTTTAATCTAGCTTCAGCCTTGAGCACTCTTGCTCAACATTGCCTTCAAGATAGTGCTTGATTCTCTGTCCATTAACAATGAACTTCTTATCAGAATCAATATCTTGAAGCTCCACATAACCATACGGTGATACACTTGTAATCATATATGGTCCCCTCCACCGGAATTTCAGTTTCCTGGGGAATAGCCTGAGCCTAGAGTTAAACAGCAGAACCTTTTGTCCTGGTTTAAAGATTCTAGATGACAGCTTTCTGTCATGCCACCTTTTTTATTTCTCTTTATAAAGCTTGGCATTTTCGAAAGCAGTGAATCTGAATTCCTCTAGCTCATTCAGTTGGAGCAATCTTTTTTCTCCAGCTAATTTGGCATCAAAGTTTAGGAATCTGGTTGCCCAGTAGGCCTTATGCTCCAGTTCCACGGGTAGGTGACAAGCCTTACCATATACTAGTTGGTATGGAGAGGTCCCTATAGGAGTCTTGAATGCTGTTCTGTAAGCCTACAGAGCATCATCCAAGCTCCGTGCCCAATCCTTTCTACGGGTACTTACAGTCCGTTCCAGGATCCTTTTTAGTTCTCTGTTAGAAACTTCAGCCTGCCCATTTGTCTGTGGATGATATGGATTCGCCACCTTGTGGCGAATCCCATACCGGACCATGGCAGAGTAAAGCTGTTTGTTGCAGAAGTGAATGCCCCCATCACTGATTAGTACCCTAGGGACACCAAACCTGCTGAAGATATATTTCTGGAGGAACTTCAGCACTGTTTTAGTATCATTGGTGGGTGTGGCAATGGCCTCTACCCATTTTGATAAATAGTCAACTGCCACCAGAATATAAGTGTTTGAGTATGATGGTGGGAAAGGCCTCATGAAATCAATACCCCATACATCAAACAACTCAATTTCCAAGATTCCTTGTTGAGGCATGGCATAACTATGAGGCAAATTACCAGCTCTCTGGCAACTGTCACAGTTACGTACAAACTCTCGAGAATCTCTGTAGAGTGTAGGCCAGTAGAAGCCACATTGGTGGACCTTGGTGGCTGTTCGCTCACCTCCGAAATGGCCTCCATATTGTGATCCATGGCAATGCCATAAGATCTTCTGTGCTTCTTCTCTAGGCACACACCTACGGATTATTCCGTCTGCACATCTCTTAAAGAGATAGGGTTCATCCCACAAGTAGTACTTTGCATCAGTAATTAATTTTTTCTTTTGTTGCCTGCTGTACTCCTTGGGTATGAACCTTGCAGCTTTATAGTTTGCAATGTCTGCAAACCATGGTGTTTCATGAATGGCAAACAAATGCTCATCCGGAAAGGTTTCAGAGATCTCAAAAGAAGGGGGGAACGCCCCTTCTATTGGCTCTATCCGGGACAGATGATCAGTCACTTGTTCTCTGTTCCTTTTCTGTTTCTTATTTCTATATCAAACTCTTGCAGAAGCAACACCCATCTTATGAGCTTGGGTTTCGAATCCTGCTTGGTGAGTAGATATTTAAGAGCAGCATGGTCAGTGTACACAATCACTTTTGATCCTACTAAGTATGATCTAAACTTGTCAATGGCATAAACCACTGCAAGCAACTCTTTTTCTGTGGTTGTGTAATTTTTTTGGGCATCATTTAAAACACGACTAGCATAATAAATGACATGCAGAAGCTTGTCATGCCTCTGCCCCCAGTACTGCACCAATGGCGTGGTCACTGGCATCACACATTAGTTCAAATGGTAATGTCCAGTCTGGTGCAGAAATAACTGGTGCTGTGACCAGCTTAGCTTTCAGAGTCTCAAATGCTTGCAGGCACTCTGTGTCAAACACAAATGGCATGTCAGCAGCCAGCAGATTACTCAGGGGTTTTGCAATTTTTGGAAAATCCTTTATAAACCTCGTGTAGAATCCTGCATGTCCCAGAAAGCTTCTGATTGCCTTAACATTAGCAGGTGGTGGTAATTTTTCAATTACTTCTACTTTAGCTTGATCCACCTCTATTCCCTTGCTTGAAATTTTATGCCCAAGGACAATCCCTTCAGTTACCATAAAGTGACATTTTTCCCAGTTTAAAACTAGGTTGGTCTCTTGGCATCTTTTCAGAACAAGTGCTAAATGGTTAAGGCAGGAGCTGAATGAGTCTCCAAATACTGAAAAGTCATCCATGAAGACTTCCAAAAATTTCTCTACCATATCAGAGAAGATAGATAGCATGCACCTCTGAAAGGTTGCAGGTGCATTACACAGACCAAAAGGCATCCTTCTATAACCAAACACTCCAGAAGGACATGTAAATGCTGTTTTCTCTTGGTCCTGAGGATCTACTGCAATTTGGATATAACCTGAATAACCATCCAAAAAGTAGTAGTATTCATGACCTGCTAGTCTCTCTAGCATCTGGTCTATGAATGGTAAAGGGAAATGATCCTTTCTGGTGGATGTATTGAGCCTTCTGTAGTCAATACACATGCGCCACCCTGTAACTGTTCTTGTAGGAACCAGTTCATTCTTTTTATTATGAACCACTGTCATACCCCCCTTTTTGGGGACAACTTGAACAGGGCTCACCCAGGGGCTATCAGAAATAGGATAAATAATCCCAGCCTCCAGTAATTTGGTGACCTCCTTCTGCACCACTTCCTTCATGGCTGGATTTAGCCGCCTCTGTGGTTGAACCACTGGCTTAGCATCATCCTCCAATAGAAGTTTGTGCATGCATCTAGCTGAGCTTATGCCCTTAAGGTCATTTATGGACCACCCAAGAGCTGTCTTGTGTGTCCTTAGCACTTGAATTAGTACTTCCTCTTCCAGTGGGTTTAAAGCAGAGCTTATGATCACTGGAAAAGTGTCACCTTCTCCCAGAAATGCATATTTCAGGGATGGTGGTAATGGCTTGAGCTCAGGTTTAGGAGGTGTTTCCTCTTCCTGAGGAAGTTTCAGAAGTTCTTTTAATTCTTCTGAATCCTCCAAATCAGGCTGAACATCTTTAAAGATGTCTTCCAGCTCTGATCGAGACTCTCAACCATGTTGATCTCCTCTACCAAAGAGTCAATAAGATCAACTTTCATGCAGTCTTTGGGTGTGTCTGGATGCTTCATGGCTTTGACAGCATTTAACTTGAACTCATCCTCATTGACCCTCAGGGTTACTTCCCCCTTTTGGACATCAATGAGAGTTCGTCCTGTTGCTAGGAAAGGTCTTCCTAGAATGAGAGTAGCACTCTTGTGCTCTTCCATTTCCAGCACCACAAAGTCAGTGGGAAAGGCGAATGGCCCAACCCTGACAATCATATCTTCAATCACGCCTGATGGGTATTTAATGGAGCCATCAGCAAGTTGGAGACATATCCGGGTTGGTTTGACTTCTTCAGTTAAACCAAGCTTTCTGATAGTGGATGCATGTATTAGATTGAAGCTTGCTCCAAGATCACATAAAGCTGTCTTGGTGCAATTAACCTCTAGTGTGCATGGTATCAGGAAGCTCCCGGGATCCTTAAGCTTTTCTGGGAAGCTTTTCAGAATGACTGCACTACATTCTTCAGTGAGGAGAACTCTTTCAGTTTTTCTCCAATCCTTCTTATGACTCAAGATCTCTTTCATGAACTTGGCATAAGAAGGTATTTGCTCAAGTGCCTCTGCAAACGGAATCTTTATTTCAAGAGTCCGAAGATAGTCTGCAAAGCGAGCAAATTGTTTATCCTGCTCCTCTTTATAGAGTTTTTGAGGATAAGGCATCTTGGCTTTGTATTCCTCAACGTTAGTTCCTGCAGGTTTACTTCCTACAGAGGTGGTTGGAGAAGCCTTTTTAGAGGGGTTGTTATCAGCACTTATGTGTGTCTAATCCCTCACTGACATTTGATTGCCAGAGTCAGAAGCTGGAGTGGCGTTGGACGCCAACTCCTTACTTGTTCCTGGCGTTTGAACACCAGAACTGAGCTTCCATTGGGTGTTTGATGCCAAATCATTGCTTGTTTCTGGCGTTTGAACGCCAAAGTTATTCTTCTCTGGGCTCTTACTGTCCTCAGAGGGATCGTGAATAGCAGTTTGTTCATTTCTTGGCTTCCTGCTGCCTTGAAGTGAGGTATTTAATGTTCTTCCACTTCTTAATTGAACTGCTTGGCATTCTTCTGTTATTTGTTTTGATAACTGCTGTTCTGTTTGCCTCAATTATACTTCCATGTTTATATTAGCCCTTCTTGTATCTTGTAATATCTCCTTGAATTCGGCCAGCTATTTTGTTAGAAAATCTAATTGCTGATTAAATTCAGTAAGTTGTTCTGCAGGACTGAGTTCAGCAGTTACTGTTTTAGCCTCTTCTTTCATGGAAGATTCACTGCTTAGGTACAGGTGCTGATTTCTGGCAACTGTATCAATGAACTCTTGAGCTTCTTCAATTGTCTTTCTCATATGTATAGACCCACCAGTTGAGTGGTCTAGAGAAGTCTGAGCTTTCTCTGTAAGCCCATAATAGAAGATGTCTAACTGCACCCATTCTGAAAATATTTCAGAGGGGCATTTTCTTAGCATCTCTCTGTATCTCTCCCAAGCATCATAAAGAGATTCATTATCTCCTTGTTTAAAGCCTTGGATGTCTAGCCTTAGCTCTGTCATCCGTTTGGGAGGGAAGTATTGATTCAGGAATTTTTCTGACAGCTGTTTCCATGTCTTTATGCTAGCTTTAGGTTGGTTATTTAACCACCTCTTAGCTTGATCTTTTACAGCAAATAGAAATAGTAATAGTCTGTAGACATCCTGATCTACTTCCTTATCATGTACTATGTCAGCAATCTGTAAAAACTGTGCCAGAAACTCTGTAGGTTCTTCCTGAGGAAGACCGAAATACTGGCAACTTTGCTGCACCATGATAATGAGCTGAGGATTCAACTCAAAGCTACTGACCCCAATGGAGGTTATACAGATACTGCTCCCATATGAAGCAGTAGTGGGGTTGGCATATGACCCCAGAGTCCTTCTGGACTGTTCAATTCCACTTAGATCCATGATGGAGAAAAGGGAATTGATACGAATAGCAAATAGAATATATTTTTATTTTTATTTATTTTTTTTGTAAAAGGGAATGAGTAAATAATGAAAGAAAAGAAAATAAAATAATTTGAAATTAAATATAGAATTCGAAAATTAGAAATAAAAAATTTAAGACTAAAATATACTTAATTAATAAGATTTGAAAAATTTTGGATATGGTTTTTGATAAAGATTTGAATTTTGAAATTTTAAAACTAAGATAAGATAAAATAGAAAATTTTTAAAATAAAATCTGAATTTTTAAAAGGAAAATTTGAAAAATCAATTAAAATAAAGGAAAAAGATATTTTTGAATTCAATGAGGAGAGAGAAAAATAATAAAAAGACACAAAACTTAAAATTTTTAGATCTAATGCTCCTTATTTTCGAAAATTTTGGAGGAAAAACACCAAGGAACACCAAACTTAAAAAATTTAAGATCAAGACACAAGGAAAACTCAAGAACACTTAGAGGACTCACAAGAACAACAAGAACATGAAGAAAGAACACCAAACTTAAAATTTTTAGAAAATCACAATAAAATTTTCGAAAATTATAGAAAGATCAACAAGAAAACAGCAAACTTAAAGTTTGGCACAAGATTTAATCAAAGAAAAATTATTTTTGAAAAAGATTTTAAAAAGAAGATACCTGATTACCAAGAACATAGACCAACGCTCTAGCCAATTGAGCTGTAAATGTAACACTTGTTTTGAAGGAGTAATTTTTTTTTTATAATTAAGAATAAAATTTTTTTGAAAGCTAATGTTTTGAAAAAGCACAAGAAAAATAAGAAAAGAAATAGAACAAGAAAAACTAAAGATCAAACAAGAAAAATAAACAAGAACAACTTAAAGATCCAGGAAAAACAAAGAACACAAATATGAAATATGCAATTGACACCAAACTTAAAATATGAAACTAAACATAAACAGAAGAACTCAATTATTAGTAAAAATAAAAATAAAATAAAATAAAAAAAATAAAGTTTCGAAAAATGTTTGAAAAAAAAAATAAGGATTCTAAAATTTTAACAAGAACAATAATAAAAGACTCTGACCCAAAAGACAAAATCTTCCTAATCTAAGCAACAGGATGAACCGTCAGTTGTTCAAACTCGAACAATCCCCGGCAACGGCGCCAAAAACTTGGTGCACGAATTGTGAATCACACTTTTCACAACTCGTACCACTAACCAACAAGTGCACTGGGTCGTCCAAGTAATACCTTACGTGAATAAGGGTCGAATCCCATGGAGATTGTTGGTTTGAAGCAATCTATGGTTATCTTGTAAATCTTATTCAGGAGGTCAATTATAATTATCAGTTTGAATTGCAAAAAACAAAGGAGCACTAATTAAATACTTGTTCTGCAGTAATGGAGAATATGTTGGAGTTTTGGAGATGCTTTGTCTTCTGAATCTCTGCTTTCTCCCTGTCTTCTTCTTCACGCACGCAAGGTTCCTCCTATGGCAAGCTGTGTGTTGGTAGATCACCGTTGTCAATGGCTACCATCCGTCCTCTCAGTGAAAAGGGTCCAGGTGCGCTGTCACCGCACGGCTAATCATCTGTCGGTTCCCACTCATGCTGGAATAGGATCCATTGATCCTTTTGCGTCTGTCACTACGCCCAGTCCTTGTGAGTTTGAAGTGGTTATTAGGCTCAAAACTCACAAGGTTATGTGTTCTTAGCTCAAAAACTATGTTCCACAATATATAATTCAAGCAAGTTTTAATGAAAGATCTCAAATCAAATCAATTAGGATATCAATGCCCTATATAGGAATGGTCTTGGAAATTTTTATTATTTTGACTAAGCTTATTATATATATGCAAACCAAGAAAATACAAATAAAAATTCAAAAAAATGTGAAAGTGTTTAGGATTAGAAATTTTCACCCAAGATTGGCCAATTGGTCGAACGACCTCCCCACACTTAAAAGTTTACACCGTCCTCGGTGCACATGAAGTCAAGAGGAGTGGAAGGAGTTGTTATCACCCCACCTTCAGCTGGTGGGTCATTTGGCTGCTGTATGTTCTTTCTTCTGCTTCCCTTTTTGCTTATGGTGACTCATCCTGAGGATATAAAACAGACTTGGTGCGGAATTTCTAGATGCACAAACTAACCGGCAAGTACACTGGGTCGTACCAAGTAATACCTTAGGTGAGTGAGGGTCGATCCCACGAGGATTGATGGACTGAGCAACAATAGTCGAATGATTCCTTAGTCAGGCAAGCAGAAAGTGATTGTTTTAGGGTTTCAAAAAAACATTAAATAGTACTTAAAGGAATAAGAATGCAAACAGTGAGAATGGTGTAAAATGTATGAGAGAAAGCAGTTAAGGTATCAGATATATTTACTTTTTTGGATTAAGTTTTCTTACCAACTACTTTAATCATGCAAGATTCGTTTCATGGCAAACTGTCAGTGACTAAACCCTAATGTCTTAGTGATTTAGTCTCCTCTAACCTAGTTAACCGCCAATGTCTTGGTCGCTTAATTTCGATTAGATAGTTAGGTTCAATTCTAGTTTATGGCCACAAAAACCCTAATTACTCAAAGCTAAGAGGATTATATGTCACGTATCCCGATTAGTTCAGGTAATTAATGATTTAGGAGGAGTTTACTTTTAAGCTGTTGTTCAGGTGAGATATCTCTTCCAAGAATCACAAGAACGCATATAGAATAAGGGTCATTCTTCCAATCCATCCAGATTCATAAAATGAAGCACGCAATTAATCCTTGAAACTGAATCAATACATTAATTAAAATAGAAAAGCAATAATTTTAATCCATAGAAATAAGCAGAGTTCCTAACATTAACCGAGGAGGTTTAGTAGCTCATGCTACAGAGAGAGAACAAGGGTTCAGAAAATGTGAAAGTGTGGAAGTGAGAAGATCCTCCCTAAAGGGTGAATCTTTTCCCTTTTATATCTAACTTAATTTTATTTGAAACTAAAACAAAATAATAAATTCTAAACCTAAAATATTTTGTTTGTAAATAAAAATAACCAAAAAGAGATAAAATACAATAATTAAAAGGCAAATCTAGCTAAACGCCAGACTCAATGTTTAGCGCCCTTTGGATGAGGTTGACCTGCACTTCTAGCATTCAGCACCAGGCGAGGCAGTGAGGTCCTATTCGGTTCTGTCTTCGTGGGCGCTAAACGTCAGGCTCAGAGTTTAGCACCCTTCAAGGCAGTGATTCTAGAAGAAAAATATAGACTGTTATATATCTTGGAAAGCTCTAGAAGTTGGCTTTCCAATGCCATTAAAACCGCATCAATTGGACCTCTGTAGCTTAAGTTATACTCGTTGGAGTGCAAGGAGGTCATGATTGACAATATCCACTTTCTTCCTCTTTTTTCTGCACAAACTCTGTCAAACCCACTCGAATTTCACCCGAAATAATTAAAACACAAAAACAACTCAAAGCAGCATCCAATGAGGATTTTAACACTAAAATGTACTTAAACTTAGTAAATTCTAACTTAAAATAAGCAGAAAATAAGAAAAAGATGCTCACGCATCACAACACCAAACTTGAACTATTGATTGTCCTCAAGCAACTAAAAACAATATAGGACTGAGAAGAGAAAATGCCTAAGACTTGATTGTTCATTTAAGCTCTTGTCTAACTACTGAGTGGGGTTTATGGTACTATAATTCTGAATATGTTTGGCATCTCACTATCCCTTGAAGCTCAGAAATATTGATATCCTTCAGAGCTAGAACTTGGATAATATTATGGACTCTCTTTCTCTTGAAATCTGATTGATCCTTAAACACAGCTTTTTCTTATCTTTTCTTTGGTGCTTTGCACCTTGAACCTAGCCGTGACTCTTAGTATTTTGTCCTCAAGCTTAACTAGACACACAAACCCCATAAGCACTTAACTGGGAAACTCTTTGAGTTCTAATTTTTTTTCTTTTAATTCCTCCCAATCAGTGGTGCTTAGAGCCTTTGGCATACTCTATAATTGCACTTAGTCTCGACTCTTAGTACTCTACCTCAAGAATTTATTGACACATTGACACCACAAGAATATGGCTAGGAAAACAACTCTTTGAGCTTTTAATCATATTTGACCTTCCTAGCCATTGATGCTCAGAACCTTAGACCTTGCTTCTTTTTTTTTCTTTTTCTTTTTGATGTTTGTTTTGTGATAAACCCCAATTTTATGGTTTATCTTGTGTTGAATTTAGGGGATTTTATCGACTTATCTTATATTTATTCACTAAAATAGCATGGTTTTGTAAACTGTCCTTAATTTGTGCTTAAGAGTGAAAACATGCTCTTTAGGCCTTAAAATTGTTAAATTTAATTCAATTTAATTCCATTCGATGCCTTGATATATTTGTTTGAGTGATTTAAGATTTTGAAGGCAAGAATGGCTTGAAAGAAATGGAAGAAAAGCATGCAAAGTGGGAGAACTTATGAAGAAATGAAGGAATTGCTAAGCTGTCAATCCTGACCTCTTCGTACTAAATCGATCATAACTTGAGCTATAGAGGTCCAAATGAGACAGTTCTAGTTGCATTGGAAAGATAACATCCAGAGCTTCAAAATGATATATAATTTGCCATATTTGCCTTGCAGTTAGGTTACGTGTACGTGTCACCCCCATGCGTGCGCATCGCAGGATCAGCGTGACTCACTTAAAGGCAACACGTGACCAGCGATTTCTGAAGCATTTTGGGCCCAATCCAACCCATTTCTGATGCTATTGAACCGGAGATTGAAGTAGGAATGAACCAAGTAGTCATAGTATAGTTTTTCAGTATGTTGTAGGTTAGAATTCTAGAGAGAGAAGCTCTCCCTTTTCTCTAGAATTTAGGGTAGTTTTAGGTTAAAATTTCTTAGATCCAACTTTTAATTCTTATTTTTATTTCAATTCTCTTTATATTTTATTGTTCTATTGTCTTAATCTTCTTAGCTTTTCTTGTTAATTTCTTATTTTCTCTCTTTTATGTTTATGAACCCTTGTTTGATTTCAATTTCCTTTTAATGCAATTTTATGTTTCCATCTCTTTTTATGTTTATCTTAGTTACTATTGTTGATTTCTTGCTCATGTTAGTTATAGTTTTTATTAATTCTTGTACTTTGTGATGTTTACTTTTATTGTACTCTAGGTGTTTGATGAAATGTTTTCACTAGTTTTAGAGTAATTTTCCACACTCTTGGCTTAGGCTAAGGAAATTGGGCGACCTTGAGTCGTTGAGTCTCATTGAATTGGTGATTTGAGAACCCTTAGTGGTCAATTTGATACCCATTAACACTAGCCACTACTAAGTCAATTAGTAGCTAGGTTGGGACTTATGGGTTGATGTTGATCAAGCCTATTTGACATACTTCAAGCATAGAAGTAGACTTGATGGGTTGGTCTCTCATAATTGTCAATACATGGTTTGTAGACAAGGATGGTGATCTTAATTCCCATGCCTTAGCCAAGAGTTCTTTGCTTTTCTTTTAGTTAATTGTCATTTACTTTCTTTTTATTTATTTTTCTTATCAATCAACAAATCAAACCCCTTGTTCCTTCATAGCCAATAATTGAGCACTTCATTGCAATTCCTTGTGAGATGACCCGAGGTTTAAATACTTCGGTTTATTTTTATTGGGGTTTGTACTTGTGACAACCATATTAAAACTTTGATTGAGTATTATTTGTTGGTTGGGAACTATACTATCAACAGGATTATTTTGTGTAAAATTCCTAATCGACGAAAATAACTCTTTCATTTTGCTTCAAGGGTTAATTTCTTGTTTATTTTAGAGAATCCATAATACTTCTCTAAATTCCTGTACCTCAAGAATTAACATTCTTAACTTCAATATCAATTATGTACTATTCAATTCATACATTCATAATTATAGATAATACCACCACAAAGTAAATAAGACAGTTTAGAATATATAACTCAAGTCTCATGCATTATACTATTTCTTTTCTTCTCTCTTTTTTTTCAAGCTCAGTGAGTAATACATGAGACCTCTTTTCAAAATAAGCATACATTTTTTAAAGATAATTAAAACTACTAAATATCAATAGAACTACTGACTCTAAACAGGATCATGCAAAAGAAACACTAATAAGCACTAGAGAACAGGAGATAAATAATACAAGAACTGAAATAAGTAAATAGTGTGAAAGAAACTCAACCACCTCAGTTATCCTGGTGACCGTATTACTCCTCAGGTTGTGCTCCTCCGTGAAAATGATTCACCTCTCTTTGGTGCCATTGATGATGATATAAATAGAGCGCTTACTCTGCAACATCAAACTTAAAAGTTTGCTTGTCTCTAAGCAAAGAAAAACTGAAAACGGGAAGGAATATAAAAAGCACATGAATGAGTAAAAACAAAAAATATTGCAAAAAATATTAGTGATGTTGATTTCTTTGTTTTGGGTGCAATTGGTTTGGTAATGTATATTTGTAAGTTATTTGGAAATTATTGTTGAAAATTCTGATTGAGTTGTGTCAATTGTTAAATTAAATTATGATGATATGATTGTTGAGATTTTGAGCTTGTTTTGGTATATTGAGAAAAAAGGTTGAGAAATGTTAGTTTAGTTGAAATCCTTGATGGGTGGCCAAGTACGCGTTTTAAAGGGGATGCTGCTGAAATTTTTAAAAGTACTTATTGAAATTAAATAATAAGAATTAACTTATTTCGAGTTTGATTAATTATTAAAAAGGATTATGTTTTAAGCTTGAAAAAGAAAATGAAGTTGGTTAATTTGATTGAAGCTTTCTGTTTTGGAGAAGTTTTAGAGGAGTTAAAGTATTTGAACTTGATTTGGTGAAAATAGAATGTCTTAAATTTAAAAGTGAAGCTGGAAATTATTTTGGAAAACTTAGTTAAATCGAAAGTGATTTTATTTGATTAATTCTAATTAAAGAGTTATGATTTAAGGATTTTAATGATTATTGATTATTGATTGCCAAGGACGGTGTTCTTATCCCGCTTGTGTGTTGAGATTGAAAATGATTATTGATTGGCAAGGGCGTGGGCTCATCCCACTTGCATGATTGACATCCCAAGAGAAGGTGACACGGCACTCTCCTTCTGAGAATAACTTGTGATAAGCTTGAAATATTCCTCTTAGGGATGTGGTGGGTCGTTCTGCCCATGTTCTCTCTGATTACAAGGTGACAGGGCACTCTTCCTCTGAGACAGGTGATTGGGCACTCTCCCTCTGTGACAGAATGATACCTCCAATGAGAAGGTGACAAGGCACTCTCCCTCTGAGACAGGAATATTTTTCTTTTTGGGGATGCGCAATAGAGAGGCCATGTTTGGGTTAGCTATCGGATGTGTCTGGTTCTAGCAATTTAACCAACATATGAGCTTATAGCCAGTCGGACAGACATGCATCATACTGCATTTATTTGCCATTGTTTGGGTGTGCTTAATTGTCTTTGGTTTGCCTATATGAATATTTCTATTTAACTGCTAAAATTGCCATATTTGCTGTAATTGCTCTTGATTGTGTTTGAACTTCATTACTTGTGATTGTGATTGGTTGGTTTGGATTATGGTGAGTGTGTTGCAATGTATGTTGGGCCGGATGCCATGATTTGATTATATGTTGGGGTGGAGACCGTGATTTGATTATATGTTGGACTGGAGGCCATGATTGATTATATGCTGGGTCAGAGGCCGTGATTTAATTATGTTTGGGCCGAAGGCCATAATTGGGTAAGTTATATGTCTTGGTATATTTGGTGTGAATGGTTCTTTGGTATGTAGTTAAATCTTTTGGATATTATGTTTGATTGACGTTTATAAATTTAAAATATAAATTTGAATTTTGGATAAGTAATTGTTGATTTTCAAAAATATTCATAAGACGAGCGATGATCACTGCGGTTGAAATCCATTCTTTTCCTTACGTATCTTATGATAATTATAAACTTTCTGGTGAGACCGTGTGGTTAGGTTCTCACCCCTATAGACTTCTCTTTTTAGGACAGACGAGGTAGCCTATGGAGTTTCTTCTGCGCGTCTGGTTGTATATATTAGTTATAGTTCTCCTTCACCTTTATTTCTTATATTTTTATAGGAGGGATAGAAGTCATGATTATATTGACCTGTACGTATGTAATATCTGTAGTTACTTGTATAAGAAGTCATGTATGTATGTAAATGCTGTGAATTGTATCTATGTATGTTTGTAAAAAGAAAAAATATTTTCGATTTTTCAAAGAAAACAGTGATATAGTTTCTAGTTAAAGGCTCATATTTTATTATTAAGTATATGGAAGTCGTCATAATATTCTCACTATCAGAGAGATGCAGCCTGAAGCATGATATTCTGGTAGTAATGGTGTTACAACCGAAGCCCGTCAAAGCCTACGGATTAGGCGGTGCGGGTTAAGCGGGCTTTTTAAATTTGGCGGTCTAAAATTTTTAGCTCAGCCCACCTGACACAATAAGCATGGAACGCTCTAGGAGAGTTCCAACCACTATCATCAGCTTTTATTGCAGCCTTGATTGCCTGAGATCTATTAGATATAATCAACAGGCCCTCTTGCGGTGTCACATGTCGTCTCAAGTTGGTACGGAAGAATGACCAGGATTCTGTAGTCTCAGACTTAATATTTGCAAACACCACAGGAAGGATATTACTGTTACCATCTTGTGCCACTCTGATAAGCAACACGCCACCATGTTTTCCATACAGATACATGGCATCGACAGAGACGAAGGACTTGCATTGCGTGAAAGCCTCCACACAGGCAGGAAAGGCCTATAATATCTTATCAAATTGGCTGCAGTCGTGGACCCACAAGTACCTATCATAGTACAGTACAACCTTGAAATCACATATTTTTCTGGGACAACAACTCTGCAATGCTTGGAATAGCTTTAACACCTTATTGTATAACTCCTCCCAATCACCGTATATCTGTCCAAATGCCTTTTGTTTTGCCATCCAAACCTCTCTATATGAGGGTTTGAAGAGATAGGTTTTCCTAACTGTACCTTGTAGAACAAGGTTATTAACCGATGGGCTAGACTGTATCAGGGGCAAGATGACACTACAGATAAGGTTGTTGTCCAACTATCGATAGCCCTAAGACATGATAGGGGCTAAATAGGTATGTGCACCTTCAAACATATGCACCTTCCTAGCAAAAATAATTATGATAAATAAGAATATAACACAATTAAACTTGACCTCACCAATATTCGAGATTCTCTTGGAGGGCAACACGGAGACTCCAAGGATATCTTGCTGCAAATTGCTAGTAATACACATGGTACTTTGATCGATCTGACTTCACAATTCGATACTTAGCATCTTCGTCTATGTTATAATTATCTCCACCCTTATTGAAAAATGGAGTTTTCTCGTGCACCGCAACCAGATCCAATGTATGATACTGATTGGGTATTGTTGATAAGGCCAGAATTGGTTACGGGGCAGGTAGAAGGTACTGAACTGATGCGACCAGACTCTCTGGTACAAACTCCTCCTTGTCATCATCATCTTTAGAAGAACCACTATCATTGCTATCGGTAACATACTCCTCATCGTCCACGTTCATGTCTTCTACTGGACTAGCATAGTGTATGTGGGGTGCAAGATGTAAAATCCAGAATGAAACTATCTTAATTTACATGGATGTAAAATCCAGATAAATAATAAATAATTATTTAATAATTAATAAATAAATTAAATGAGAGCAAAAAGGGTTATAAAAATAAAAATTTATAATTTGAAAATTTACCGGTAAAAATTTAACTTAGAAAATAAAATTGAGCGTAAAAATATAATTAATGGCAGAAAAACGTGCACTGGTATTAACTTTAACTGTATCGGCCTGAGTCAGTTTGGTACTGCGAATGAGAAAACTAAAACTATAAAATGACAAGAAAAATATTTAGAACATAAATCCAAATACTTATCTTAAAAGTTTTGGCCCCAGGTGGGGCCAAATGGGATAAAAATTGTATTGTGCATTCACTTGGGCCTAAAGCCTATGCCCAAGGCTTAAAAATCTCCTTACATAACACAATTCAACTATCCCCCTTCATTGAGAGTGAGAGAGCCACGGATGGAGAGAAGAGAAAGAGAGTTGGATCCCTAAAATACTATTCACCCTTCATACTTAAATCCACATAACTTTCAAACCGTAGCTCCAACTGACGACCCGTTTGTGGCTACGCATTCGTCTCAACTCCCTCTTCGATTCTATTTAACCATTGTGTAAGAAATTTTGAAATCCTTGTCCTATTTTCAGTTTCTCTTCTGATTTTTTATTTTGGATTTGAGATATTGAGAGATTTGTGATTTTGATGTTTAAGGGAGATTTAACCTTGAGTTCTAGTAGAGTTTTGATCCATGAACATGTGGTACATGGTAAGAAAATTCTTTCTCTTTGATTTTCTCTAATTACATGAAATACCCTAGTGTAAATTATTGAGATTTTGATAAAATTAGATGAAATGAGGTGGCATGTATGCTTGGATTGATTTGGTACAAATTGGGAGCTTGGCTTGATTGGTGTGAACTTGGAGGAGGATCTGTTGAGGCTCGGTTGTGCGAGTTAATGCTCGGGTTGAGCGGAGAGGAAATTCAAAGGTTGAAAAACCGCCGTCATTAAGGTACGGGTTTTAGTTCCCGGCATTGTGTAAACTGAAATCAACAAGAGTTCATAAACATGAAAGTAACAAAATGCAGAAATCAACAAATAAACTAAGAAAATTAAGACACTAGAATAAGAAACTTTAAGGAGAATTAAACTAGAACAAGAATTAAAACCTAAACTAAGAGGAAAACTAAATCTAAAATGCTAATTTCTAGAGAGAAAAGAGAGATTCTCTCTCTAGAATTCTAACCTAAAACATGACATAAAACTATCCTAATTGCTCCCTCTTGATTCTCCTTGAGTTTGGCTTGAAATACTTAAAAACTGAGTCGGAATTAGGCTTGAAAGGCCCTAAAATCGCTAGCCATGTATTTTCTTAAGTGAACCATGTACCGTTAGTCACACGTACGCATAAGGCATGCGTACGCGCAAGTTGGGCAAAATGAAAGTCATGCGTATGCATGACCATGAAATGCTCCAAGACTTCATTTCTTCATGAATTCTCTACTTTGCATGCTTTTTTCTCATTTCTTCAATCTAATATTTGTCTTCTTAACCTGAGATCACTTAACAAACACATCAAGGCATCAAATAAAATAAAGGTGAATTAAATTTAGCAATTTAAAAGTCTAAAAAGTAGGCTTTTAATCATTAAGCACAATTAGGAGAAATTCACAAAACCATGCTATTTCAGTGAACAAATGCAAGATAAGTTGATAAAATTCACTCATTTCAATCCAAAATTTACTATAAAATTGTTGGTTTAAACTTCTTTAATTTATTTTTGATTGTTTGCTTGCTTTTTCTAGTTATAGGAGTTTGTTTTTCTTTATTTCGTATTAGCTTTTACTTTGTTTTCTCTTTTTACTATGAATTCTCACCATTTTAGTTGTAAGTTTTGTTCTAACTATGTTGTAGAAAATGAAAATTTCAATGAGCGATTGCATCAAGGATTGAGAAATCAAAGGTGGGAGGAGCCTTAAGCATATGGACAATATTCATGGCAACAACCTCCTCTGACATACTATGAGCATTATCCAACCCATGTTGCATACCAATCTAATGGATATGGTGAACCTCCTTGTGGTTATCAAGCTCAACCACCATATGCCTATGAACTCCCTCCTCAACATAGCCATCAACTATCATACTCACAAGTCTTACAACACCACTAAACACCTCTATATAATCCTAATCCACCAACATATCAAGAACCACCATATGAGCTATACAATCCATGCTTAAAATCATCACCATTCCAATACCAATACTCCTAAGAACTACCAATTTTATATACACCACCTCAATATTCTCACCAAAATGAACCACCTCCCATTTATGATAGTTACCTCCAACACAATCGACCATCTTCTACACCGCAAACCTCTATCGAAAAGTATCTGCTACCATTGATCCTAGATCAAAATGATCCCAATTATAGTAACCAAGAGCAACAAGAGCCAAGAGATCATCTCATGGAAGCAATAGATCGGCTTAAAGTAATCATGTTTCTCAAGAAGCAAGAAGAAGCTCAACACAATGAACCCTCCTTTCCACCACCAACCCCCATGGATGACACTCTCATTTCAGTTTTTCAAGAGCAAAGTGAGGCAATAAGGGAAACACAAGAATTAATTGAGCATCATGACGCTATCAAAGCTATCTTAGCAGAAAATGTAGCCCACTTAGCCTCACAGAGTTTGTAATACCCTATCATTCAAATTCTTATGCTCGGGTCATAAATCAATGATAACAAGGTGGTACGACTCTGGATTTATCACACACGTATCAAACATCACGCAATCGGTAAAGCAGAGCAAAATAAGAACTTAACAGAAGAATAGGATAAGGAGACATGTATAAGTATATATGTATAACCTCTACTAATCTCAGCCACGAAGTTTAAGCCGGCTAGAGTTACAGAAGTAAAACAGTTGATAAACATAACCTATCTCTGCACAAGTACATCATACGCCTCTATAGACAAGTTTTCAAAAGAAACAATTACAGGAAGTTTTCCAAAATAAGAAAGAAGAGATGCTAAACAAATTACAAAAACAAAAATCAAAGTAAACTTCGCCATCTGCTAGACGAGTCACAACTAACTGCTGAGCACCAGGACTTGCATATGAAAAACAAAGATACATACGGAATAAGAACCCCACCCATGTGTTCCCAGTACGGTAAAAGTGCCAAATAAATACAATATAAGGTAACATGAACTCTCTAAGAGATCTTAAGCTCCTTTACCAAAATATTTTCATCTTAGGTTCTCAGTAATCTAGAAATAGGCAACTACCTTAGGAGATTTTAATCTAATTCACCTTCATTAATATTTTTACACCAATTCCCCAGAATTCACATAGAATAGCCCTCAGCGTCAGCCCACACTAACATGAGGGACCTCTCAGTTGTGCAATCACAAGCCATACAAATAAGTAATACACAAGTAGATTTAAGTAAAGCAGTTAGTATATAATCATGTAATGTATACAATTAGGCAAACTATTACAATTAAGCAATCCCAACCAAGGCAATCAAATACAAATGATGCATGTCTGTCCTATGGCCAATGAGCTCATCTGTCGCTTGTACAATCAAACCCGACATGTCAAGTAGCTAACCCAGATATCGTCTCTCAACATGAAGGAAATCTTCAACCTTCCAGGAGGGAATCCTCATCCTCCCATTCAGAGAGAAATTGCGACGTAAGAATAGATAATCCTCAACCTAACTCATTCACACCATAGCTAGGAATCGAATAAAAAAAAATCCTCAACCTTCTCCATTCAATTCCTCGATGTAGAAAAAGAGGGAATTCTCAACCCCGCTTGCCCAGTATAAGAAGAGAGGGAATCCTCAATCTCATCTTGTTCATCACAGCAAGAGAGAGAATCCTCTATCTCAGCTTGCCTATCCGTGAGCAGAATCCAACCATCGTCCTCGCTATTTCAATTTCGAAACTCATTTTAATTCAACACAAATAAACATACCCAAAATTCGAACTAATAATTATAGAATTAAACCGAAGGGAATCCTTGACCTTCTATCCAACTCTCTGATGCGACAAGTAAGGGAATCCTCAACCTCAAGCTTGTCCACTGCAACAAGAAAGGGAATCCTCAACCTTAACCTATTTATCACAGCAAGTGAGAGAATCCTCAATCTCAACTCGCCTTTTCGTTAGTGGGATAACACTACCATCCTCACAACATAAATCTTATTGCCTCTTTAATCATAATTCCAATACAAGAGAGAGAATCCTCTACCTCAACTCGCTTATTCATTCATTTCCTCAGTCAATTTCATATTCAATCAGTTTACTACTCATAAGACTTCATCATTAATTTAGTTTCTCACTCGACAATCTCCATCAATATCAATATCACTCTTTTCCACATGTATGTACTCATTTCAAAACCTAGAACAAGAAAGAGAATCCTCGACCTTAACTCGTCTATTCAGTCCCAGATATGGTGCCTGCAATACTTCTCATCATAATCTCGCCAAAATCTTTACTCACGTATACAATGTATAACTCGGAGGGAATCCTCAACCTCCGCAATCCGTCATCGTTCACCAATTGTCAATAACTTAGACTCATCGTTCATTTCACTCATCATCATTATCATTCTCATCATATTCAATCGTAATCAATCTCCATCATCTCTCATTATCATAACCCTTCTCATCTTACTTAATCATAGTTAATTCATCATCATCTCTCCATATCAAAATCATTCTCATCATTTGTAATCAAAACAATCATCATCACTATCTCTCATTATCATACTCATCCTAATCAATGCTAAATCCTCATTTCTGACTTCTCTACTCTCTATTTCACCAGATCTAGACTCATAACAGAACTTGTAGAGGTTTGTAAGGCTAGAAGAATGGTTGAAAGCTTTAAAAATATAATTTCAGCAAAACTGGGGATAATGCATACGCATGCCTTGTCTGCGTACGCATGAGTGTCGGAATTGCCAATAGTGCGTACGCGGACTATAGTTGCGTATGCTGGGGTGTTGGTAGCAACATAGGCTCGCGTACGCGAGAGTCCAAAATTTTCCAAAGTCACGTACACAGCCCACGTCCACGTACACGAAGTACCGGGCAGAGCCCTATACCCACGTCACATGACACATCCATGTACGCATGTTTATCAGTTTTCAGAAAGCTGCTATATTGCAGAAATTCAGTTTTTTACCCCAAACTTTGAAATCTCATAACTTTTTTCACAAAAATTATTTTTCAACCATTCTTGATTGGAAAGATTGTTGAATAAAATTTTATAAAAATCTTTTTTTGTTAAATTTCCAACCCTGAGGATCGAGTTATGGCCCACCGAAGTTGGCTAAAAATCTATTTTCTTACCAAAAACTATGCACTTTCAATTTTATATTAATTCTCAATCTCCTTGCATTTGACACCTAAAACCATATTTCAATACCATTCTCAAATCAAACCATATCTAATCCACACAACACCATATCATCCATTAATTATCTTTCTCGACAATTTTCCAATTCAAACACACCTCAAATATTGAACACAATTTCCAAACATTAATCACTCTAAATTTACTGTCACCATCATAATCATAATCATAATCACACCATTCACAATTATATCAATTCACTTATTTCATACCGTCAAAACTTATCCGGTCTCACCCCTTCACAGCCTCTGGCCCAATCTCTTTCAATACCCAATTCATGATTATTGACAATATCATTATAGTAAATCATCTACAAATTCAATCAATAACATACATTGTATCATAACATTCACATTAAACTAACAACAACCAACCACACCAAAATTCAACAATATCCTTGGTTCATCTAGCCTAGGACTTCATGTCACATTACATAGTATTTAAATAAAACTTAAACCATACCCAAGTTCACACCCAACACTTGGATTTTCCACTCCAACAATACCCAAGTTCCAAACAAGCCACCAAGGTTCACCCAAAAGCTCTGCAAGCCAAATTCAAGCTCCCAATGTGTACCAAAATTAGCCAACAATTCTAATGTAACCAATTCACACATATATCAACTTAGGATTCATAAAATTTGAAAACTACAAGGATTTAGAGGTTTCTTACCTTAACCCATAAAAATTATTGAAATCCAGATATAGCTCATACTAGAGCACTCCTAAACCATTAAAACCATGAAAAACTCAATACCCCAAAGCCAAAAATGCGAATTATGTTAGGGAAGAGAACTGGAGTATGGATTTCGAATTACTCACCACTTTGTTCAATTAAAATTGAAGAGGATGGTCTGGGCTTTACGTGACTACAAACGGCTTGTCAATCGGTGCTCCGGATCAAAAGTTACGGAGGATTGAAGTTTATGGAGTTAGGGTTTGTGTTATTCTTCCTCACTCTCTTCTCATTTCAGCATGGAACACAATGAAAGTGGGATGAAAGATGCTTAAATGGCTTTAGTTGAAGCCTTATATAGGTGGGCTTGGGTCCACTTGGGCCCGGTTCACTCGATTTAGCCCGTTGGCCCAAATTTAGGTCAAAACCTTTAAGATTAGTGTTTAATTCGTGTTCTAATTATTTTTACCTCATCAAATAATAAATTTTAATTTCTTTACCCTTGTCACTCATAATTAATTGTCTCACTCACACACTACTAGAAAACTAGTTATTACAGACGGATATTTCCGACGGATTTTATCCCACGAAAATACAGACAGAATTTCAGAGGGATTTTTTTGTCGAAAAACAAAAACAATGAATTAGCATAAATTACAGACAAAAAATAAAATTCGTCGATAATTCTGTCGGTAAAATTAATTTTTTTCGTGGGAAATGATTACAGACAAAAAATCCGTCTATAATTAAATAGACGAAACGCGGTATTCTATTAAATTATTATTGACGAAAAATCCGTCTGTAATTTAAAATTTTTCGTCGGAAATATTGAATTAAGACCAAATGAAACACGAGCTTCTTCCAGCTTCTTCTAAATGAAACACGGCTTCTTCTTCTTCTCTCCGTAGCACAAGCTACTTCTTCTCTCCGTGGCTGCTACTTCTGCTTCTTCCACCGCTGCCGCCATTGCGTCGCACAATCTCTCTCTGTCATCCCTTGCGTCGCACGAGATCCCTCCGCCGCTGCTCTTGTCGCATCTACTCCCATCGTCGCAGAGCTCTCTCTGCCGCCGCTCTCATCGCATCTGCTCCCTCTGGCTCCTCTTCCATTTAATCTCAACTCGTTCTCTCAGTTCTTCTTGTAACCATATTAAATTTTAGGTATATATATATATATCCTGATTTTGTGATTCTGTTCTTCGTGATAAATTTTAGGGCTCAATTTTTCTGTGCCAAATTTAGGTTTATCATACTCTACTTTTGTGCTTTGTTTGAATCTGCAGGTTTACTCTAATTTTGATGAATTATTTTCTGCAATTGAAGCTTTTTTGACTTAAAATTCATGGTAGGCCATTGCTTTCTATAGTTTTTAACTTTCATAGTTTGATATTGATTTTGATGACGTTGGCTCATGGCAAACTAATGTCCAGAGAGCAGCAACTGGAAGGAGACTATCGAGAGCTTCACTCGCGATTGAGGACTCACTTGAAAATTATAGCATTTTATGGTGGAGAGATGAGAGAAAAAGCCCATATTCAACAGAAGTTTAAGACCTTGGTTAGGCATTTGAGTAGTGTCCTACATGACCATTGGTGGTTTGTCATGATTCAGGACTTTTTATTGAAGTATCTTGGTGCTACAGTTGCTATTATTCTGATAATTGAGCCTTTCTTTTCTGGCCATCTAAGGTCTGACAGTTCAACTTTAGGGGTGCAGAGATGCTAAGCAATCTAAGATATCATACTAGTGTTATTGTTTCCCTATTTCAGTCACTGGAAACTCTTTTTATTAGTGCAAAACGGCTCAATCGACTCAGGTATATTAAATCTATCATTTATCCTTTTTTGAAGTTGATATCGGTTTTTATTCTTGGTATGTAGGCATATGTTATATACAAATCCTTGCAAAGTTCAAGCCTATATATTCTAAGTAAACTATATATTTTATAGTGGTTATGCTTATCGCATTCATGAGTTAATGGCTGCATCAAGGGAGCTAAGCCTGGAGAATGAGAAATCTTCACTCCAAAGCAGAGGAAGTAGAAGTTTCATAAGTGAAGCTAACTACATTGAATTCTCTGGTGTCAAGGCAAGTGATTTCAATGAACCATCTATACACCTGAACTTGTCATTATGATTTTGTTATTATTTTGATATTGATGCTGCTCCCAAAATTCAGGTTGTAACTCCCACTGGTAATGTCTTAGTGGATGACTTGACTCTTAGGGTTGAGTCATCTTCTGTATTCATCAGTAGTTTTGTATCAATCTATCTGTCTTATTTTAATGTTTCTTTTAAAAAGGAGAATCAGATTCACTTAGAAAGTTCCCTTCTAAATCTTGTCCTTTAAGATACGGAACTACAAAAATTCAAGAAGATGCCCTCACTCTGTTTCAAGCTGCATTACGTGAATATATGCTAATTAAATCCTACTTACATATCATTCACAGTTTTATATATATGACAAAGAAAACCATGATTATTTAGTTATTTACTCACATTAAAGCCCTATTATAATATTTAACTTATATCCATCTTATTTCTATAAAAGAAAATTAAAAATGCATATCTTGGCATTTATCTACATCCATATTAGTAACGGTATTTAATATGAAATATAATTTGCTGTACGCCTAATAGCTTGGTCTATATACATGTATGATAATAACATTTTTGTGTATTACATGTGAATTTATTATGTTCTGTGACTTGTATACTGAACAAACAAAAGGATCCAATAGAAAGTGCTTAAAAAAACAACTAAATGTTTGCACTCTTCCTCCTTTTAGGATTTATTATTTTAGGCTACGAAGCTATATCTATCAATCTTTCTGTGCCAAATAATGATAAAATCTTAATTTGTGATGATGAAAAATAACTAAAAAAAAAGTGTTGGTGAAAGCTATTTTAATTTATTTTTCAAAAAATATACTGTGTAAAAACATTGAAAACTTCAAAACTTTAAATTTTCAATACAATTTTTTCTTATTTGGCACTTTAATAAGTGCCCTGAGACTAGAACACATGTCATTTGTTGAGAGAACAAATAGCTAGTATCATCTATTTTGCTGGTTATTAAAATTTGAACTATAGTTCCTTCTTTTATTTTTTCTTGACTTGATTATTCGGCAGCTTTCATTTTAGATAATTGAAACAGCGTAGGATGAGACGGAGAGTCTTGCAAACTTCCTTGTGTACCATTTTTCTGTCATAGTGATTTATCTTTTTACCATCTTTTCTTTATTTTTCAGTTGTTATGTAACTCATCTATTTTTTAATTCACATTACTTAGGTACTGTCTCTATTACCAGCATATGAAGGAAAATCAGTTTTAGAGGGAAACAAGCATGTATTAATTATGAATTATTTGTTCTTCTACATTGATTCTACTCTAATTCGATAGGTGTTATATGCTTAGCAGGTAGTGAAAATTGTTCAGGATTAATTTCCTATGAATTACAGCAAAATTATCCTGAAGGAGATACGGAAATTAAGAATTCAGAGGCTTGTTTGCATGAACAGGTTTGTCAAACAAGCATACATCATAATCTTGTTTAGTTCTCATTTTAGTCAGTTTCCTTAATGGAGTAACCTAGTAATGCTATGTTTATGCATTAAGTTGGCACCATCCTGTCCAAAAATAAAAGATGGTATTGTGTAACACCACCTATAATGGATTTCATAGACAAACATGGTAGAAAGGATCTCTTACTGTTTATTCTATTAAGCATGATATGCATTTATAATGTGTGGAAGATAGATTACTGACCTGCTAACAGCTCTTAAAGTGAGAGCTTAGACCTCAATTTGTTAGAGAACCTTGTTGAGTTTGTGAAAAAGTTAGGTATTCTTTGCAAGTGTTACAGTAGTTACTTGGTAGTATTCTACCTTTATGTGTATTAGTGATCATGTTTATGTCCATGGCTTTTGTTCTCTACTTCAAATGCTTTTGAGCGGAAAAGCAGACCCTGTAATCAATCTTCCTTCATGCAGGATCCATTGTGTAATTTATCCAGGAAAGTAGATAGCTCGCCCAAAGAATCCTCCCTTGAGTCACCTGCAGGTACTGTAGCATACTGGTTTCAGCATGTTATTTTCCTATTTTCTCTATTATTTTTCTTCAAAGATAATAATTGGGATAAGTTTTTTATTCAGGAAGTGAACACAGAACAACAGAGTGAACCATATAGAGATTTACCTGCAAAAGATCTTAGGCCTCTTTCTAGTACACCCAGTTTGAAAGCAGTTGAGAAGAAAAAGACTCCGGGAAATAACCTTAAGGTATGCTTTGCCACACCATCTTAATTGTTGTTTATCTGGTTTGAGAATGAGGAAATTCAATTGTGAACAACCTTCAAATCACAGCACCAAAAAGAATAAACAAATAAGAACTAAACCTCCAAATCAGTCATAATCCTGCAAAGCTGGGATCTAGGATGAGTAATGTTCTGCACTCCAATAATGAAAAGAATAGAAGTTAATAACACATTCAACTTGTAGGTTGTAATTTAAATGAGAGAATTAAAATCTAAAACTGTGTCCTTAAGTTCTAGGAAGAGTCTGTTACTGTTAGTATTAAACATTTCTGCAGAACATCATGACCTTGTCTCTGTACTTTCTAATGCAGTGGTCACTCTAAAGTCTCTTATGGATACCTTGAAGAATATCCCTCCTAATTGGGGGGGTTCGGATCCTTGTGATGCTTGGGATGGAATTAAGTGTGAGAATTCACGTGTTACATCCATGTAGGTTCTCTCTTTCAATGATCACACTCAGTTGCTTCATTCTCCTGAATTTACTGTTAAGAGATTAACCTGCTATCATTTCAGAACATTGTCAAGCATGGGTTTGGAAGGTGAACTTTCTGGAGATATCGGATCACTAACCGAATTGGAGACTTTGTAAGTATTTTGTTTTCATTGCTTGTATACATTTCATTTCAGTGTTTTCTTGCTAGCAGTTTGTGTGCAGTTTCCACTCTATTTGAATCTGTATTTTTTTTCCAACTAGGGATCTTTCTTACAACAAGGACTTGACTGGGCCACTTCCAAGAGCCATTGGAGAGTTGAGGAAACTGTCAACCTTGTAAGACAGTACTGGTTGTTCAATTAGTATCACAAATCTGAATTGATTTTGATGAAACAATTCTTAACAAAGAAAGATGGTTTCTCGTTTATCTTCAGAATTCTTGTTGGCTGTAGTTTCAATGGTCCTATTCCGGATGAAATCGGATTTCTGCAGGAGCTTCGCTTTATGTAAGGATTGTCAACTTTGTTATCTGGTGAAAGTATCTAGAAATGTATTCTGGTTGGTCTGACTGAAAAGTCACTGAATGGTTGCTTCATGTTTAAGAAACTTGTTTATATTTTCTATCAGAGGCCTTTTCCTTAGTATCTTTATCTTTTGTAACTTAATGATTTCTTGGATCATGGTCTAAATCAGTTACTTTGAATTGCAGATCCTTAAATTCCAATAGCTTCACTGGGAGAATTTCACATTCTATTGGTAATCTATTGAACCTATATTGGTTAGATTTAGCTGACAATGAGCTTCAAGGACCTATACCAATTTCTAGTGGCAGTGTACCTGGTCTTGATAAGTTGCACCATGCCAAACATTTGTGAGTCAACTTTTTTATTTTCTGCAATACATGGCTTACTACTTTTATGTAGAAAAATCCATCTAATACATGTTACTTGCAGTCATCTTGGGAAGAATAATCTCTCAGGCAATATTCCTCCTCAACTTTTTAGCTCGGAAATGGCTCTGATTCATCTGTAAGAATTCTTCTAATTTTTTTTTTCATATAGTGTCTCCCTTTGGGATCCAATTCTTCAGTGATTAATTTTAGGTGTTGCAAAAATTGTTTAGCCACCATAGCCGCTGTAGGCATAGGCACCATAGACTCTCATATAAATTCAAATTTTTCAGGTATCATGATTGGTAAGATATATACCACTATTTCAGCACATGGATGATCTGGTCTTAGAGAACATTTGTGACCGTGTGAGAAAAGCTGGGATGATGAAGAAGAAGCAGCAGCAGCAGAAAATTGTTCAAATGAGTTAGGAAATTGAATAAGAGTTGCTTGCAACATAGTTCTTTTAATTTACTAGTATGAGAAAAATTATTTAGAGCCCTTTGGATACCCATTAACAACTTTTAATTTACTCAATACACTTTGTTGATGTATGTTTGTTACTTATTATTATAGTTGATGTATCAATACACTTTCTTTATATTTTGAATTATATTGACTTGCTTGTTTATAGTACTTTTCTTTTAGTTTGATAATACGATGAATTTGTTTATTTTTTGAAATATTATAAATATTTGAATACAAATTAGATAAAAATTGTTATTAAATTTATATTTATTTTGTATGAAAACAAATTTATTTTGTAATTGGAAAAATAAAAAAACTCTATTTTACCTTACTGACGGATTTACAGACAGAAAATTTGTCAGAAAATTTGTCTGTAATTACAGACGAAAAATCCGTTGGAAAATCTGTCTGTAATTACAGACAAAAAATCCGTCTAAAAATCCGTCTGTAATTACAGACGGAAAATCTGTCGAAAAATTCGTCTGTAATTATCCGTCAGAAAATTCGTCGTCTTCGGGAAATGGATGGAGAATTTACAGAGGAAAAATCCGTCGGTAACTGGTAAAAATCCGTCTGTAATTTTTCGACGGAAAAAAAATCCGTCGGTAAATAATTTCCGACGAGGCTTTTACAGAGGGACAAAATCCGTCGGTAATTTTGTCGGTAACCAAAAATCCGTCTATAATAAAGACTAAATCTGTCTGTAAATCTATCTGTATTAATCCATTTTCTAGTTGTGACAGTACCGGACAGATTTAAGCCGGTATAGCTGGCAACAATACCAGTACACATTTTTACGTATTTTTTCGTAAAAAAGTACATTTTTTCACTCAAAAAATCCTCCGAATCCAAATATCACATTTAAATTTGAAAATTACGATTCTAAATTTTTCCACCCCCGTCGGCCCATATTTAATTAATTATTTATTTAATTTTTGTTTAATCAGAGTTTTACATTCTACCCACCTAATTAGAAATTTTGCCCTCAAAATTTAGTTGCCTCAAATTCGTCTTCAAGCCACGATGCATTTTTGTTGTTCTTAGAATTTGTCGAGAATCTGCGACTAAGTTGATAGTTCTCTCTCCCATATCATGCAATCGAAACTAGCTCCATTTCCGGCACCAAGTCTAGCTCAAGTTCACTCTCCGTCGCCATACGGATTGTGTCTGAACCTTATTTGTCATTTAATCAATTTAATTCCTTTGCATTCCTCTACACTACACTTCATCAATACTTAATTCAACTACTCTTGCACCACTCGTTCTACCTTCCTTCAGCATTAATTCAAACACCAATCTACATTCCTCATTCTTACTTACAACGTCATAACTTAAACCGAACTCAAGCCTACGGCATACTCATCCGTTTCACTCTTAGCTTTCTCTAGGTCTTTCTCAATAGCTAATCCATTATCATATTCACCTCACTTTTATGAAACCTTCCCTAAGACTAAAGTTCACCACCCTTCACGAGTTTTCTCAATTTGACCTCAATACAACATCAACGTTTTAATTCAACGTTTTTCAAATTCATCTTCCAAACCCAATAATTTATCCATTACAATCTAAGCACAAATCCAATTACACCTATAATTATCTCCACAACCTATTCAGAATCAATCTAATCTTATAGCTAGAATCAAATTTAATTTCCTAGAGATCATTATTTATATTAACCCACTAAATCTTTCGAATATTCAAGTCTAAGATATTTCTAGTCACCTCCTACTACTCCTATTCGCAACTATCCTGTATCAAAGCTTTCACAAGTTTCTACTGCGTCACTCTGATTATTAGCCAACAAGAAACTTGCTACTCCTCTATGTTAACCAAAAATCACCTTATCTTACGAACTGAAAGTCATGGACCGACAATTTATTCAGAAATTATGACCTTCATAATATACTCATGCATTACGGATGCATACCATACTCCAATCTTATGGAAAGCAGTTAAATTTAATTATACTTATCAATTTTACAATTATCTCAACCTCATTGAGATCGGCCCTTTGCTTGATTTTTCATGTATGGATAATCTCGAGAGATATGTCCTGGTCTCCCACAACAATAGCACAGTCCTAACTTAGTCTGGCATGGCTGGTTTCGGTTTGTATCTCCCGCATCTTTAGCACCTCCAGTCATCCGAAATAGCCTCCGCCTGTTTTTCTTTACCATTTCCCGAGCGGTTGTCATTTCTTTGGTAATTGTTCTGACCTTGAGAATACTGAAGTGGATACCCACTCCTCTTAAAGTAGGCTCCTTGGCATAAAACTCTTGTCTTGACCCTTTCATGGGACTCTTGGCGACCATTGCTCGCCATGTCAGTTTTCCTTGAGTAGTTCTCCACCACATGACTCTTGTTAACTATCTCCGCAAAACTCTTGACCTCAAGAGGCACCACGGCTCGCATGATATCATCTCTCAAATCATCCTAGTACTTTATACATTTCCACTCTTCCTTCAGGAACACCCTAGCAAACCCTTGAAAAGCAACATAACTCTTCAAATTTGCTAGTGTAAGTAGCCACCATCTTGGATTCTTGTTTCAGTTGTAGTAATTCCAACTCCTTAGCCTGCCTTGCAGAGTTCGAGAAGTACTTCTTGTAAAATTCCCTTTTGAACATCTCCCAGGTGATTGATTCATTCCCATTTCCTGACTGCAGTAAACAGAGAGCTCCTTGCCACTAATGTTGTACTTTTCCCTCTAACAGGTAAGCAGCAAATTCCACCAATTGATCCTCAGGTACATGTTATACTTGCATTGCCATTTATATCGACTGAAACCAATTATCAACTTCTGTGAGATTAGTTAAACCTTTGAAGATTGGGGGATTAAGCTTCAAAAAGGTTGCCAAGGTCATCAGATCTCCATCAGCTTGATGGTTTCTCAGTTCGTTTCCGTTTCCATTCATTCTCTCCATGGCCTGGTTAGTAGCCACAGTATTCGCATGCATAGCATTCACAAGAGTGGTCATAGTAGCCAAGAGTGTGGTCTGGTTGTCCAACGATGCACCTTCCTCATTTTCTCTCCGCGTACGGGTTTGACCACGTCCACGAGTCGCCATTTGGGTCCTGTCCACATCAAACAAGCGATATCAAGGTGATCAGTCTCAATATCTTAAGTTAAGTGCTTCAAATTTCCAAAGGTATACTCATGAACTTCATACTAAACATATCAATTAGATATCCTAACTAGCACAGGCATAGACTCAGAGTATGCATTAAAGCATAAGTAGTCCATCCCTCAAGCTCACGAGGACAATCTGCTTTGATACCATAATTTTCCACAAAATTCATTTTTCAACCATTCTTGAACCATTGGAAAGATTGTAGAATAAACTTTTATAAAAATCTATTTTCGTTAAATTTTCAACTTCGAGGACGAAGTTACAACCTGCCGAAGTTGGCTAAAAATCTATTTTCTTACCAAAAACTCTGCACCTTCAATTTTATACCAATTCTCAATCCCCTAGTATTTGACACCCAAAACCATTATCTCTATTTCAATACCATACTCAAATCAAACCATATCTAATCCACATAACACCGTATCATTCATTAATTATCTTTTTCGATAATTTTCCAATTCAAAATACACCTCAAACATTAAACACAATTTCCAAATATTAATCACTCTAAATTCACTGTCACCATCGTAATCATAATCACACTATTCACAATTACATCAATTCACTTATTTTATACCGTCTAAACTTACCCGGACTCACCCGTTCACGGCCTCCGGCCCAATCTCTTTCAATACCCAATTCATAATTATCAACAATATCATTATAGTAAATCATCTACAAAATGCAATCAATAACATACATTCCATCAAAATATTCACACTAAACCAATAACAACCAGCCACACCAAAATCACCCAACAATTCTAATGTAACCGATTCACATATATATCAACCTATGGTTCATAAAATTTGATAAACCACAAGGGTTTCGGAGGTTTCTTACCTTAACCCGTAGAAATTGTTGATAAAGCCCAATTATAGCTATACTGGAGTACCCTTAAGCCATCAAAACCATGAAAAACTCAATAACCCAAAGCCAAAAATGTGAATTTTGTCAGGGAAGAGAACTGGGGTATGGGTTTCAAATTACTCACTATTTTGTTCAGTTAGAATCGAAGAGGATGAGCTGGGCTTCGTCTGGCTACAAATGGCTCGTCAATCGGAACTCAGGATCAAAAGTTACGGAGGAGTGAGGTTTATAGAGTTAGGGTTTGTGTTATTCTTCCTCACTCTCTTCTCATTTTAGCGTGTAACACAATGAAAGGGGGGATGAATGATGATGAAATGGTTTTAGTTGAAGCCTTATATATGTGGGCTTGGGGCCAATTGGGCCCAGTTCACTCGATTTAGCCCGTTGGCTCAATTTTGGACAAAAATCTTTAAAATTAGTGTTTAATTTGTGTTCTAATTATTTTCACCTCTCCAAATTATAAATTTCAATTTCTTAACCTTTGTCACTCATAATTAATTGTCTCACTCACAGTACCGGGCAGATTTAAGCCGGTACAACTAGCTACAATACCAGTACGCATTTTTACGTATTTTTCCGCAAAAAAGTACACTTTTTCACTCGAAAAATCCTCCAAATCCAAAGATCACATTTAAATTTCAAAATTATGATTCTAAATTTTTCCATCCCCATTGGCCCATATTTAATTAATTATTTATTTAATTTTTGTTTAATCGGGGTTTTACAGCGTTTACGTAATCAAGGCACTCCCGTTTATGAACGAGGAGAATCAACCGAAGAGCGTAGTATGAAAGAGAGGTTAGAATTTCAATTAGAGAACGAAAAGTGGACGCATGTATTTCAATAAGTGGAGGTATCTAAGATGCCTGAAGATGAAGAAGTGGTTGAAGATTTAGGAAAGGTTGAGCAAGCGATGGATTCCAAGGTTAGAGACACTTCCACACCAACTAGTGACATTGATGATTTTATGGAAGCTGTTGAGTCCTCTTTCATTGAACTTAAAATTGATATTGAGGAGGATAATGCGCAACCTTCGAGGCATATTATGAATAGTAAAGAATTGGAAGTAGTTGAGCAAGCGACAAGTCCCATTATTGACGATAGTTTCACACCAACCAATGATTTCTTTGAGTTGGATGAACCTTTCTCCATTGAATTTGAAATGGATGTTGATGTAGACTTTACACAACCTCCGAGATATGACTTGAGTAATGAGAAAGAATTCAAAAAATTTGGTGAGGAAGAAACTGAATACGAGAGATCTTGTTGAGAGGTGGAACTCCTTCAAGAAGGTAGAGAGGGAGTGAAAATTGTTTTGTCAAGACCGTTGGAAACGTCTTTTCCTAACTCAGCATCATCCATTATATCATTTAATTGGGTAAACTCATATTCTTTAGCTTTCTTATTCCGCTTGAATACAGTTTGCTAGAGACGAATGGTTAACTTAGGGCTCTTTATGGATTGAAGAGTAAGAGAGAATTGTCTAGTGGTTGGAAACACCATTCTAGATTTGTTAAGTTTGAATCTTTAAGGTTTAAATTCAATAGTTGGCATACAGCTCAATTGAGTGGGTTTAGAAGTATGTTTGGGTGCTTGAGTGAGAATTCTGAATGCTTACCACCTAGATAGGTTCATGATGATCAATTAGAAGACAGGTGCAGGAACAAGATTTGGGATCCTGACATACAAGAGGATCAATTTTGGGAGCTCCTACCTTGTTTACAACTTCATCAAAGCTTAGTATAATTAATTTATAATTCTAGAGCATATTAGAAATTCAAGTATTGGTGGAAGTTCAAGGATGATTTCAAGCACAAGCCTTGACAAAGAGCTCAGCAAAATATCTAACTTAAGGACTTTAACTAAAAGTGCTAGGTGGGAGACACTCCACCATGGTAAATTCTTTCCATTTTCTCTTCTGTACATATTGGTGAATAAGTTGAATTTCCATTTTTAGTTAGGTATCTTTAGTTTAATTCGTAGTTTAGCTTGTTTAATAAGGTTTGGTATTGTCTTGGTGTCTTGTTGGGCATTTAAAATGCTTGGTTTAGTGCAAGGAGTTGAAAATTTTTTAAAAACAAAGCACCACATCATGCGTACACATGATTCCCAAAAGTTCACCAAATTATGTGTATGCATAGATGATACGTATGCATGACACCCTTTTCGAACTAAACATGCATTGTGCGTATGCTGCGTGTGCGCATACTCTTAAAAAAAAAACAAATCCATTCATCCATACGCATCCTTTCCGCGTATGCATGACCCCCTATCCAAAACCAAAATGGTGTTGTGCATACACCATGCGTACGCATACAACCCTTTTTGCACATTAACTCGTGCATATGCATTGATGAGCGGATATTTTATACGCTTTTTGGCATTATTTTTAGGTAGTTTTTAACATGTTTTAGTTACTTTTTATTATATTTTTATTAGTTTTTATGCAAAAATCACATTTCTGGACTTTACTATGATTTTTTGTGTTTTTCTGTAATTTCAGGTACTTTCTGGCTGAAATTGAGGGACCTGAGCAAAAATCTGATTCAGAGGCTGAGAAAGAACTGCAGATGCTGTTGGATTCTGACCCTCCTGCACTCGAAGTGGATTTGTTAGAGCTACAGAAGTCCAATTGGCGCACTCTCAATTGCGTTAGACAACAGACATCTTGGGCTTTCCAGAAATATATAATAGTCCATACTTTGCCTGAGGTTTGATGGCCCAAACTGGTGTTAAACGCCAGCCAGAGACCCTTTTCTGGCGTTAAATGCCGGAACTAGCACCAGAACTGGAGTTAAACGCCCAAACTGGTATCCAAGCTGGCGTTTAACTCCGAGAATGGCCTATGCACGTGAAAGCTTCAAAGCTCAGCCTAAACACTCACCAAGTGGGCTCCGGAAGTAGATTTCTGCACTATCTGCACTTAGTTACTCATTTTCTGTAAACCTAAGTTACTAGTTTAGTATAAAAACTACTTTTAGGGATTCATTTTGTAACTCGTGACATTTTACATCTCATATTGTATCTTCTACGGCATGAGTCTCTAAACCTCATAGGTAGGGTGAGGAGCTCTGCTGTGTCTCAATGGATTAATGCAATTACTATTGTTTTCTTTTCGATCACGCTTGATTCTATTCTAAGATACTCATTCGTACTTCAATATAAAGAATATGATGATCCGTGACACTCATCATCATTCTCAAATTTATGAACACGTGCTTGACAACCACTCCTGTTCTATCTGAGCTCAACGTAGTCATTGGGCAACAGCTTGAGTGTGTATCTCTTGGGTCTCTGATCCATGGATTTGACTTGCCTCTCCTGACAACAGAGCATTCGAATCCGTGAGATTAGAACCTTCGTGGTAGAGGCTAGAACCAATTGGCAGCATTCCTGAGATCCGAAAAGTCTAAACCTTGTCTGTGGTATTTCGAGTAGGATCTGGGATGGCATGACTGTGACGAGCTTCAAACTCACGAATGTTGGGTGTAGTGACAGTGTGCAAAAGGATAGAGAGATCCTATTCCGACACAAGTGAGAACCGACAGATGATTAGCCGTGCGGTAGCTGTGCCTGGTATTTTTCATCCGAGACGAGAGATCTGACAGTTGATTAGCCATACAGAAACCGTACCTGGACCATTTTCACTGAGAGGTCGGATGGTAGCCATTGACAACGGTGATCCACCAACATACAGCTTGCCATGGAAGGAAACCATGCGTGTTTGGAGAAGAAGACAGTAGGAAAGCAGAGATTCAGACGACAGAGCATCTCTGGAACCTCAACCTGTTCCTCATTACTAAATCACAAGTATCATTAATTTTATGTTATTTACTTTTCATAAAAAAAAATCATTTTTATCACTAATCTCCTAACTAAGATTTACAAGATAACTATAGCTTGCTTCAAGCCGGCAATCTCCGTGGGATCGACCCTTACTCACGTAAGGTATTACTTGGACGACCCAGTGCACTTGCTGGTTAGTTGTGCGGAGTTGCAAAGGTGTGATTGCAATTACGTGCACCAAGTTTTTGGCACCGTATGCCGGGGATTGTTCGAGTTTGGAGAACTGACGATTTATCTAGTTCCTTAGATTAGGAAAAATTTATCTTTTTTGGTTTAGAGTCACTAAATTTGAGTCTTTTATTATTATTTTTGTTAAAATTTTAAAATCCTTGTTTTCTTTTTCTAGATTTTTTTCAAAAATTTTTAATAAATAGATAAAAACCAATAAAGTAATAATTGAGTCTTTTGTTTGAGTTTAGTTTCATGTTTTAAGTTTGGTGTCCTTTGTGTTTTTATTTTCTTAAATATTTCCAAAAGTTGTTCTTGGTGTTCATCTTGATCTTCAAAGTGTTCTTGGTTTTCATCTTGACATTCAAAGTTTTCTTGTTTGTTTTCTTTGTTTTGATATGAAAATTCTAAGTTTGGTGTCATTTTATTGTTTTTCTATTTCCTTATTAAATTCAAAAAAAAATATCTTTTCCTTTATTTACTCATCATTTTCAAATTCCTTAGGTTGACTTAGTCAAAATTTTTAAAATTTGGTAGTTTCTTTTTAGTGAAATCAAAATTTCAATTTTAAAAATTTTATCTTTTTTAAAATCTTTTTCAAAACAAATTCTTTTTCAATTTTTTTATATTTTTTGAAAATCTTTTCTAAAATTTTTAAAAAATCTTTTTCTTTTTTCTATAATTTTGGAATTACTTGTCCTATTTTATTATTTTGATTGAAAAATTTTTCAGTTTGGTGTTTTCTTGTTAAGAAAGTTTCAATCTTTAAAATTTTAAAATCATATCTTTTTCAAATCTTTTCTTTTATTTATTTTCTTACAAGTATCTTTGATTTTAAGACATATATTTTTCAAAACTTCCTAACCACTTTCTCTCTCTTCATTTTTCGAAAATCCTCACCTACAATTTTTCAAATCTTTTTAATTTGTTAATTATTTTAGTTTTCAATTTTTTTATTTCTTTTTCTTCTAATTTTTGAACTTATATTCAGTTTTTCATTTATTTTATTTTATTTTCTTTTAATTCCGGTTTTCAAAAAAAAAAAGAAAAGAATAAAATTTTTATTTACAATCCACATCATCTCCCTTTTTCCATCATGGACTTAAGTGGAAATGAACAGTCCAGAAGAACTCTAGGGTCATATGCTAACCCCACTACTTCTTCATATGGGAGTAGTATCTGTATACCCCCCATCAGAGCCAGCAATTTTGAGCTAAACCCTCAGCTCATTATCATGGTGCAGCAAAATTGCCAATATTCTGGTCTTCCACAGGAAGAACCTACTGAGTTTCTGGCACAGTTCTTACAAATTACTGACACAGTACGTGATAAGGAAGTAGATCAGGATAGGATTAGATTATTACTATTTCCATTTGCTGTAAAAGATCAAGCTAAGAGGTGGTTAAATAACCAACCCACAGCAAGCATAAGAACATGGAAACAATTATCAGACAAATTCCTGAATCAATATTTTCCTCCAAAAAGGATGACACAGCTAAGGCTGGACATCCAAGGCTTTAAACAAGAGGATAATGAATTGGGGTTATCCGCGAAGAATTACGGTAGAGCAGTTTATGAATGTCTTCGCGGTGGACTTGATTTTATCAAAGATGATGAAAATGTGAATTCTCAACCATTTATGCGTTGGAGAGACCATTTCTTATTTTGTGCCGAAGCAATTTTTAAATCCCAGGCCGAAACTGGTGAAATCAAAGGGCATTACTTGAACGCTACTGCAGGTACATGCGAAGAAATGATAAAAAGAGCTGTATTTGCTAGAGAATTGGGCGCTCCTATCGTAATGCACGATTACTTAACAGGGGGATTCACTGAAAATACTAGTTTGGCTCATTATTGCCAGGATAATGGACTACTTCTTCATATCCATCGTGCAATGCACGCAGTTATCGATAGACAGAAGAATCATGGTATGCACTTTCGTGTACTAGCTAAAGCGTTACGTAATCTCTTTATAATGCTTGGCAGAGGTACAGAGAGATGCTAAGGAAATGCCTCTCTGAAATATTTTTAGAATGGGTGCAGTTAGACATCTTTTACTATGGACTTACAGAAAAGGCCCAGATGTCTCTAGATCACTCAGCTGGTGGATCTATACATATGAGAAAGACAATTGAAGAGGTTCAAGAGCTCATTGATACAGTTGCCAGAAATAAGCACCTGTACTCAAGTGGTGAGACCTCCATGAAAGAAGAGGCTGAGGCAGTATTCACTGAATTTAGTCCTCCAAAATAAATTGCTGAATTCAATCAGCAACTATTTTCTATAACAAAACAGTTAGCAAAATATAGAAAAACACTTGAATCAGACAAGACAGCCGTTATCTAAACAGATAACAGAAGAATGCCAAGCTATTCATTTAAGAAGTGGAAAGACATTGAATGTCTCAACTCAAAGTAGCAGGAAGCCAAGAAAGGAACATCTGACAGAGGATGACCAAACCACTGCCCAAAATCCCTTTGAGGATAGTAGGAGCCCAGAGAGAAATGATTCTGGCATTCAAATGCCAGAAAAAGGTCAGAAATTGGCATTAAACGCCCAGTGGATGGCCAATTCTGGCGTTCAAACGCCAGAAAAGGGCGGCAATCTGGCGTTGAACGTCCAAAAAACACCCAGTTCTGGCGTTCAAATGCCAATAAGGGATCAGACACATGCAAGTACTGATAACAACCCCCTTAAGTAGGCTTCTCCAACCACTTCTGTAGGAAATAAACTTGCAGCAACTAAGGTTGAAGAATATAAAGCCAAGATGCCTTATCCTCAGAAACTCAACCAAGCAGAACAGGATAAACAATTTGCCCGCTTTGCAGACTATCTCAGGACTCTTGAAATAAAGATTCCGTTTGCAGAGGCACTTGAGCAAATACCCTCTTATGCTAAGTTCATGAAAGAGATCTTAAGTCATAAGAAGGATTGGAGAGAGACCGAAAAAGTTTTTCTCACTGAAGAATGCAGTGCAATCATTTTAAAAAGCTTACCAGAGAAGCTTAAAGATCCTAGAAGCTTTATGATACCATGCACATTAGAGGATGCTTGTACCAAGATAGCTTTATGTGATCTTTGGGCAAGTATCAATCAGATACCTGCATCCACTATCAGAAAGCTTGGTTTGACTGAAGAAGTCAAACCAACCCGAATATGTCTCCAACTTGCTGATGGCTCTATTAAAATTCCATCAGGCGTAATTGAGGACATGATTGTCAAGGTTGGGCCATTTGCCTTTCCCACTGACTTTGTAGTGCTGGAAATGGAGGAGCACAAGAGTGCAACTCTCATTCTAGGAAGATCTTTCCTAGAAACTGGACGATCTCATTGACATCCAAAAAAGGGAGATAACCCTGAGAGTCAATGAGGATGAGTTTAAGTTGAATGCTGTCAAAGCTGTGCAGCATCCAGACACATCAAAAGACTACATGAGCGCTGATATTATTGACTCCCTGGTGGAAGAGGTCAATATGACTGAGAGTCTCGAATCAGAGCTAGAGAACATTTTTAAAGATGTTCAGCCTGATCTGGAGGAACCAGAGAAAACAGAAGAATCTCTAAAAGGTTCTCTGGAAGAGGAGAAGCCTCCTAAACTTGAGCTCAAACCACTACCACAATCCCTGAAATATGCATTTCTGGGAGAAGATGACACTTTTCCGGCAATCATAAGCTCTGCTTTAAAGCCATAGGAAGAGAAAGCACTAATTCAGGTGCTAAGGACACACAAGACAACTCTTGGGTGGTCCATAAGTGATCTCAAGGACATTAGCCCAGCCAGATGCATGCACAAGATCCTATTGGAGGATGATGCTAAGCCAGTGGTTCAACCATAGAGGCGGCTAAATCCAGCCATGAAGGAGGTGGTGCAGAAATAGGTCACTAAGTTACTAGAGGCTGGGATTATTTATCCTATTTCTGATAGCCCCTGGGTGAGCTCTGTCCAAGTTATCCCCAAGAAGGGAGGTATGACAGTGGTTCCTAATGAAAGGAATGAACTGGTTCCCACAAGAACAGTTACAGGGTGGTGTATGTGTATTGACTACAGAAGACTCAATACAGCCATCAGAAATGATCATTTTCCTTTACCATTCATAGACCAGATGCTAGAGAGACTAGCAGGGCATGAATACTACTACTTTTTGGATGGCTATTTAGGTTACAACTAAATTGCAGTAGATCCTCAAGATCAAGAGAAAACAGCATTCACATGTCCATCTGGAGTATTTGCCTACAGAAGGATGCCATTTGGTCTGTGCAATGCACTTGCAAACTTTTAGAGGTGCATGCTCTCTATCTTCTCTGATATGGTAGAGAAATTTTTGAAAGTCTTCATGGGTGACTTCTCAATATTTGGAGACTCATTTAGCTCCTGTCTTAACCATCTAGCACTTGTTCTGAAAAGGTGCCAAGAGACTAACCTGGTTTTAAAATGAGAGAAATGTCACTTTATGGTGACTGAAGGAATTGTCCTAGGGCACAAAATTTTGAACAAGGGAATAGAGGTGGATCAAGCTAAGGTAGAGGTAATTGAAAAATTACCACCACCTGCCAATGTTAAGGCAATCAGAAGCTTTCTGGGGCATGCAGGATTCTATAGAAGGTTTATAAAGGATTTTTCAAAAATTGCATAACCTCTGAGCAATCTGCTAGCCGCTGATACACCATTTGTCTTTGACACAGAGTGTTTTCAGGCTTTTGAGACTCTGAAAGCTAAGCTGGTCACAGCACCAGTCATTTCTGCACCAGACTGGACATTACCATTCGAACTAATGTGTGATGCCAGTGATTATGTCATTGGTGCAGTATTGGGAGAGAGGCATGACAAGCTTCTGTATGTCATTTATTATGCTAGCTGTGTTTTAAATGATGCGCAGAAGAATTACACAACCACAGAAAAGGAGTTGCTTGCAGTGGTTTATGCCATTGACAAGTTCAGATCTTATTTAGTAGGATTAAAAGTGATTGTGTACACTGACCATGCTGCTCTAAAATATCTCCTCACAAAACAGGATTCAAAACCCAGACTCATAAGATGGGTGTTACTTCTGCAAGAGTTTGGTATAGAAATAAGAGACAGAAAAGGGGCAGAGAACTAAGTAGCTGATCATCTGTCCCGGATAGAACCAGTGGTAGGAGCGTCCCTCCCTCATATTGAGATCTCTGAAACCTTTCCGGATGAGCAACTCTTTGCCATTCAGGAAGTATCATGGTTTGCAGACATTGCAAACTATAAAGCTGTGAGATTCATACCCAAAGAATACAGTAAGCAGCAAACAAAAAAATCGGTTTCTGATGCAAAGTACTACTTGTGAGATGAACCATATCTCTTTAAGAGATGTGCAGACGGAATAATCCGTAGATGTGTGCCTAGAGAAGAGGCACAGAAGATCCTATGGCATTGCCATGGATAACAATATGGAGGACATTTTGGAGGTGAGCGAACAGCCACAAAGGTTCTCCAATGTGGTTTCTACTGGCCTACTCTCTATAGAGATTTCCGAGAGTTTGTACGTAACTGTGATAGTTGCTAGAGAGCTGGTAACCTGCCTCTCGGTTATGCCATGCCTCAGTAAGAGATCTTAGAGATTGAGTTATTTGATGTATGGGATATTGACTTCATGGGGCCTTTCCTACCATCATATTCAAACACTTATATTCTGGTGGCAGTAGACTATGTATCTAAATGGGTAGACGCAATTGCAACACCCACTAATGATACTAAGACAGTGATGAAGTTCCTCCAGAAGCACATCTTCAGCAGGTTCGGTGTCCCTAGGGTACTGATCAGTTATGGAGAAACTCATTTCTGCAATAAACAGCTTGACTCTGCTCTGATTCGATATGGAATTAACCACAAAGTGGCAACTCCATATCATCCACAGACAAATGGGCAGGCTGAAGTCTCAAATAGAGAACTAAAATGAATCCTGGAACGAACTGTAAGTACCCGTAGAAGGGATTGGGCAAGAAGTCTAGATGATGCTCTGTGGGCATACAGAACCGCATTCAAGACTCCTATAGGGACCTCTCCATACCAGCTTGTGTATGGAAAAGCCTATCATTTGCCAGTGAAACTGGAAGACAAGGCCTACTGGGCAACCAGGTTCCTAAACCTTGATGCTAAGGTAGCTGGAGAGAAAAGATTACTCCAGTTGAATGAGCTGGAAAAGTTCAGACTCAATGCTTTCGAGAATGCTAAAATTTATAAGGAGAAAGCAAAAAGGTGGCATGACAAAAAGCTGTCTTCTAGAGTCTTTGAGTCAGGATAGAAGGTTCTGTTGTTTAACTCTAGGCTCAGATTGTTCCCTGGGAAATTGAAATCCCGGTGGAAGGGACCATATGTGATTACAAGTGTGTCACCATATGGATATGTAGAGCTTCAGAATATTGACTCTGACAAAAAGTTCATTGTTAATGGACAGAGAGGCAAGCATTATCTTGAAGGCAATGTTGAGCAAGAATGCTCAAAACTGAGACTAAATCAAAAGGCTCAGTAAAGTCCAGCTAAAGACAGTAAAGAAGCGCTTGCTGGGAGGCAAACCAGCCATTATAAAAAATTAGATGTTTATAAAAATTATGAGTCTATTTAATTTTTTTATTCATGTTAGTTAATATATTTCAGTGAATAAGTCAGGAAAATGGAGGTCCAGGTGATGAGCGGATAATTTATACGCTTTTTGGCATTGTTTTTACATAGTTTTTAGTATGATTTAGTTAGTTTTTAGTATATTTTTATTAGTTTTTAATTAAAAATCACATTTCTAGATTTTACTATGAGTTTGTGTATTTTTCTATGATTTCAGGTACTTTCTGGCTGAAATTGAGAGATTTGAGCAAAAATCTAATTCAGAGGCTGAAGAAGGACTGCAGATGCTGTTGGATTCTGACCTCCCTGCACTCAAAGTGGATTTTCTGGAGCTACAAGAGTCCAAATGGCGCGCTCTCAATTGCGTTGGAAAGTAGACATCCAGGGCTTTCCAGAAATATATAATAGTTCATACTTTTCTTGAGTTTAGATGACGCAAACTGGCGTTCAACGCCAGCTTTCTGACCTATTCTGGAGTTAAACGCCAGAAACAGGTTGCAAAGCAGAGTTAAACGCCAGAAATAGGTTACAACCTGGCGTTTAACTCCAGAAGAAGTTTCTACACATGAAAGCTCAATGCTCAGCCCAAGCACACACCAAGTGGGTCCCGGAAGTGGATTTCTACATCATTCACTTATCTCTGTAAACTCTAGTAACTAGTTTAGTATAAATAGGACCTTTTACTATTGACAACAGTGATGCCCAACATCAGCTTGCCATAGAAAGGAGTATGAAGGATTGGATGAAGACATTAGGAAAATAGAGATTCAGAAGGAACAACGCATCTCCATACGCTTATCTGAAATTCTCACTAATGAATTACATAAGTATCTCTATCCTGTTTTATATTTTAATTGTATTTTAATTATCAAAAATCCATAACCATATGAATCTGCTTGACTGAAATTTACAAGGTGACCATAGATTGCTTCAAACCGATAATCTTCGTGGGATCGACCTTTACTCACGTAAGGTTTATTACTTGGACGACCCAGTGCACTTGCTGGTTAGTTGTGCGAAGTTGTGACAAAGAACTAAGATTATGAATGTGCGTATTAAGTTTTTAGCACCGTTACCAAGGAATGAACGATCACAATTTTGCATATCAAGTTTTTGGCGCCGTTGTCGGGGATTGTTCGAGTTTGGACAACTGACGGTTCATCTTGTTGCTCAGATTAGGTAATTTTATTTTAATTTTAAGATTTTTATTTTTATTTTTAGTTCTATTTTCGAAAAGTTTTCAAAAAAAAATTTTAAGAAAAATAAATTATTCTATGTTCTTCAGAATTTTTAAGAATGAATTCTAGAGTTTCTTCATGATTTGTTGAAGCCTGGCTGGCTGTCAAGCCATGTCTAAATTTTTGGACTGAGGCTTCCACTTATCATGGCAAGAGTCTTTGGACTCTCATCTAATCAGCTGTTATATGCCTGATTTGTATCTGCTGAAGCTTGGCTGGCCATTGGCCATGTCTAGTATTTTGGACCGAAGCTTTCACTGAAAGCTTGGCTGGCTAGTGAGCCATGTCTAATTCCTGGACCGGAGCTTTAGACTAACATTGAAAGATTCCTGGAATTCTCATTAAAAATTTTGAAATCCTTAATTTTCTTTTTTCAATTAATTTTCGAAAAATCCAAAAAAATTGTAATAAAATCATAAAAACAAAAAATTTTGATGTTTCTTGTTTGAGTCTTGTGTTAAATTTTAAGTTTGGTGTCAATTGCATGTTTTTAAAATTTGTGCATTTTTCGAAAATTCATGCATAGTGTTCTTCATAATCTTCAAGTTGTTCTTGATGATTTGCTTTGTTTGATCTTTGCATTTTTATGTTTGGTGTCTTTTCTTGTTTTCCATGTACATTTTCAAATTGTTAGTGTCTAAAGTTTGAAAATTTCTAAGTTTGGTGTCTTGCATGTTCTTCTTTTCTTAAAAATTTTTCAAAAATAAGTTCTTGATGTTCATCATGATCTTCAAAGTGTTCTTGGTGTTCATCTTGACATTCATAGTGTTCTTGCATGCATCATTTGTTCTGATCCAAAATTTTCATGCATTGAGTCTTTTTGATGTTTTTCTCTCTCATCATTAAAATTCAAAAATAAAAAAATATCTTTCCCTTTTCTTCGTCTCATAAATTTTTGAAAATTTGGTTTGATTTAGTCAAAAAATTTTTAAATTTAATTGTTTCTTATGAGTCAAATCAAATTTTCAATTTAAAAATTCTATCTTTTTCAAAAATCAAATCTTTTTCATTTTTTTTCTTTCTTTTCTTTCATAATTTTGAAATTTTCAAAATTTATTTTCAAAATCTTTTTCTTATTTCTATTTCATATTTTCAAAATTAATGCTAACAATTAATGTGATTGATTCAAAAATTTTAAGTTTGTTACTTGCCTAGTAAGAAAGGTTCAATCTTTAAATTTTAAAATCATATCTTTTTGTTTCTTGTTAGTCAAGTAATCAACTTTAATTTTCAAAATCAAATCTTTTAAATTTCTTTTTCAAATCTTTTTTCAAAATAAATGTCAATCACATCTTTTTCAAAATTAATTTCAAAATCTTTTCTAACATCTTATCTTTTCAAAATTGATTTTCAAATCTTTTTCAATTAATCTTATCTTTTTGTTTGATTCTTATCTTTTTCAAAACTACCTAACTAATTTTCTCTCTCTCTAATTTTCGAGAATCACTAACCTCTTTTTCAAAATTTCTTTTTAATTAACTTTTGTTTTAAATTTTAATTTGATTCAATTTTATTTTTCTTTTTAAATTTTCGAATTCTAACTTTAATTTTTTTATTAAAAACAAAAATTTTTTATTTTATTTTATTTAATTTTCGAAAATTATTCTCTCTCACCTCCTCTTAATTATTTATTTATCTACTAACACTTCTCTTCTTCTTAAAAATTCGAACCCTCTCCCTCTTTCTGTATTCGAATTTCTTTTCTTCTTCTACTCACATAAAGGAATCTCTATACTGTGACATAGAGGATTCTTCTTCTTTTCTGTTTTCTTCTTTTTCATATGAGCAGAAACAAGGATAAGAACATTCTTGTTGAAGCTGATCCTGAACCTGAAAGGACTCTGAAGAGGAAGCTAAGGGAAGCTAAAGCACAACTCTCTGGAGAAAATCTGATAGAAATTTTCGAAAAAGAAGGAGACATGGCTGAAAATAATAATAATGCAAGGAAGATGCTTGGTACCAAATTCCAATTTACATGGAATTTACAGTAACAAATTCCAAATTCCAATTTTACTGTACAAAATTTCAATTTACATGGAAGAAGCATCTCAATCCCTGCCATTGGAGCAAACAATTTTGAGCTAAAGCCTCAATTAGTTTCTCTGATGCAACAGAACTGCATGTTTTATGGACTTCCATCAGAAGATCCATTTCAGTTCTTCACTGAATTCTTGCAGATATGTGATACTATTAAGTCCAATGGGGTTGATGCCGAGGTCTATAGGCTTATGCTTTTCCCGTTTGCTGTAAGAGACAGAGCTAGAATATGGTTGGATTCTCAACCTAAAGATAGCCTGAACTCTTGGGATAAGCTGGTCATGGCTTTCTTAGCCAAGTTCTTTCCTCCTCAAAAGCTCAGCAAGCTTAGAGTGGATGTTCAAACCTTCAAATAGAAAGAAGGTGAATCCCTCAATGAAGCTTGGGAGAGATACAAGCAACTGACCAAAAAGTGTCCTTCTGACATGCTTTCAGAATGGACCATCCTGGATATATTCTATGATGGTCTGTCTGAATTATCAAAGATGTCATCCATTCACTTAAAGAAAACACCTGTAGAAGCTCAGAAACTCATTGACATGGTTGCAAATAACCAGTTCATGTACACTTCTAAAAGGAATCCTGTGAGTAATGGGACGCCTCAGAGGAAGGGAGTTCTTGAAATTGATACTCTGAATGCCATCCATCTAGCTTAGAAAATATAGTCTCTGATCTATCTAAGGCCACTCTAAGTTTCATGTATGAAACAAGGTCCTCCATTAGAAATTTGGAGGTACAAGTGGGCCAGCTGAGTAAAAGGGTCACTGAAACTCCTCCTAGTACTCTCCCAAGCAATACAGAAGAGAATCCAAAAAGAGAGTGCAAGGCCATTACCTTACTTGGTGTGGCCGAACCCAAAGAGGAGGAGGAGGACGTAAATCCTAGTGAGGAAGACCTCTTGGGACGTTCACTGACCAATAAGGAGTTTTCCTTTGAGGAACCAAAGGAATCTGAGGCTCATCTAAAGACCATAGAGATTCTATTGAACCTCCTTTTACCATTCATGAGCTCTGATGACTATTCATCTTCTAAAGAAGATGAAGACATTGCTGAAGAGCAAGTTGCTCAATATTTAGGAGCAATCATGAAGCTAAATGCCAAATTATTTGGTAATGAGACTTGGGAGGATGAACCTCCATTGCTCATCAAGGAACTAAATGCCTTGGTTCAGCGAACTCTACCTCAAAAGAAACAGGATCCTGGTAAATTCCTGATTCCCTGTAATATAGGCATCATGACCTTTGAGAAGGCTCTGTGTGACCTGGGGTCAGGCATAAACTTAATGCCACTCTCTGTAATGGAGAAACTAGGAATCTTTGAGGTACAGGCTGCCAATTTCTCATTAGAGATGGTAGACAAATCCATGAAAATGGCTTATGGACAAGTAGAGGACGTGTTAGTAAAGGTTGAAGGCCTTTACATCCCTGTTGATTTCATAATCCTAGATACTAGGAAGGATGAGGATGAATCCATCATCCTTGGAAGACCCTTCCTAGCCACAGCAAGTGCTGTGATTGATGTAGACAGAGGAGAATTTGTCCTTCAACTGAATGAGGACAACCTTGTGTTTAAAACTCAAGGATCTCCTTCTGTAACTATGGAGAGTAAGCATGAAAAACTTCTCTCACTGTAGAGTCAACCAAAGCCCCCACAGTCAAACTCTAAGTTTGGTGTTGGGAGGCCACAACCAAACTCTAAGTTTGGTGTTGAACCCCCACATTCAAACTCTAAGTTTGGTGTTGGGAGGTCCCAACAATGCTCTGAACATCTGTGAGGCTCCATGAGAGCTCATTGTCAAGCTATTGACATTAAAAAAGCGCTTGTTGGGAGGCAACCCAATGTTATTTAATTATATCTATTTATTTTCTATTGTTATTTTATGTTTTTTTTAGGTTGATGATCATGTGGAGTCACAAAAACTACTGAAAAATCAAAAACAAAAGGAAAAACAGCTTTAAAAATAGCTCACCCTGGAGTAAGAACTTACTGGCGTTTAAACGCCAGTTAGAAGCATCAAACTGGCGTTTAACGCCAGAAAGAAGCATCAAGCTGGTGTTAAACGCCAGAAACAAGCACCAGACTGGCGTTTAACGCCAGAACAGAGCATGGAAGTGGCGTTAAACGCCAGAAACAAGCAGCAAGCTGGCGTTTAATGCCAGACATGCATACTAAGGGTGTTTTACACGCCTAATTGGAGCAGGGATGTTAAGTCCTTGACCCCACTGGATCTGTGGACCCCACAGGATCCCCTCAGGATCTGTGGACTCCACAGGATCCCCACCTTTTCTTCTCTCCTCTTCACACCTTTTCATAACTCTCTTCCACAAATACCCCTCACCAATCCCCTCAATCACTCTTCCCCATCACCTCTTTACCACTCACATCCATCCTCTCTTCCCCAAAAACCCCACCTACCTCCAAAATTCAAACTCTTTTCCCTCCCAAACCCAATCCTAATGGCCGAACCCTAAACCTTTCCCCACTCCTATATAAACCCCTCATTCCTTCTTCATTTTCACACAACACAACCCTTTCTTCTTCCTCTTGGCCGAATACACACCTCTCTCCCTCTCCTCCATTCTTCTTCTTCTTCTCCTTCTTTCTTTCTTCTTTTGCTCGGGGACGAGCAAACATTTTAAGTTTGGTGTGGTAAAAGCATTGAATTTTGTTTTTTCATAACCATTAACGGCATCTAAGGCCAGAGAAACCTCAAGAAAGAGGAAAGGGAAGGCAATTGCTTCCACCTCTGAGTCATGGGAGATGGAGAGATTCATCTCAAAGGTCCATCAAGACCACTTCTATGAAGTTGTGGCCAAGAAGAAAGTGATCCCTGAGGTTCCTTTCAAGCCCAAAAAGAATGAGTATCCGGAGATCCGACATGAGATCCGAAGAAGAGGTTGGGAAGTTCTCACCAACCCCATTCAACAAGTCGGGATCTTAATGGTTCAAGAGTTCTATGCAAACGCATGGATCACTAGGAACCATGATCAAAGTGTGAACCCGAATCCAAATGATTGGCTTACCATGGTTCGTGGGAAATACTTAGATTTCAGTCCGAAAAATGTAAGGTTGGCGTTCAACTTGCCAATGGCGCAAGAAAATGCACGCCCCTACACTAGAAGGGTCAACTTTGATCAAAGGTTGGACCAAGTCCTCATGGACATATGTATGGAAGGAGCTCAATGGAAAGTTGACTCAAGAGGCAAGCCGGTTCAATTGAGAAGACTGGACCTTAAGCCTGTAGCTAGAGGATGGTTGGAGTTTATTCAACGCTCAATCATTCCTACTAGCAACCGGTCTGAAGTTACTATAGACCGGGCCATCATGATCCACAGTATCATGATTGGGGAGGAAGTGGAAGTTCATGAGATTATACCTCAAGAACTCTAAAAGGTGGCTAACAAGTCTTCCACTTTGGCAAGGTTAGCCTTTCCTCACCTTATTTGTCACCTCTGCAATTTGGCTGGAATTGACATAGAGGGAGACATCCTCATTGAAGAGGATAAGCCCATCACTAATAAAAGGATGGAGCAAACAAAAGATCATGGGCCTCAACAAGAGCATGAGGAAATTCCTTACCATGAAATCCCTGAGATGCCTCAGGGGATGCACTTTCCTCCACAAAACTATCGGGAGCAAATCAACACCTCCCTAGGAGAATTAAGTTCCAACATGGGACAACTAAAGGTGGAACACCAAGAGCATTCCATCATTCTCCATGAGTTTAGAGAAGATCAAAGAGCTATGAGGGAGGAGCAACAAAGGCAAGAAAGAGACATTGAGGAGCTAAAGCACTCCATAAGATCTTCAAGAGGAAGAACTAGCCGCCATCACTAAGGTGAACCCGTTCCTTAATTTCATTGTTCTTATTTTCCTGTTTTTCGTTTACTATGCTTTATGTTTATGTTTGTGTCTTATTACATGATCATTAGTATTTAAGTGTCTATGTCTTAAAGCTATGAATGTCCTATGAATTCATCACCTTTCTTAAATGAAAACTGTTCTAAAAACAAAAGAACAAGAAGTACATGGTTTCGAATTCATCCTTGAAATTAGTTTAATTATTTTGATGTGGTGACAATACTTTTTGTTTTCTGAATGAATGCTTGAACAGTGCATATGTCTTTTGATATTGTTGTTTATGAATGTTAAATATGTTAGCTCTTGAAAGAATGATGAAAAAGGAGAAATGTTATTGATAATCTGAAAAATCATAAAATTGATTCTTGAAGCAAGAAAAAGCAGTGAATACAAAAGCTTGCAGAAAAAAAAAGAAAAGAAAAATGACAAAAAAAAAGAGAGAAAGAAAAAGAAAAAGCAAACAGAAAAAGGCAAAAGCTCTTTAAACCAAAAGGCAAGAGCAAAAAGCCAATAGCCCTTAAAACCAAAAGGCAAGGGTAAAAAGGATGCAAGGCTTTGAGTATCAGTGGATAGGAGGGCCTAAAGGAATAAAATCCTGGCCTAAGCGGCTAAACCAAGCTGTCCCTAACCATGTGCTTGTGGCGTGTAGGTGTCAAGTGAAAACTTGAGACTGAGCGGTTAAAGTCGAGGTCCAAAGCAAAAAGAAGAGTGTGCTTAAGAACCCTGGACACCTCTAATTGAGGACTCTAGCAAAGCTGAGTCACAATCGAAAATGGTTCACCCAATTATGTGTCTGTGGCATTTATGTATCCAGTGGTAATACTGGAAAACAAAGTGCTTAGGGCCACGGCCAAGACTCATAAAGTAGCTGTGTTCAAGAATCAACATACTGAACGAGGAGAATCAATAACACTATCTGACTTCTGAGTTCCTATAGATGCTAATCATTCTGAACTTCAAGGGATAAAGTGAGATGCCAAAACTGTTCAGAGGCAAAAAGCTACTAGTCCCGCTCATCTAATTAGAGCTAAGTTTCATTGATATTTTGGAATTTATAGTATATTCTCTTCTTTTTATCCTATTTGATTTTTAGTTGCTTGGACACAAGCAACAATTTAAGTTTGGTATTGTGATGAGCGGATAATTTATACGCTTTTTGGCATTGTTTTTACATAGTTTTTAGTATGATTTAGTTAGTTTTTAGTATATTTTTATTAGTTTTTAATTAAAAATCACATTTCTGGACTTTACTATAAGTTTGTGTGTTTTTCTGTGATTTCAGGTACTTTCTGGCTAAAATTGAGGGACTTGAGCAAAAATCTGATTCAGAGGCTGAAGAAGGACTGCAGATGCTGTTGGATTCTGACCTCCCTGCACTCAAAGTGAATTTTCTGGAGCTACAGAAGTTTAAATGGCACGCTCTAAATTGCGTTGGAAAGTAGACATCCAGGGCTTTTCAGCAATATATAATAGTCCATTCTTTGCTCGAGTTTAGACGATGCAAACTGGCATTTAACGCCAGCTTCCTGACCTATTCTAGAGTTAAACGCCAGAAACAGGTTGCAAAGCAGAGTTAAACGCCAGAAACAGGTTACAACCTGGCGTTTAACTCCAAAAGAAGTCTCTACACATGAAAGCTCAATGCTCAGCCCAAGCACACACCAAGTGGGCCCCGGAAGTGGATTTCTGCATCATTCACTTATCTCTGTAAACCCTAGTAACTAGTTTAGTATAAATAGGACCTTTTACTATTGTATTAGACATCTCGGGACATCTTTGGATCATCTTTGGAATGTTTTTCGTTAGACTTGGAGGCTGGCCATTCGGCCATGCCTGGACCTTGTTCTTATGTATTTTCAACGGTAGAGTTTCTACGCACCATAGATTAAGGTGTGGAGCTCTGCTGTTCCTCATGAATTAATGCAAAGTACTATTGTTTTTCTATTGAATTCAAGCCTATTTCTTCTCTAAGATATACACTCGTTCTTCAACCTGACGAATGTGATGATCTGTGACACTCATCATCATTCTCACCTATGAACACGTGCCTGACAACCACGTCCGTTCTACTTGCAATAGCTTGAGTGCGTGTCTCTTAGCCTTCTGGTTCATGACGCATGGTTGCCTCGCCTGACAACCGAGCCTTCCATTCCATGAGATCAGAGTCTTCGTGGTATAGGCTAGAATTATTGGCGGCCATTCTTGAGATCCGAAAAGTCTAAACCTTGTTTGTGGTATTCCGAGTAGGATCTGGGAAGGGATGGCTGTGACGAGCTTCAAACTCGCGAGTGCTGGGTGTAGTGACAGACGCAAAAGGATTACTGAATCCTATTCCAGTATGATTGAGAACCGACAGATGATTAGCCGTGCGGTGACAGCGCATTTTGGACCATTTTCACTGAGAGGACGGGATGTAGCCATTGACAACGGTGATGCCCAACATAAGCTTGCCATAGAAAGGAGTATGAAGGATTGGATGAAGGTAGTAGGAAAGCAGAGATTCAGAAGGAACAACGCATCTCCATACGCTTATCTGAAATTCTCACCAATGAATTACATAAGTATCTCTATCCTGTTTTATATTTTAATTGTATTTTAATTATCAAAAATCCATAACCATATGAATCTGCTTGACTGAGATTTACAAGGTGACCATAGATTGCTTCAAACCGACAATCTCCGTGGGATCGACCCTTACTCACGTAAGGTTTATTACTTGGACGACCCAGTGCACTTGCTGGTTAGTTGTGCGAAGTTGTGACAAAGAACTAAGATTATGAACGTGCGTATTAAGTTTTTAGCGCCGTTACCAAGGAATGAACGATCACGATTTTGCATACCACCAGGACATAAAGCAGAGGAATCATAGAGAAAAGGAGCTCACTGGCGTCAAAACGCCAGTAAAGGGGCATTCTGGGCGTTAAATGCCAGAATGGGCAGCATTCTGGGCGTTTAACGCCAGAAACTGTAGCATCCTGGGCGTTCAGAAAAAAGCCCAGTAACAAAGGATTTCTGGCGTTTAACGCCAGTCAGGATACCTGGCTAGGCGTTAAACACCCAAAATGGCTACTAGATGGGCGTTAAACGCTAGAACAGCAAGGGGGAGGTACTTTTGTTTCCAATTCAATTTTTTTCAAATTTTCATGTTTTAATTCATAATTTTCTGCATAAAAATGTTACAAATATTCATCTTTCAAATTCCATTTCCAAAAATTAATAATCTTATAAATTCTTTTCAATTCTTTTTCAACACGTTTTTAAAACTCATTTAACTTCCTCATATCTTTTTCATCTCTTTTAAATTTTAAAAATTCTTATCTTTTTCATATCATGTTTATCTTTTATCAATCATATCTTTCTATCTTATCTTTTTCTAAAAAAATTCGAAACCCATTTCCTCCCTCCCCTTTAAATACATTCGGCCAACCTCCTTGACTCATTATTCGAATCCTTCTCTCCCTCTATTCCTCTTCTTTCTTTTCTTTTGCTTGAGGACAAGCAAACCTCTAAGTTTGGTGTGATTTTCCGTGATCACTGAGCTAAAATAGACTGAGATCATGGCCCCTAAAGGAAAATAATCCACTTCAAAAGGAAAGAAAGAAAACAATCTAAAACTACCTTGGATGCATGAGAATTTCTGCACCAAAGAACATGCAGACCATTACTTCAAAATTGTGTGCAGAAGACCAGTGATCCCGGAAGTTAAGTTCAATCTAAAAGAAGACGAATTTCCGGAGATCCAAGAGCAGATTCGAAATAGGAGCTGGGAAGTCCTGGCTAATCCTGAGATACATGTTGGAAGAAACATAATCCAGGAATTCTATGCAAATCTGTGGATGACGGATAAGTAAAGATTAGAGGGAACTGCTTTCTACTCCTTTTAGACTATGGTCAGAGGGAAGATTATTTACTTCCACTTTGACAAAGTGAGAGAAGTTCACAAACTTCCTCAACTACAAGATGATCCAGAGTCCTTTAATAGGAGAATGGCCAAAGATAAAAGGCTAGATCAAGTTCTAAGGACATATGCCTACCTAGAACCAAGTGGATTACTAATACAAAAGGTGTCCCAAACCAGCTAAAGAGAGGAGATCTCAAACCAGTTGCTAGAGGTTAGTTGGATTTCATTGGGCGTTCTATACTTCCAACCAGCAACCGTTCTGAAGTCACTGTCAAGAGAGCAGTGATGATTCACTGTATTATGCTGGAAAAAGAAGTAGAGATTCATTAGCTGATTCCTAGTGAAATTTACATATTTGCAAACAAGGAATCCACTGATGCCAAATTGGCTTACCCAAGCTTGATTAGTCTGTTATGTAAAGATGCGGGGGTAAAGATGGGTGTGGATGAATATATCCCAGTTGAACGCCCAATCACCAAAAAGGTGATGGATGGACCTCAAGTTCAAGACAACCCCAGCAAGAGGAGGGCACATGAGCTCCTCCCAGAAATTTCTCAATTTGAATTCTGGGCTCGCTTAGAAGCTTCTGTCAACAAGCTGCAAGAAGTTATGGATCAACTCAAAGAAGAGCAACAAAATCAAAACAGCATGCTCTGTAAATTGCTCAAGGAACTGGAGAAGCAGGGGCATGATCTACAGGAGCTGAAGCGCCAGAAGCTGTCCCCTGAAATGCCAAACATCCGACAAATAGAAGGAGCCAACACCCTTCAAAGCTAAAGGTTGTTTAGTCTTAACTCTGTGATAACTTTTATTGAACCTATTGCATGAGATATATGAAGCATTAGTATTAGAGTAGTTTATTTTTATATCTTTAATTATTATTCCATAAGTATTAGTAGTATTTAAATTTCCATTTTAATTCTCTGTTATTTTAATTAATAAAATCCGAATTGCATGAGTAGTATTTTATTTTTATTTTCCAAATTGGCTATAATTTATTCCTCTTATCATCATTAAACATGAATAAAATAGTAGATTTTTAGGAATAAGGATACAACCATTTTGAGTGTATTAATAAGAAAAATTCAAATTATTTATATGTGGTGGCATTACTTTAGCTCTCTGAATGAATGCATGAACAGAGCATGTTTTGATACTAAAGATGCAAGTATGTATTGGCTCTTGAAGGAATGATGAAAAGGAGACATGTTATTGATAATCTGAAAAATCATAAAATTGATTCTTGAAGCAAGAAAAAGCAATGAAAAAGCAAAAGCTTGCGAAAAAAAAAAGCCAGTAACCTTTTAAACTAAAAGGCAAGGGTAAAGAGGATCCAAGGCTTTGAGCATCAGTGGATAGGAGGGCCCAAAAGGAATAATCCTAGCCTAAGCGGCTAAATCAAGCTGTCCCTAACCATGTGCTTGTGTCATGAAGGTCCAAGTGAAAAGCTTGGGACTGAGTGGTTAAAGTCGTGATCCAAAGCAAAAGAGTGTGCTTAAGAACTCTGGGTACCTCTAACTGGGGACTCTAGTAAAGCTAAGTCACAATCTGAAAAGGTTTACCCAGTTATGTATCTGTGGCATTTATGTATCCGGTGGTAATGTTGGAAAATAAAATGCTTAGGGTCACGGCCAAGACTCATAAAGTAGCTGTGTTCAAGAATCAACAAAACTAAAACTAGGAGAGTCAATAACACTATCTGAATTCTGAATTCCTAAAGAATCTAATCATTGTGAGCTTTAGAGGATAATTAAGATGCCAAGACTGTTCAGAAGCAAAAAGCTATAAGCCCCACTCATTTAATTTGAACTGGGAGCTTTATTGAAGACTCTGAGATGTTATTGCATCATTATCTTCTTTTTATCCTATTTTATTTATCTAGTTTCTTGGGGACAAGCAACAGTTTAAGTTTGGTGTTGTGACGAGCAAATATTTTATACGCTTTTTGGCATTGTTTTTAGGTAGTTTTTAGAATGTTTTAGTTACTTTTTATTATATTTTTATTAGTTTTTATTCAAAAATCACATTTCTGGACTTTACTATGAGATTGTGTATTTTTTTGTAATTTTAGGTATTTTCTGGCTGAAATTGAGGGACCTGAGCAAAAATCTGATTCAGAGGCTGAGAAAGGACTGCAGATGCTGTTGGATTCTGACCCTCCTGAACTCGAAGTGGATTTTCTGGAGCTACAAAAGCTCAATTGGTGCGCTCTCAATTGCGTTGGACAGTAGACATCTTAAGCTTTCCAGCAATATATAATAGTCTATACTTTGCCCGAGGTTTGATGGCCCAAACTGGCGTTAAACGCCAGCCAGAGACCCTTTTTCTGGCGTTAAACGCCGGAACTGGCACCAGAACTAGAGTTAAACACCCAAACTGGCATCCAAGCTGGCCTTTAACTCCAAGAATGGCCTATGCACGTGAAAGCTTCAAAGCTCAGCCCAAACACTCACCAAGTGGGCCCCAGAAGTAGATTTCTGCACTATCTGCACTTAGTTATTCATTTTCTGTAAACCTAAGTTACTAGTTATTCATTTTCTGTAAACCTAAGTTACATCTCATATTGTATCTTCTACGGCATGAGTCTCTAAACCCCATAGGTGGGGGTGAGGAGCTCTGCTGTGTCTCAAAGGATTAATGCAATTACTATTATTTTCTTTTCGATCACGCTTGATTCTGTTCTAAGATACTCACTCGTACTTCAATATAAAGAATATGATGATCTGTGACACTCATCATCATTCTCAAATTTATGAACGCGTGCTTGACAACCACTCCTGTTCTATCTGAGCTCAACGTAGTCATTGGGCGACAGCTTGAGTGCGTATCTCTTGGGTCTCTGATCCATGGATTTGACTTGCCTCTCCTGACAACAGAGCATTCGAATTTGTGAGATTAGAACCTTCGTGGTAGAGGCTAGAACCAATTGGTAGCATTCCTGAGATCCGAAAAGTCTAAACCTTGTCTGTGGTATTTCGAATAGGATCTGGGATGGGATGACTGTCGAGCTTCAAACTCACGAATGTTGGGCGCAGTGACAGTGTGCAAAAGGATAGAGAGATCCTATTCCGACACAAGTGAGAACCGACAGATGATTAGTCGTACGGTAGCTGTACCTGGTATTTTTCATCCGAGACGAGAGATCTGGTGTGTGTTTGGATTTCAGTTTGGAAATGTGAGTTTGCATAAAATTGATTTTATAAAATTGATTTTGATGAAAAGTAAGTTTAGGTTAACGTGATTTATGTTTGGCAATATTTGTATCAAAATTGATTATAGCAAAATAAATGTTGTTTGGATTATACTATTCAAAATCATTTTTAGATAAAAAATTACTAAAAGAGACATCAATTTAAATTATTTTTTTTATATACATGCAAAAACAGAACCTAACAAAAATAATATAAAAAATATTTATTATATAAATAAATAAATACAATAAAAAAATATGAAAGAGAGTACTATAAATTTTATAATGTTAAACAAAAAAAAATGATAAAAAAAACTCATATAAAAATATAACATCAAAAATCGTAACACTAAAAATTAAAATATGAAAATGAGTACTAAAAATAATAAAAAATTAAAATATTCAATTTACTAGTGATTGAAATAAATCTGAACGATTTTAATTGAAAAAAGAATGAAAGGAAGAACTATGAAAAAGTAGAAAGAACTAGATAGAACTACTGTGAAGCTTATAGTTATTGGTATCCTTTTTATAGAAGAAAATGAAGGGTAAGGTTGGTAAAAAAGAAGAAATTTTCTCACCTAATTTTCTAAACGTAATTAGCAACCATGAACGTGAAACGCAGAAGCTACAAATTTTAGCTTCTTCTCAACGTGGGTTCAGAGGCAGAATCGTTTCTGCGTTTAGAAAGAAAAAAATTGCCAAACATAAAAGTGAAACTTTCAAGAAGCTCAAAGGCACTTCTTTCTTCACCAACGTGTTTGCCAAACACACCCCTGATAGTTGATTAGCCGTACAGAAACTGTACCTGGACCATTTTCACTGAGAGAACGGATAGTAGCCATTGACAACGGTGATCCACCAACATACAGCTTGCCATGGAAGGAAACCATGCGTGTTTGGAGAAGAAGACAGTAGGAAAGCAGAGATTCAGACGACAAAGCATCTCCGGAACCTCAACCTGTTCCTCATTACTAAATCACAAGTACCATTCATTTAATGTTATTTACTTTTCATAAACAAAATCATTTTTATCACTAATCTCCTGACTAAGATTTACAAGATAACCATAGCTTGCTTCAAGCCGGCAATCTCCATGGGATCAACCCTTACTCACGTAAGGTATTACTTGGACGACCCAGTGCACTTGCTGGTTAGTTGTGCGGAGTTGCAAAGGTGTGATTGCAATTCCGTGCACCACGCATGCCTTAAGTGTACACGCAAATTCAAAAAGCCAACCCCTTTTGTGCGAAGCCCAATTTGAACCCGCACAAACACCCCAACCTTTCTTCTTCTTCGTCTCTAAATCTCTTCAACTCCCAACCTCCATTGCCAACCTTAACCTTCATCCCACCAGCGGCAACTTCCATAACCGCCGTTAACCCCTCTTCCCCTTCCCTACTCCCGTTTCTTCTTTTTCTTTCTCTTCTCTCTTTCCCCTTTCACTGCCCCTGCTTCACCCCGCCGACACTGCCTCCTTCGGCCGGCCATCATCGCCGTAGCTATGCGGTGTCATCACAACCGTCCATGCCACGTCTTCTTCCACTCACTCTCTCTGCCTCACTCACAGTCTCGCATAACTCCACTCCATTTCTCTCCATCTCCAAGGCAGTGAGACTATCCTGTTTTCTTCTCCTACCATCACTGCCATGACTAAACCTCTGCAACCTTTCATTCTCTTCTCTGTTCTTGTTCTGCTGTTGCCAGGTTTACTTTGTTTTCTTTGTTTGTGTTTTTGTTAATTTTATTTTGGTAGTTAGTTAATCTTGTTTAGTTAGATTAGTTAGAATGCATGTTTTAGTGGATTCCTAGGTTGTTAGGTAGATTGAACCTAGTTTGTAGTGAATTCTAGGTCTAGAATTTTCTGCTAATTATGTTTGGATTAATCTGTGATTAATTGAATGATGATCGTTTTACCATTTTCTTGATTGAATAGTGAATTTACTATTTCACTCAATTGCATTTGTTTTTTTTATTTCAATGAATTGATAACTAATTAATGTTGAGTTTATATGGGAAATATTGTTTGATTGAGTGAAATGTTATATTCTTGTGTGATTGCTGCTGAATTTTTGCTCAACTGTTCACACTGTGCTGAACTTATTTGGATTTACTATTTATTACTGATTATTGAGATTTCTTGCTATTTTGTTTCACTGAGCTACATGTCCGTCAATTAGTAATGCAAGACCTTATTGACAAATTTCTGTGTCAATAAGGCCTGACATTCCAATGATATTCAAGGAAACTTTGCCTCAAAGGAGCTTTACTACCAATTTTGGTCAATACCTTATAGTTCTTTGCTTGTTTTCATTTTGATTTATTCATATCCATTGAATGGAATGAGTCGATTTCAAAATTGACTAAGACTTGGATGTTTTTCTTGATTGAAGTTTCTTTTGCCTATATTCACAAGGTTAAAGTATTTTAACCTATGTAACTAGTTTCATTCAGTTTCATCATGCTTAACTTACTTAAGTTACATGGGGGATGAATTTTCCGTTTCTTACTTCAATCTTGTGAATTTAGTATTGGAAGGCATTTTGGTGTTTGAAGTGTTATACTTGCCTTGTTCAACATTATGCTTGATTATTTCATCACCACTTGATGTGCTTATACTTTAATGATGTGCTCAACCTTAATTATTGAATATGTGCTCTTTACGTACTTTTGAATCACTCATTTTAGCATAATGCATATTATGTGAAGTTGAATCTGTGCTTGCCTGTTTGACACTCTTTGAAAATTTTTTCTAAACTAAGGACCTTGCTTGCTATGTACATAACGTTTAATTTTTGTTTTTTAACTAATACTTTTATTTTGCAACTAACTCTCTTTTCTTTTCCTTCGTGCACAACAACAATGTTTCCTTACTTTCTTTTTGATAAACAGGTAAGTTAACTAACTTGGCTTGACTTTGATTGATTGAAATGAAATCTCTGTTTACCCTTATTTTGAATTTCACATATAATTCCAATCAATTCTACTTTCTCCATTCACTTCACCATTATACCGTTATTTCCCTCAGTTCCTTACTTCTTGCCTGCATGTTATATCATTTTGCTTCGTGTGCCTTGAGAATACATTTTATATACCTGTTTCTTTTTACCTTTTTCAGGATGACTGACAAGAAAGAGAAGAGTAAAGCAAAGGTCACTAGCTCAAGCAAGAGGAAAAGAACTTAACAGATCGCTGAAATAGCGGATGAGCCACTCTCTGCGAGACGGATCAGTGGGAAAGACAGAGTTAATCAGCACACACCTCCCACTGATCTGTATAAGTTCACCAACCTTTACTCGAAGCTGAAGTTCTCAGATTTTTAATGTAGGAATTTGCATGTTGAAAGGAAGCTCTAGATTCCCACTGACCTACAAAAGCTTACTGAGGATCGGATTGCTCAGTGGGGATGGGGGTTCCTAGATACACGGGGGCCCTCGATGCAGTTCACCTATAGGACAAGAAGGTCCCAGTTACTGAGGAAGTGATAGAGTGTACCCTCCACTTTCTGCCTAGGCTAAGTGAAAAAGATGCTTTTGAAGAGGCAGAGGGTGAGAGGAAGATGATGACATTTGACTGGAATAAGGTGATGGCAGCAATTACAAGACCTGGGAGTTCATAGATCTATGGAGCAGACAAGATGGCTCCTAGGGCTATCTCAGTCCATGCTCTGACCATTGAGGCTCGGATTTGACAGTAGATCTTAGCTAATTACGTGATGCCAATCTCCCACGAGACCTATATTATTGCTAACATCGCAGTCTTGATCTGGTTTATTTTGGAAGGTAAGCAGCTATACCTTCCAAGGCTCATCAGAAAGCACATGGGGGCGGGTTCACTACATTAGCAAATTGGCCTTCCCGTGTTTAATTATTGAGCTAGCTACGGAGACGGGGTTGTTTGGCTGGCTACTGATGAGAGATCGACTGTCGCGGGAAGGAAGGAAATGATACCACATGGCGACTAGTATGAGCCTCAGCTGACCTCTAGACGCAGAGGCAGACGTCAGGTGGCATCCGCTTCAAAGGCAGCTCCTTCAGCACCAGCGGCACCAGCAGAGCCGCCATTAACACCAGTAGCACCATTATCATCACCACAGCCACTCTATCATCTGGTCCACCAGCTCATTAAGGACATAGCTCGTTTGGAGCGCCGTTCCTCATGATGATATGAGAACATTAAGAGACAGAACGTAGTTTGGGACGAGAGGATAGAGGAGTTGGATATTCTCTCAGCGTAGCGAAGAGGAGGAGCAGGTTCCACCGACTGAAGGTGGAGATGACGATGACTCCTTCCACTCCTTCTACATAACTAGTATCTTTATAGTTTGCTGTGCTTTTATTTTAGCTTGTATATATGCCTTTAGTCTTTAATTGTTAGTTGTGATTGGATAATGTGATAATTGCAGCTAGTTTAGTCTTCTATATACATTTGACGATTTGGTTTAATTGAGAATAGGAAATGAACTTAGGCATTTTGATAAATTTTCATCCAATCACATTATATGTATGTGTGTGTGTGTGTGTGTAGAATAAGCTTAGTCAAATAATGAAAATTTTTAAGAAAAATATTCTTCATAGGAAATCTCAATTGATTTGAGTTAATATTTTTCATTGAACTTTCTTGAACTATATTGTGGAATATAGTTTTAGAGCTAGAACACGCAACCTTGTAAGTTTTTGAACCTTAATGTGTGGTTACAACATATTAACCACTATTTTTATTCTTGTGTGTTATTCTCTTTCTATGATTGTAATCTTTAATTTGTTTGATTATTTATGTCTATTATTTAGTGTATAAATACATTTATGTGATTGAGGCTGTTATTTCATTGTAGCTCACTTACCCATATAGGTTTACCCTTTCATATACTTTTGTTAGTCAACTTTGAGCCTTATTAATTCCCTGTTGTTCTTAATTTCATCACATTACTAGGCTTAAGTGAAAAATAATAAATGTCCTTCATTTAGATTTTTGATTAGCTTAGACTAGTAAGAATGTGTAATATTTAAGTGTAAAAAAATTTGGGAACATTGGTTGATGAAAGTGTGTTTTGTATTTTTATTGAAAATCTTAGAAATTGGGTACATACTCATGTATTAATTGTGTAAACCATATGCATTGATAATTGGGTATATATTTCACTTAAAAAAAGAAGAAAAGAAAGAAAAAGAATAAAAAGGGGACAAAAATGCCCCAATGAAAGGTAATAATAACAATGCATATGTGTTATGATTGAAAAGAATGCATGAGTGTGTGGAAGAAAAAATGAATAATGGGTAGCTAGGTTTCACATTAGAGTTGAATAGGTTGTTATATGATTAGGTGAGAGTTTAAGTTAATCAAAAATTCAAATTTCAAGCTTACTTGACGATATGCATCCTTACTTTTACCCTAACCCCGTTACAACTTTTGGAAAAGTCCTCATGATACTTGTACATATACATTGAATAATTGTTGATTGTTAGATGAGGACATGCTATTGTTTAAGTATGGAGAGATTGATTAACCACAATTTTATGGTAAATTTTGGATTGAAATGAGTGAATTTTATCAACTTATCTTGTTATTTATTCATTGAAATATTATGGTTTTGTGAATTTTTCCTAATTGTGCTTAATGATTAAAAACATATTTTTCAGGACTTTAAATTGATAAATTTAATTCACTATTATTTCATTCGATGTACTGATGTGTTTGTTAAGTGATTTCAGATTAAGAAGGCAAAGATTGGATTGAAGAAGTAAGGAAAAAGCATGCAAAGTGGAGAATTCACGAAGAAATAAAGTTATGGAGCATTTCATGGTCATGCGAATTCATACCTCATGCATACGCATAACTTGAATTTTGCCCAACTTGCACGTACGCATGCCTTATATGTACGCATGACTGACGGCACGTGGTTCACTTAAGAGAACACATGACTGGCGATTTTAGGGTGTTTTTGAGCCCAATTCTAACTCATTTCTGAAGTATTTCAAGCCAAACTCAAAGAGAATCAAGGGGGGAGCAATCAGTATAGTTTTATGCCATTTTTAGGTTATAATTTTAGAAAGAGAAGCTCTCTCTTCTCTCTAGAAATTAGGATTTTAGATTTAGTTTTTTCTTTAGTTTAGGTTTTAATTCTTGTTCTAGTTTAATTCTCCTTATAGTTTCTTATTCTAGTGTCTTAATTTTCTTAGTTTTGTTGATTTCTCTATTTTGTTACTTTCATGTTCATGAACTCTTGTTGAATTTTTATTTTCTTTAATACAATTTATATTTTCATGCTTATTGTTGCTATTGCTTTCGTGCATTTAGTAGTTTTAGATTTTATTATTATTGCAATTTTACCATGTTTTACTTTTATGTCTTCCAAGTATTTATGAAAATGTTTCTCTTAGTTTTAGGATAGACTTTTACACTCTTGGCTTGGAATTAAGTAGTTGAGGTGATCTTGAATCACTAAGGTCTGAATTGATTGATAATTTAAAGATTTTAATTAATCTCATTTCCATTAACGAGTAAGACGTATGAATTGAAATTGATTAAGCCCAGTTGACTTATCTCACCATTAGAAGTTGACTAATTGGGTTTGCTCTTGTAATTGTCATGTCATGGTTAGTGACCCGAGAGTCGTTGATGTTCAATATTGATTGGTGATTTAGGGTTATTAGTTGTTCTTGTTTTCATTGACGAGTAAAACCTATGGATTAAGACTGACTATGCCTATTTGACTTTCTCCTAATGTTGAGGATAACAAAATGAGTTGAACTCTAGGTAATTGCCATGTTTGTGGTCAATGACTTGGTTAGGAAGCTTTGATTCTCAATCCGTGCCAGGAGTGTCTTAGCATTTATTTTGTTATCTTTACTTTCTTACAATTTATTTTCTTGTCCCTGTTCTTCAACCCCCTTATTCTCATAACCGACCTCACAGCAATTTCTTTGATAGATGACCCGAGATCAAATGCTCTTGGTTTTTATTGGTTTACATTCGTGACAAATAAATTAAACTCTGATTTAGGTTATTTATTGTTTGGAACTATACTACTGATGAAGCAATTCTTTTTGAGAAATTCTAAACTGACGTTTGGCTTGCACCAATAAGATTATGTGAAAATCTAGGTTAATTACCTTTAAGATAGTGTCGGATGATGAGTTGTTGTTGATGGTAATAGATTAGTCTGAATGCTTGTATGAAATGATGTCAATTGCCATGATTATGTGAAATGAAGTATGGATGGGCCATAAATGTATATATATGAATGAAATTGGATATAAAAATTGCCTATGAAAAGCTATGATATGAGAATTTGGGTTCGGGGCCATGATTGGGCGAGGTATCCCCATTTTGATAAGTATGAACCTCAATTGAAGTATTGAAAGATTGAATTGTAAGTGGTAATGATTGTGATACATATGTGTGATGGATTGTGAAATTAAATTGGGTGTTGTTGATTGATATTAATAATGAGGAATTTAGTTGATTAGGCTTTGAATGGGTAGAAAGTGATTGAGAATTGTTAATTGAGTGTTGAGGATGCCTAGGAATGGCTTGGGGTGGTTTTGAGGGGAAATGAAAAGAGAGAATTTGAGAAATTGACACTTAAAGGAACTTTTGGTAAAAATAGATTTTTGACCAACTTCGACATGTCATAACTTGGCACTCAAAGCTTGAAATTATATGAAATTTATCTTGAATTAAAGATAGTGAAAAAGAACTTTAAAATCGTCTAACAATGGAGGAAAATGGAATTTTATGAAGAAATTTATGCACATTTGAAAACTGGTATAAAAATTGAATTATGAGATTATGCAGAAAAACCAGAATTTTGGCCTGTGTGCGCACGCACAGGGCTGTGCCTAGACACCACTCAGTACGAGTGTTCCAACTCATGTATATGCACGAGGTTGTGTATATGCACACCAAGAGAACTTTGCACACTTGTGCGTAAGCACACGTGATGCGTATGCACGAACCCTGTTTTTATCAAAAACTCTGTTTTTGACTGTTTTGCTTTTCGGACGAGGTTGTAATCCCCTTTAAAATCTGCATGGAGTTGAATAACTGATAATTAAGCCTTGAATACACTAGGGAGTGATATTAAAAATTGAATTGAACTATTCCTGAATAAACACTTAGTTAACCAGATGAAATATTATAGGGATGGTGGCTTTGTCCCGCCCGCGGTAAGGACGGTAGTTTCACCCAGCTCACGGAATAATGAGGTTGGTTGTTAATGAATGAATGGGGTTAATGAATCTAATAAGTTATGAAATTGATTAAAGTTAATAATTATTGATTAATTACCTGGGTAAGATACAAGAATTGTGGTTTGTCCCACTTGCTCTAAGTTAAGATTTTAAACACCTACTTGGGTAAGATGCAAACGATTGTGGTTTATTCCACTTAATTCAGGTTAGGATTTGAGGTACCTGGGTAAGATGCAAAGGATTGTGATTTGTTCTATTTGCTTCGGGTTAAGATTGAGGCACCTGGGTAAGATGCAAGGATCATGGCTCCGTCCCACTTACTCCAGATTAAGTGGGGATGGTGTCATTGTCCTGTCCACAGTGAAGACGGTGGTGTTATCCCACTTATGAGAAAATAAAATTAATTACTTAATAAAAAATTGATATTAATGAACCTAAGTTTGATAAATTGATAACGGATTGTGGTTAATAAATATAATAACTTGTGAAATTGGTTAAAGACGTTGATGTTGACTGATTGTGGCCTGAGTGGATGGATTAGCAAGGTCAGAGGTTTGTCCCGCTTGTGTGGCAAGGTTGTGGATTTATTCCCGCTTGCTATTTGGTTTGGCACCTGCACCCATTAAGGACGAAGGTCTCATCCCGCTTGCTCGTGGTTGCGGTGTGACGTGGGGAAGGTGACCGGGTACTCTTCCTCTGAGACAGAATGATACCCTAAATGAGAAAGTGACAAGGCATTCTCTCTCTGAGACTTGCTTTTGATAAGCTTGGAATGCTCCTTTTAGGGATATGATGGGTTGTTTTGCCCACGTTCTTTCTGGTTGCAAGGTAACTGGGCACTCTCCCTCTGAGATAGATGATACCTCCAGTGAGAAGGTGACAGGGCATTCTCCCTCTGAGACCGGCTTGTGGTAACCCAGATAGTTTCCTCCTAGTGATGCGCAATCGAGAGACAATGTCCGAGTTAGCTACCGGATGCGTCAGGTTCTTGCAGTTTAACCGACATGTGAGCTCTTGGCTAGTAGGACAGACATGCATCATGTGTATCTATATGCTATTGTTTGAGTGTTCATATTGTGTTTGATTTGCCTATCTAAATATTCTGTTAATTGCTTATTGTATTACTTGCTATACTTGTCTATTAATTGTGTTTAAATTGTATTAATTGTATTTGATACTACTAAATAATAAATTGGATACTGAATGAAGAAATTGGATTAAATAGAATAACGATGGCTATGTGTTGGAAAGGAATGAGGATAGAGATAATGGATGAGGGTTAAGACTTAACATATAACCCTATTGGGATTAGTAGAACCCTAGGCTTGAACCTTGTGCGTTTGGGGACTAGAAATGCCTAGCAGGTTCATGTAGTTTTAGATAGTCTCTATTTGGAACTATTACCCTACTGGAAACCTTTGGGTTCTCACTCGTTGTTGAAATTGTTGATTTTCCAGATAACAGGATGTGATGCACCTCATTGAACGTGCAAGACATCTTTTGGCAAAAGCGAAGACTTGTTTTTGGGATTTTATTTTGTACTTACATATTTATTCTCCACTTTTGAATATGTATTTGTATATCCCTCTTAGAGGTTTTGATTTTGGAGAAACAAGACATATTTTGGTGTACTTTGGGTTGTAATATTGTCTAGTCGGCCTTTCCTTCGCAGGTCGAGACTAGTACTACTTATGTTTCTATTCTGACTAGTACGATTATTATTTTGTTATCTTTTTTTCACAGGCTCCTAGTTATATTAATTTCTTCAAATACTATGTATGTATATTTTGTTTTTAGGCATCATAATGCTTCACCACCTATGATTGACAAATATATCATGAGGCTTTGTGTGGTAGGGTGTTACATTATGCTATCAGAGCAGTTTGTTCCCGTAGAGCTTGAGGAATGGACTGACTATACTTCTGAGCATACTCTGAGTTGTGTTTATATGCTATTTAGGATATCTACTTGATAAATATAGCATAATTGTTCATGAGCATGCTTTTGGGACTTTCAAGCATTTGAATTGAGATATTGAGACTGGTCACCTTGATATCAATTATTTGATGTGAACAGGACCCAAATGTCATCTCGTGGATGTAGACTTGGTAGAGGGCGAGAACGGAGAGGTAATGAGGGACCCGGACTGGCGAATGGTCTCGTTAACTTCATGGCTTCTTTGGAGAACATGGCTGCTGTCACGCAGGCTACTGTTGAAATACTGGGATAGCAGGCTGGGAATGGAAATGGCAAAGAAAATGGAGCTAATGGACCTAACGGAGGGCCTATTACTTTGGCCGCCTTTTTGAAGGTAAATCCTCCTACCTTTAGGGGTATGACTAACCCTACTTAGAGGCGGATAACTGGTTCCAAGCTATGGAGAGAACTCTACAAACTCATCATGTGCTAGAGGACTAGTATGTGGAGTTTACCACATATTGGGTAGAAGGAGAAGCTCAATTCTGGTGGCAGGGAGCTCGTTGTTTACTATAGCAAGGCGATGTTGTGATCACTTAGGATGACTTCCTTATGCATGTGTATCATGAGTTGTTTTGATTATTTGTTTCATATAGAAAGTCAATGAACTATGCTCAATTATGAAGTGTTTAGTACTTTAATTGAATACTACTTTGATTGCCTTGAGTTTATGAATTCTTGTAGGAAATTGATGGAAAAAGAAGCAACAAAGGCAGTAACACTTCTAGAGTAACATATTAGAGGAAGAAGAAATGGAGATTGGCCAAAGATAAGCTAGGCAATTGGTGCAAGCAATATGAAGTACATTTCAAGTCAATTATGGCGTCTCCAACTCCACTTGATTGGAGTCTCCAATGCCAAGGATTGCTAGCTTCCAAGACCTTCATTTTGGTGCAATAAGTGGCGTCTTCAACGCCCTTAAGAATGGAGTCTCCAACACCACATTTAGCACACTCCAAGGACTCCAATTGAAGTTGAAAACGGCACCTCCAATTCCTAAAGAAGTGGAGTCTCCAATGCCACATTTAGCACACTCCAAGGCCTCCAATTGAAGGTGAAAATGGCACCTCCAATGCCAATGTTCAACACACCCCAGGGAGCCTCATTCTAGCATCTCCAATGCCCTCTTCCTCATCAAAATGCTGGCGTCTCCAACACCCTCTCCCTCATCAAAATTGTGGCATCTCCAATGCCATTCCTTCTTCAAGATGGTGGCATCTCCAACGCCAATTTCCCCCTCAAGAGTATGGCGTCTCCAATGCCCATTTCCTCTTCCAAATTTTGGTCTCTCAAATACCACTGCTTCTTTTTTAGAATGGTGTCTCCAACGCCAATGGAACTCACCTCCAGGGACATAAAAAATTCTCACCCTTCTTGGATGGAGGTGGCATTTCCAATGCCAAAAGGAACCAAAATGAGAAGTGTTGCCCTTGGGAGATGCCTTTGTAGATATATGGTCCAACAAGGCTTGAATTGATGTCCTCTAAGCCATGTATGAAGCCTCATATTCCAACTTAAGCCATACTTTTTTGGACCATAGTTTTGAGCTTCATTGTGGTTCATAATTAAGCTTATGGCATGCTACATATTGATGCTAAAAGTGACATATGATTTGCTACATCTAATGCTCATCAAGCCCAATCAATCAAGCACACAAACAATTCACAAGGCTCAAGATCCAATTGAAGCAAGGAATATCAAGAGTGGAGCTAGTTAGGAAGTTGGATCTATTTTTAAATTGAATTTCATTTTTGATTTTGAATTTAGGATAGTTAGACTAGAGTATAAAAGCCCCAATTATTTCTTTGTTAAGGGTATCCATCACTTTTCATTTTCATTAGTTCACTTTCGTCTTCTCTCACTTTTCAATTGCATTGAAGAATTGTCTAAGCTATGAGTTAAATCCTTCTTTGTTAAGGAAAGGAGCTCTACCACTTCTAATAGATTGATTGTTCTTCTTCTCTGTTTCAATTCAATGCTTCTCTAAGAAGAGTTTTTGTTCTTTATCACAAAAGATACAAATCTATCGAAAGATAGTTTGGATCTAAATTGAATTTCATGATTACTTGGAAGAATAAATCAAAGAAATCAAATCTTAAAAACTCTTTCTCTCAATTCTTATAATCTTAGATTTGAATTTGATAAGTGACACTGAATCAAATCTCATCTAGATCTTGAGAATTGTGTGGCTCAAATCAGATAATATACTTCATCTCTTCTCTTGAACAATTGATCAAGGAATTGGTGATTGATTAGGTTAAGAGAAATTGAAATTACCAAGGAATTGGGATTCAATAACCTAAGATTGCCTGAGATCTATAATGCATGATTGAGATAGAGATGAAATTCATTGATCCGAAGGATTTCATATCTCCAATCCTTAACATTCTTTCTCATCTTATTCTCTTATTTGTTCATTATTGCTTGCACTTAATTCATCGTTCAATTCATAATTCCTTTATGATCTCTATTCTTATTGCATTTATATTTCCAGTTAATTCAATTCTTGTTCATTTACATTATTGATCCGTCATTAAATTCTTTGTTTATGTTCTTTATTGCCTTTGATTACTTTAAATTCTATCATTTACATCACACGCCATTTATATTCAAGCTATTTATTACTTTCTGTTACTTCTCTGCCAAGTCATTTAAATTTAAGTTTACTTTCTTGATCAATCATCATCCAAATTTGAGTTATCTAACTACAGTACTCAATTGATCATTACTTGCTTAATTTCTTAATCCTCCCGGGAATGATAACCCACTCACCGTCGTATTACTTGATGCGATTTGGTACACTTGCCGATAAATTCTTATCACTTTCAAGTTGAATTCTATAAGAAGTACTTCCCAAATTCGATTAGGGTGGCAAAGGAGTTGGAACTGATGCAGCTGAAGAAAGGTTCCATGACTGTGGCTGAGTACACTAACAATTTTAAGGAGCTATGTTAATTTTTGAAAGATTTTCAAGGTGCTCTGGAGGGTAATATGAGGAGTGGAAGTGCATTAAGTACGAGGGTAAACTTCAGAGTGATATCATGAATGCCATTATACCTATGGAGATCTGAGTCTTTTCTGAGTTGGTGAACAAAAGCAGAGTAGTGGAAGGATGTTTAAGGAAGAGTTTGGAGGCAAGAAACGACTGTAGAGAGTTCTATAAAAAGGGTCAAGATAGAGATTTCGCACTGATGCACCACTATTTCGGGGTACATTTTGTACTTAATTGGGTAGATTTTATCCACTAAACTCACACTTATTCATATAATTCACATGTTTTACATTTTCTTTCCTAATTCTGTGCTATGATTGAAAATATGCTTTTTTGGCCTTAAACTTACTATGTTTAATCCTCTCTTATTACCATTCGATGCCTTGATGTGTGTGTTAAGTGATTTTAGGGTTTATAGGGTAGGAATGGCTTAGAGGATGGAAAAGAAGCATGCAAAAGTGGAAGGAATCCAAGAAATTGAAAGAATTGCTTTGCTGTCAAGCCTGACCTCTTCGTACTAAATCGATCATAACCTGAGCTACAAAGGTCCAAATGAGGCAGTTTCAGTTGCGTTGGAAAGCTAACATCCGGGGCTGTGAAATGATATATAATTTGCCATAGTTGCCATGCTGTTAGGCAACACGCATGCGTGGATCACTCGTACGCGTGACCTGGTGAAAGTTCAATCCACACGTACGCGTGATAGAGCCACGTGCTTGACGTATCAGAAAACACTGGGGGTAATTTCTGGGCTGCTTTTGACCCAGTTTTTGGCCCAGAAAACATAGATTAGAGGCTATAGAGTGGGAGGATCCATCCATTAATTCATACACTTCTCATTATTCACAATTTAGGTTTTAAATGTAGTTTCTAGAGAGAGAGAGGCTCTCTCCTCTCTCTAGGTTTTAGGATTTCTCTTAGTTTTAGGTTTATTTCTTTTCAATTCCAGATTCAATGTTCCTTTAATTTAGTTTCTCTTCTACTTTTAATTGTCTTAGCATTCTAGTTTATTTAGCTTTCCAATTGAATTTATGAAATTTTCATGTTAGATTTGATTTTTCCATTTAATGCAATTTGATGTATTTAAGATTTATTACTTCTTGCTTTAATTGTTATTATTGATGCTTGCAATTGTTCGTTTTAGATTTTACATTCCCTATTACTTTTCTATGTTCTTATGTTATGTCTTCCAAGTGTTTGATAAAATACTTGAGAGGGTTTTAAGTTAGATTTTTATGTTCTTGGCTTTGGTTGAGTAATTAGAGACTCTTGAGTTATCAAACTTCTTTGTTGATTGTTAATTGAACGTTGTTAGTTGATTTGGATCCGTCTAAAGCTAGTCTTTTCTTAGGAGTTGACTAGGACTTGAGGAATCAAATTGATTAGTCCACTTGACTTTCCTTCATAGTTAGAGGTTAACTAAGTGGGAGCAATGGGTAATTCTCATCACAATTGATAAGGATAACTAGGATAGGACATTTAGTTCTCATACCTTGCTAAGAGTTTTCTTAATTGTTCATTTATTTTCTTATCATTTACATTCCTTGTTCAACCTTTCAAAAACCCAAAAAAAAATATATACTTTTCCATAACCAATAATAACTACACCTCCCTATAATTCCTTAAGAGATGATCCGAAGTTTAAATACTTCGGTTATTATTTTTATTGGGTTTGCTTTAGTGACAACCAAGTTTTTGTATGAAAGGATTCTTTGTTGGTTTAGAAACTACACTTGCAACGTGATTACTTTTGTGAAATTCTTTACTAGCAAACATCTATTCATCACGCACCGAGGTGTTAAGAATTCAAGAAAAGTGGATACGCACAACAACCCCCCACCCCCAAGATCGGAACAATTAAGGAAAGAATGACGAGCACCAGGGAAATGGTAAAGAAAAACAGACAATGGCTGCTTCAAATGACTTGAGATGTCAGAGATGCAGAAGCAATCACCCGAATAGGCTGTGCCTTTTTAGTTCAGGCTTATGTTACAATTGCGGAGTGCCAGGGCATGTGTCCTGAAATTGTCCACACAAGAAGAACCGGGTTGCAGCTGGATCTGATTCTTTGATCTGAGGTAATTGTGAAACTGGTAACCGAATTCTAATTGCATTGTATGATACTATAACACCGTATTTATTTGTATCTTATGAAGGAGATGAGAATTTAGGACTGAAAGTGTCAAACTTAGTATCAAACGTAGGACCAAACTTAATTGTGTTGCCTAGAATGTTGCCATTAGGACTGGCAAAACTCAAGGAGATTTTTTATTGATGTGGGTGAATAGTCATGTTCTTAATGGCAAACGATTAGAGTGGCGCAATAGAAGTGCGGTGATTTTGATGGCTTTAGGGCTGTTATGATGTGAAAGAAGAGTTTTGGGATATAAGATTGTTTCAAGGGTTGACAGAGGATCAAGGAATGGGAAATGGAGGTAAAGAAGCGTTGCTCTCGCCTATTTTCTTTTAGTGATCGAAATTTTGAGGAAAATTTTTTTATTAAGGTGGGTAAGATGTAAAATTCAGATAAATGATAAATAATTAATTAATAATTAATAAATAAATTAAATGAGAGCAAAAAGGGTTAGAAAATAAAAAATTTATAATTTGAGAATTTACCGGTAAAAATTTAACTTAGAAAATAAAATTGAGTACAAAAATATAATTAATTGCAAAAAAATGCATACCAGCATTTCATTAGCTGCAAGTCTGTCTGGTACTGTGATTAAGAAAACTAAAACTGTAAAAATGACAAGAAAAACATTTAGAACATAAATCCAAACACTTATCTTAAAGGTTTTGGCCTCGGGTGGGGCCAAATAGGCTAAAAATTGTATTAGGCCTTCACTTGGCCCTAAAGCCCAAGCCCAAGGCTTAAAACCTCCCTCACTTTATACAATTCAGCTATCCCCCTTCATTGAGAGTGAGAGAGCCACGGATGGAGAGAAGAGAAGGAGAGTTAGAGTCCTAAAATATTATTTACCCATCACACTTAAATCTACATAACTTTCAAACCATAGCTCCGAGACGACCTGTTTGCGGCTACGAGTTCGTCACGACTCCCTCTTCAATTTTATCTAATCATTATGGTAAAAAATTTTGAAATTCTTGTCCTATTTTTAGTTTTTCTTCTGATTTTTTATTTTGGATTTGAGATGTTGAGAGATTTGTAATTTTGATGTTTAGGAGAGACTTAACCTTGAGTTCTAGTAGAATTGTGACCCACGAACACATGGTACAAGGTAAAAAAACTCTTTCTCTTTGATTTTCCCTAAATTACATACAAAACCCTAGTGTAAATAATTGAGATTTTGATGAAATTAGATGAAATGGGGTGGCTTGTATGCTTGGGTTAATTTGGTACAAATTGGGAGTTTAACTTGAATGGTGGGAACTTAGAGGAGATTCTGTTGATGCTCAATTGTGCGACTTAAAGCTCGGGTTTGAGCAGAGAGAAAATTTGAAGGTTAGGAAACCACCGTCATTAAGATACAAATTTTAGTTTCGGGTAGACATTGTGTAAGATTATGTGAAAAACTATGTTAATTACCTTTAAGATAGTGTTGGATGATGGGTTGTTGTTGATGGTAATTGATTAGTGTGAATGCTTGTATGAAATGATGTGAATTGCCATGATTGTGTGAAATGAAGTATTGATGAGCCATTAATGTATATATATGAATGAAATTAGATATAAAAATTGTGGTTGATTGCCTGAAAGGCTATGATATGAGAATTTAGGCTGGAGGCCGTGATTGGGTAAGGTATCCCCATTTTGGTAAGTATGAACCTCAATTGAGGTATTGAAAGATTGAATTATATGTGATAATGATTGTGCATGCATATGTATGATGGATTGTGAAATTGAATTGGGTGTTGTTGATTGATATTAATAATGAGGAATTTGGTTTATTAGGTCTTGAATGGGTAGAAAGTGATTGAGAATTGTTTAATTGAGTGTTGAGGATGCCTAGGAATTGCTTGGGGTGGTTTTGAAGGGAAATAAAAAGAGAATTTGAGAAATTGACACTTAAGTAAACTTTCGGTAAAAGCATATTTTTGACGAAATTTGACGGGTCATAACATGGTGTTCGAAACTTGAAATCACATGAAATTTATCTTGAATTAAAGTTAGTGAAAAGAAATTTAAAATCGTCCAACAATGGAAGAAAATAAAATTTGATAGAGAAAGTTATGAATATTTGAAAACTGGAATAAAAATTGAATTATGAGATTATGCAGAAAAACCCGAATTTTGGCATGTGTGCGCACGCACAGGGCTGTGCGTGCGCACCACTCAGAACGAGTATTCCAACTCGTGCATACGCACGAAGTTGTAAGCCCCTTTAACCTTCGTATGGAGTTGAATAACTAATAATTAAGCCTTGAATACACTGGGGAGTGATATGACAAATTAAATTGAAATATTCCCGGATAAACACTTAGTTAACCGGATGAAATGTTGCGAGAATGGTGGCTTTGTCCCGCTCGCGGTGAAGACGTTGGTTTCACTCCGCTCACGAAATAATGAGGTTTATCGTTAATGAATAAATTGCTAATGAATCTAATAAGTTGTAAAATTGATTAAAGTTAATAATTATTAATTAATTACCTGGGTAAAATACAAGGATTGTGGTTTATCCCACTTGTTGCAGGTTAAGATTTTAAACACCTACCTGGATAAGATGCAAAGGATTGTAGTTTGTCCCACTTGCTCCAGGTTAGGATTTGAGGCACCTGGGTAAGTTGCAAAGGTTGTGGTTTATCTCCACTTGCTCTAAGTTAGGATTTGAAGCACCTAGGTAAGATGCAAGGATCATAGCTCCATCCCACTTGCTCTGGGTTAAGCGGGGATGGTGGCCATGTCCCACCCACAGTGAGAATGGTGGTATTATCTCGCTCACAAAAAAACAAAATTAATTACTTGATAAAGTATTAAGATTAATGAATCTAAGTTTGATAAATTGATAAAGGATTGTGGTTAATAAATATAATAACTTGTGAAATTGGTTAAAGGCTTTGATGTTGACTGATTGTGGCCTGAATGGCTGGATTAGCAAGGTCAGTGGTTTGTGCTGCTTGCGTGGCAAGTTCATGGTTTTCATCCCGCTTGTGTATTTGGTTTGGTACCTGCACCCGGCAAGGACGAAGGTCTCATCCCACTTGCTCGTGGTTGCAGTGTGACGTGGGAAAGGTAATAGTACACTCTCCCTCTGAGACAGAATGATACCCCCAATGAGAAAGTGACAAGATACTCTCCCCCTGAGACAAGTGACAGGGCACTCTCCCTTTGAGACCAACTTGTGATAAGCTTAGAATGCTCCTTTTTGGGGATGTGGTGGGTTGTTTTGCCCAGAGAGCACTCTCCCTTTGAGATAAGCGATAGGGCATTCTCCCTTTGAGACCAGCTTGTGATAAGCTTGGAATGCTCATTTTTGGGAATGTGGTGGGTTGTTTTGCCCACGTTCTCTCTTGTTGCAAGGTGATAGGGGACTCTCCCTCTAAGACAAGTGACAGGACATTTTTTCTCTGAGGCCGGCTTGTGATAAGCCCATATATTTTCTTCCTCAGGATATGCAACCAAGAGACAATGTCCGAGTTAGCTACCAAATGTGTCGGGTTCTAGCAGTTTAACCGGCACGTGAGCTCATGGCTAGTAGGACATGCATGTATCATGTGCATCAATTTGCTATTGTTTGATTGTGCATATTGTGTTTGATTTGTCTATATGAATATTCTGTTAATTCCTATTGTATTACTTGTTATACTTGTCTATTGATTATGTTTGAATTGTAGTAATTGTATTTGATACTACTGAATAATAAATTAGATACTAAATGAAAAAATGGATTATTGAGAGTAATGATCGCTATGTGTTGGAAAAGATTGAGGATAGAGATAATGAATGAGGGCTGAGACTTAGCATATAACCCTGTTGAGATTAATAGAACCCTAGACTTGAACCTTGTGCCTTTGATTACCTAGCGAGTTCATGTAGTCTTACATAGTCTCTATTTGGAACTATTACCCTACTGGAAACCTTTGAGTTCTCACTCGTTATGAAAATTGTTGATTTTTCAGATAACAGGATGTGATACACCTCGTTGAATGTGCAGGACTTCTTTTGGTGAAAGCGAATACTTGTGTTTTGGGATTTCATTTTGTACTTAGATGTTTATTCTCCACTTTTGAATATGTATTTGTATATCCCTCTTAGAGGTTTTGATTATGGGGAAACAGGATGTATTTTGGTGTATTTGGGTTGTAATATTGTATAGTCGGACTTTCCTTCGTAGGTCGAGACTAGTACTAGTTATGTATCTATTCTGAATATATATATACACAAACGCTTTTATCTTTAACGCTTTGTGAGTGATACAATTATTGTTTTGTTATCTTTTCTTCACAGGCTCCCAGTTATTTATAGATGCCAGGGTATTTTGGCCAGTTTCACTGACCTTTTCTTTACTATTTTAGGGTAGTTTCATGCATTTTCTTAGTAAATAAGCAAGTTTTGGGTAGAAATACACTTACATCTTGATTCAAGCAAACATGGTTAACTTTACATGATTTCATGAGAATTATGCATGAATTGAATGACAAATTGGATAATGCATAATCTCATGACTTGGAATAGAGCTTTGATGCACTTTATTTGCTTGATTTCAGGACAAAGGAAGCAAGGAAGAGCCACGTTAGTAGCCACGTTAATCTAACTAACGTGGAATGGGCATAAGCTTGTAGCGTTAATGAGAAAAGTGATTGCCAATAACGCCTTCGAAGCCATCATAGCCCATGTTAGTTGCCACGTTAACGTGGTAGCTAACGTGGAGGAAAAATGGAGCTCCAACGTTAGTGGTAAAAGTGAATGCCACTAACGCCCCAAAATGGCACACTTAGCCACGTTAAGAGTCACGTTAATTCAATTAACGTGAACTCTAACGTGGAAGGAGGAAGAAATTGCCAACGTTAGTAAAAGAGGCAATTAGCAACGTTATTGGAAAAGGTGAATGCCAATAACGTTTGCAAAGGACCAAGAGGCAACGTTAGTGGTCACGTTAGTGCCACTAACGTTGAAGTTAACGTGGATCATTTTGGTTTGGAACGTTAGTGAAAAAGGTGATCGTCACTAACGTTCTCGAACCCATATTTTCACTTAACGTTAACACCACTAACGTCCTAACTAACGTCCATGCCTAACTCACACTTTTTCTACAAGCAAAGCTGAGCCCACTGAAGATTGTAACTGCTTCAACTCAAGATCGAAGGCCCATATCCAAGACTTGAAAAGCCAACTAGAAGATCAGAAGAGTAGCATATATAGGAGTAGTTTTGAACTAGTAAAGGAGCTTTTGGCATTTTGGAGAGCTACACTCTGTATATTTTACTTTCTCTGTAATTTCTAGTTAATTTGACAATGCATTCTTCTGTATCTTCTTCCATTTCCAGAGCTATGAACAACTAAACCCCTTTTCATTGGGTTAGGGAGCTCTGTTGTAATTTGATGGATCAATAATAGTTTTCATTATTCTTCTTCTTTCTTTTCTCTTGATTTTACTAGAAGGCTTTCAATCTTCATCCAATTGGGTAGTTGTCTTGGAAAAGAAGCTATTCATACTTGGATCTCTTCGGAACCTTGGAAGAGGAATGAAGAGATCATGCTAGAAATGCTTTCTCATGTTGGACCAAATTGGGGTTTGGATGGATATAGTGATATATAATCCTACCAACACTTTGATTTGGGAATACATGTGGTATAATCAGTGACCATACTTCATCTCTTCTCATGAGCAATAAGACCAAGGAATTGGCTATTGATCAAGATTTGAGAGATTGAATTACCAAGAAATTAGAATCCAATCACTTAAGATTGCCAAGGAGATCAATGAATGCATTGATTGAGGAAGAGATGAGAATGAACTTGATCTGGAGAATACAACATCTCCTGAGCCCAATGAATCCCCCATTTCTGATCTTACCCATTCTCTTTATTTTCTGCCATCTACTTTTATGTTCATCCTCCCAATTCCCCATTTAAGATTCTGCAATTTATTTTCTGCCATTTACATTCTGCTCTTTATTTCTAGCATTTTATTTTCTGTTATTTACTTTTCCGCCATTTACGTTTCTGCAAACCTCAACTAAATTTCTGCTTAGCTCAACTAGAATATTCCTCTGATTAAAGTTGCTTGACCAATCAATCCCTGTGGGATTTGACCTCACTCTATTGTGAGTTTTTACTTGATGACAATTCGGTATACTTGCCGAGGGAAATTTGTTGGGAGACAAGTTTCCGTGCATCAAGTTTATGACGCCATTGCCGGGGATTGATTTTGTATCAACAATGATTAAATTGGTGGATAACTAGATTGAGAATTTTTCTTTGTTTGATTTAATTTCATTTGAGTAATTTACTTTCAGTTTTAGTTATTTTCTTCCCTTTTCCCCTTACCCGTTTGTGGTGTTATCTTTAATTTTTTTACAATTCAGTTCACTAATCCACTAACTGTTTGATATATTGCATCACTCACACTAACAACACCCCTAATAGGAGTAACTTCTCCATTAATTCTCTTTCCTAATTTTTGCTCTGTTGGTTGTATGATAGGTAGAAGAAGCGGGGCTTCAACTTCCTTTGATTCTGAACCTGAGAGGACCTTCCTTAGATTAAGGAGGGAAGCAAGAGGAAAGAGAATCATTGGTGCTGAGGAAGAGGAGGAGTATTTTGAACCAAACATGGAGGAGAATATGGAGAACTACCATGAAGAAGAGGCTCACAACCATGCCAGAGAAGGACCAGCAAATCACGCTGGGTAAGAGAGAAGAGTTCTGGGCTCTTACATCAATCCAAACCCAGGAAATTGCGGAAGTAGCATCCAAAAGCCAACCATACATGCCAATAACTTTGAACTAAAGCTACATCTCATCACCCTTGTTCAGAACAACTGTTCATTCGGAGGAAGTATCCAAGAAGACCCCAATCAACATCTCACCACCTTCCTAAGGATATGTGATACTGTGAAGTCTAATGGTGTTCATCCTGACACCTATAGATTGCTTTTGTTCCCCTTTTTACTCAAGGACAAAGCATCTAAATGGCTGGAATCTTTTCCGAAGGAGAGTTTAACAAGCTGGGAAGATGTGGTGAACAAATTCTTGGCGAGATTCTATCCTCCTCAGAGAATTAACAGGTTGAGAGCTGAAGTACAAACCTTCAGGAAACAAGATGATGAAACTCTCTATGAAGCATGGGAGAGGTTTAAAGACTTGACAAGAAGGTGCCCACCAGACATGTTCAATGAATGGGTGCAGTTACATATTTTCTATGAGGGTCTTTCTTATAAATCAAAGAAGGCAGTAGACCACTCATCTGGGGATCTCTGAACAAGAAGAAGACCATTGAAGAAGTCATAGATGTCATTAAGACTGTAGGAGCATCAAGAAAGGACTGGTCGAAGAAGCTGGATGATGCTCTTTGGGCATACAGAACGGCATTCAAAACACCAATCGGGATGTCCCCATATCAACTGGTGTATGGAAAGGCCTGTCATTTACCATTGGAGCTGGAACACAAAGCCCTCTGGGCTCTCAAGCTACTAAATTTTGATAGCATTGCTGCTGGTGAAAAAAGGGTCTTGCAGCTGTAGGAAATGGAGGAGTTTAGATCTCAAGCCTATGAAAATGCCAAGATCTATAAAGTAAAGGCGAAGAGAAGACACGACCTCAATCTGACACCCAGGAGCTTCGAAAAAGGACAACAAGTGCTCCTCTACAATTCCAAATTGAGACTTTTCCCTGGAAAACTCAAATCAAGGTGGTCAGGACCCTTTCTTGTTACAAAGGTCTCGCCATATGGACACATAGAAATCATGGAGGAAAGTTCAAAGAGGACTTTCACTGTGAACGGACAAAGGCTCAAACACTACATGGACAACATAGGGAAAACCCCAAAATGAAGTATCATCTCAACTAATGGAGAAATCGTCGAGCTAGCGACTCTAAAAGAGCGCTTCGTTGGGAGGCAACCCAACCTAAGGTAGTTTCCTTTTCATGATCATTTCAATAAAAGTTACAAGTAGTTTTCCCTGTATTGTGAGGAGCTAAGTTTGGTGTTGCACACCAAAACAATCCAAGAGTGAATGTGTAATTCTAAGTTTGGTGTTCCACCAAAGATTTCAGTTAGAATCACACTACACCTCTTCAATGGCAAGTTGCTAGCCCCAACCAATCAGGGAAACCACTTAACAATAGTTTAGTTTCTAGTTCATAGTCGTTTTATTAATAAAAGCACATGAGGTTCTCTGCATGTATTCAATCTGTTACATTAGGCAAGGAACTAAGTTTGGTGTTCACACACCAAATTAAGTTCAGAAATTCACAAGCATACATGGATGCTAACTATTTCTCAAGTGCTTTGGGAACAAGCAACTTCCAATAACTTTGCAGGAATTCAATCAATCTTCTGGAAAAATAGTGCACCATCATCCAAGGAGGCAAAGAAAGATGCAAAAGCTATGGATGATGACAACAAAGAGATAGCTAGAAGTTACCACCAAAAGGTTGTATTGTTACTTGATTCCATATGCTTGGAAATGCTCAACTTGGAAGTCTGAATGTGCCCCTGATTAATAGTTACTCTTTAGTTTAAGTCATTAGAATTTAATGTTTTTTTTTTCTTTGCTTCTGTCACATGTATGCTGGTCCAAGTTACCTGTTTTCATTTTCATCCTACTTACTTGTATGCTTGCCCTTTGAATTTAATGAAAGAGAATGTTATGAAAGAAACTAGAGTAGGGTTCATATGGTGAAGTAAGTCCTCAAAATTTGTGGGTGGTAATAGATTAGCTAATTTGGATCACCTATAAGGTATGAGGGCACTCATGTGTATTGAATTACATACTTGAAACACATCCTATGAGATTAGCCAAACAACAAGATCCTAATAAGAAAAAGAGAAAGAACAATAAGAGTTTGAAAAAGAAAGAAAAATAATAAGAAATAAGGCTAGGCACCAAGGGTTTGAATACTGAGGCATATGTCTGTGGTGCTCCTGTGCAAAAGATATGCTTGGATGACTAAGCTCTCAGGGGTGCCTTATCACTTGGTAACTTGGGTTAACTAACCCGAGATTATCAGCTGAAAGTCCACTATCAAGAGAAACTTTTGCTATAGAACATTTAGTAACCCAAAGAGGTGCTGGACACCAAGGCCTCAAAGAAAGAAAAATAACAAATCATGTGCCTGTGGTGTGCATGTATGGGGGAGAGAGACTTGAGAGAGTAAGTCCTTAGGGGTGTTTCAACACCTAGCACCTTGAACCAACTGGTTCGGGAGTGTTGGCTGAAAGCTTACTTTAAAGAGTTTCCCCCTCATAGAGCACTTAACCTAAGGATGCAATAAACCCTGAGAAAAAAAAAGGGAGGATCAAAGAATAAGGATCTCCTAGGATGCAATCAAGCAAGTATTCAAGAGCATGATAAGGACCTGGAAACCAATAAAGGAATGAACCTAAGTTGCTATGCATGAAACCCCATAAACCAAGAGCTTTACCTCTATAATAAGAACTTGTTTCTCTCGTTCTTTCATTCATTATTCTGATGTTTCAATACTTGCTTAGGGACAAGCAAGCTTTAAGTTTGGTGTTGTGATGCCAGGGCATTTTGGCCAGTTTCACTGATCTTTTCTTTACTATTTTAGGGTAGTTTCATGCATTTTCTTAGTAAATAAACAAGTTTTGGGTAGAAATATACTTACATCTTGATTCAAGCAAACATGGTGAACTTTACATGATTTCATGAGAATTATGCATGAATTGAATGACAAATTGGATAATGCATAATCTCATGACTTGGAATAGAGCTTTGATGCACTTTATTTGCTTGATTTCAGGACAAAGGAAGCAAGGAAGAGCCACGTTAGTAGCCACGTTAATCTAATTAACGTGACCACTAACGTGGAATGGGCATAAGCTTGTAGCATTAATGAGAAAAGTGATCGCCAATAACGCCTTCGAAGCCATCATAGCCCACATTAGTTGCCACGTTAACTACATTAACGTGGTAGCTAACGTGGAGGAAAAAGGGAGCTCCAACGTTAGTGGTAAAAGTGAATGCCACTAACGCCCCAAAATGGCACACTTAGCCACGTTAAGAGTCACGTGAATTCAATTAACGTGAACTCTAACGTGGGAGGAGGAAGAAATTGTCAACGTTAGTGATACTCACCTTTGTTACTAACGTTGGAGATGGAAATTGCCACCACGTTAGTGGCCACATTAATCTAATTAACGTGAACTCTAACGTGGGAAGGAGGGGCGTTTGAAGTGTTAGTGACAAAGGTAAGTGTCACTAACGCTCTCGAAGCTTAGGCATGCCCACGTTAAGGGTCACGTTAGTTATACTAACGTGAACTCTAACGTGGGGAAAAGAGGCAATTAGCAACGTTATTGGAAAAGGTGAATGCCAATAACGTTTGCGAAGGACCAAGTGGCAACGTTAGTGGTCACGTTAGTGCCACTAGAACTACACTCTGTATATTTTACTTTTTCTGTAATTTCTAGTTAATTTGACAATGCATTCTTCTTTATCTTCTTCCATTTCCAGAGCTATGAACAACTAAACCCCTTTTCATTGGGTTAGGGAGCTCTGTTGTAATTTGATGGATCAATAATAGTTTTCATTATTCTTCTTCTTTCTTTTCTCTTGATTTTACTAGAAGGCTTTCAATCTTCATCCAATTGGGTAGTTGCCTTGGAAAAGAAGCTATTCATACTTGGATCTCTTCGGAACCTTGGAAGAGGAATGAAGAGATCATGCTAGAAATGCTTTCTCATGTTGGACCAAATTGGAATTTGGATGGATATAGTGACATATAATCCTACCAACACTTTGATTTGGGAATACATGTGGTATAATCAGTGACCATACTTCATCTCTTCTCATGAGCAATTAGACCAAGGAATTGGAATCCAATCACTTAAGATTGCCAAGGAGATCAATGAATGCATTGATTGAGGAAGAGATGAGAATGAACTTGATCCGGAGAATACAACATCTCCTGAGCCCAATGAATCCCCCATTTCTGATCTTACCCATTCTCTTTATTTTCTGCCATCTACTTTTATGCTCATCCTCCCAATTTCCCATTTAAGATTCTGCAATTTACTTTCTGCCATTTACATTCTGCTCTTTATTTCCAGCATTTACATTTTCTGTTATTTACTTTCCCGCCATTTACGTTTCTGCAAACCTCAACTAAATTTCTGCTTAGCTCAACTAGAACATTCCTCTGATTAAAGTTGCTTGACCAATCAATCCCTGTGGGATTCGACCTCACTCTATTGTGAGTTTTTACTTGACGACAATTCGGATACTTGCCGAGGGAAATTTGTTGAGAGACAAGTTTTCGTGCATCAGTTCTTTGAATACTATGCATGTATATTTTATTTTTAGGCATCGTAATGCCTCACCACCTCTGATTTACAACTATAGCATATGGCTTTGTGTGGTAGGGTGTTACACAAGAGGTGGGTCATCCTGCACAAAATTTGAGTGGTTAGATCCACCGCCACCAACATCACCAACCTCCGCACAAAGTTTAATTACTTGTTCTGCCATGATTCTCCCATGGAGGTCAAACATGAGGTGCACATGCTCATCGCCATGGAGACAAAATAGACGAAACTGAAAAACTCTATTTTTCATTGGTGCTAGCAACCTATACCCAACTCTTCTAACCTTTTTACTCCTGCTAGCACTAATGCTCCTCAATATCAGACTCTTTAACTAGAATAAAGAACTTACTCTCCAAATGTGCAACAAAATGGGATTATCACACTCAAATATCATCCCAGTGTCACTGTTTCTCATATGACAATTGGGATACACATTTATAACTGCTATCGACTAGACATTTTCTCTTAATTTTTTGGAAGAAAATCACATGAGACGAAGAAGTGAAATACTTGTGATGAATACAAATGGTTGCAGTTCTTTTTATAGTTGCTAAAATTTTGTCGTATCATATCCTGTTTACAGTGTAAATATCATCACTTATCATTTATTTCGTTTACTGTATAAACAAAATAACAATGTGTATCATTTACACTATAAATAAGATAATCACGTTATATATATCGTGTCTTATCTCCTTTACAGTGTAAACGAGATATACACATGGCTATAAGTAATGTAAATTCATAAAAATGCTACAAATTAATACCTATATTCATAAATAAAATATTTATTTTATTTATTTAAAAAAATCTTCTAAAAATAAAAGAAAAAATGTTATTTAAACATCTCAAAGTAGAGAAAAATATTATTTTCTCTATTGTTAATTAGCTAGTAAAATAATAAAATTAAATATGCTTTACTGTTTTACCAATTGTGCTCAAATCCTAATGATCCTATCATACATGTGAATTTTGGATAATGATATGATAGCAATATATAACTAGACGACTCTAGATACTTTGATGTGTTAAAACTAAATTCTTAATGTGTTGAAAAATAATTATCTAATTAATTAAAGGAACTAACTAATAATGCCCGATCATAATTAATTTGACTTCATCATTGAGCAACCACAAGATATGAAGATATAATAAAATTTACTTTTACAAAATCTTTTGTTATACACGTGTCCTCTTTGTAAAGACAATCTTACTTATTAAGTACGAAGAAAACTCTTTGCTTTTTCATCACCATTCACCACGGTACATATGATTACCAGCCCTATGAGATATATTGGATTTTGATTATTACTTCATTAGCTAGAACAGCACTCCTTTGACTACTTTGAAGACATATCACTAATTAATAAAGTTGGATTAAGAGTTGAAATTATGTGTCCAAAGTCGGTAACACTATTAAGTTAACAAATCAATAAAGCACCAAAAGGGGAGATTCCTTGTAACATTATATACTGTGTATACCGTATACTGTATATGTATACAGTAATATACGAATAGAATTTAAGTTACGTGAAGTCGTGAACCCTTTCTTTTAGCTGGAGATAGAGACACGCGTCACAATCAGCCGAAACTGTTGACTCATTGACCAATTAAGCCTAAACTTAATTAATAAAAAAGGAATAAGTCAGTGCACGTGCTCGTTCTAATTTATTTATTTATTTGTTTTTTATAATGGATTATAGTTGAACAAATACCTACTCATTGAAATCTCATTTAAATCCAAGTGTTAGTTTGTCGATAAGAGTTTCTCTCTTATCATTTTAGGCATATAGGAGTAATTAGTGGAAATATTGAACATACTTAGCAAATTACTCCTTCTACTTCATACTAAATATCTCTTTTCATTTTTAATTTTGTTGTAAATTAAATATTATTTTGTAATTTCAGGAAATCAATAATTAATTTTTACCTCTTATGTCTTCTATTATTAAATTGAAGGAGAAAGTTAGAAGAATAAATAATTAATAAAGAGAAAAAATAGTATAAAGATATTTTTGTCTTTTTCTTTTGATTGTTTATATATTAATAAAATTTAATAATTATTTTAATATTTATACAAAACTAAAAAGGAACTATTAATACAAAATGGAGGGAGTACTAAATAACATTTATGTACAACTTAATCTCTTTGTATCTAATTATGTAGTTTTCAAATAGGACTTTCAATACTTTTAAAGCATTCATTCTCTCCCTTCAAATCAACATTTCAAAAGAATTAAACCCATGATCTTAACAATAAGGTTTACTAATGAGAATTGATGCAATTGACCCAATGAACTCTCGAGATAGCAAACAGGTTAGCCTGCCATGCTGCTTCCAATACTTTTTATATGGATGTAATAAATTTTTAGTGTAGAATTATCGTTTGTCATTTCGGGTGGTTTTTAGTATAAAAGAAAGTACAAGGAGTCAACAAGTAAACCATCCAACTTAAACAACTCTTTTAATAATTATTTTTAAAATTTTTTTAAAAATTAAAATTTGAATAAATAAGATTGACTAGATTTTGAATAATTAAGACTAGGCAAATTACCTCTTTTAAATACAACCTCTCATTGCAACCTTTCCTCTCCTCACGTCAACCTTCTTCGCGCAAACTGTCGTATCTCCACCTTCGTTGTATGCCGCATGCGTCACTGTTGCAAGGAGAAGTCAGCAAGTGACGCAATCGTGCTACTCTCCCCTAAAGCTGTTGTTGCTACGTCGCCATCCTCGTGCGAGTTGCGTGCGGTCCTACACGCCGTTCACATCGTCACTACAGGGGAGAAGTCATGCGAGTGACGCGATCACGCCCCTATCTTACATCGCGCCACAGTGCGCCCGTTTACCGTCCTTGCGCGAGTTACGTGTGCGGTCCTTTACTCCGTTCACGTCTGTAATACCCTAATATTCAAATCCTTATGCTCGAGTCATAAGTCAATGATACTAAGGTGGTACGACTCTCAAAGTGAATTTTTAATACATAATTATAAGAAAAATTGAAAGGAGTATTAATCGAGAAGTCTGAAAAGAGTAAAAATAAAATCGCGAAGTCTATCACTCACGGATCAACAACTAAAAGATAAAGCGTGAAGTCGAAAGTGATATAAGGATAAAGGCATAAAGGAGATTAAGAGAATGACAGTATATACATATATAATATAAGTAAATAGCCACTAGTCGCGACCCGCAAAGTTTAGGCCGGCTAGGGTATAGTATGAAAGTAGTTGACAACAGTATCTCCTAATCTCTCTCAAAAGAAACATGAGAACCTTTATAAGCAAGTTCAGAAGAGTTCAATACATAATAAAGCTTTTCAAAATAAAGGTGGAGAGATTCCAAGCAAATATAAAGTAGAGAATATAAAGATCTTCGCCATCTCTCAGATGAACCACAGGTCACTTCTGAGCACCTGGACCTGTATCTGAAAAACAAGAGATATATACGGAATGAGAACCCCCGACCCATGGGTCTCCAGTACGGTAAAAGTGCCAAATAAATACAATGCATTGTAATAAGAACTCACTAAGCATCCTAAACTTCCTTTCACCCAATATTCATCTTATGTTCTTGCTAATCCATGAATAGGAAACTGTCATAAGGGAATACTAATTCTAATTCCTCTTCCCCATTTTTCCCAACTTTCTAACACTCCAACGAATCAAAATCAGAATCATAAACAAAACCATCACCAGTTATTTTGTCTCAGCAATTCTATGTCAATACTTCATATCCTCACCTGGAGCAAGTGAAATCATTTCATTGCATCTACTCAAGGAGCTCAAATTGTCTCATTTTCTACCTGGAGCAAGTGAATTCACTTCACTACGTCTACCCAAGAAACTCAAATTACCTCATTCAATAATCATCATTTTAAATTAATCACATCATTATTCCATTTCAACAAGAACAGCCCTCAAAGTCAACCGACACCAGCATGAGGGACCTCTCAATTGTACAAACACAATCAATACAGATAAGTAATACACAATTAAGGTACAAGTAGAATAGATAGCATATACTCAGGTAACATAGCATATATGATATAGCAATCCAAACAAATAGGCAAACCCAAACAATTTAAACATATGCAAATGATGTATGCCTGCCCTATGGCTGATGAGTCTCATCTGTCGGTTATAAACCCAACTCGACAAGTCTTGGTAGCTAACCATTGGACTGTCCCTCTGTCGTGCATCCACCCATGGGTTGTGGGTTCTCATTCCGTATATATCTCTTGTTTTTCAGATACAAGTCCAGGTGCTCAGAAGTGAGTTGTGGTTCATCTGAGAGATGGCGAAGATCTTTATATTCTCAACTTTATATTTTCTTAGAATCTCTCCACCTTTATTTTAAAAAGTTTTATTATGTATTGAACTCTTCTGAACTTGCCTATAGAGGCTCTCATGTTTCTTTTGGGAGAGATTAGGAGATACTGTTGTCAACTACTTTCATACTGTACCCTAGCCGGCCTAAACTTCGCGGGTCGCGACTATTGGCTCTTTACTTATATATATATATATACTGTCCTTCTCTTAATCTCCTTTATGCCTTTATCCTTATATTGCTTTCGACTTCACGCTTTATCTTTTAATTGTCGATGCGTGAGTGATACGACTTCGCAATTTTATTTTTACTCTTTTCAGGCTTCTCGATTAATACTCCTTTCAATTTTACTTATAATAATGTATTAAAAATTCACCTTGAGAGTCGTACCACCTTAGTATCATTGACTTATGACTCGAGCATAAGGATTTGAATATTAGGGTGTTACATTATAGTATCAGAGCAGTTCGTCCTCGTGAGCCTGGGGGATGGAATTACTTATGCTTCAATGCATACTCTGAGTCTGTGCCTGTGCTAGTTAGGGTATCTTACTGATACATCTAGCATGAAGTCCATGAGTGTACCTTTGGTAATTTGAAGCACTTAACTGTAGATATTGAGTCTGATCACCTCGATATCGCTTGGCTAGTGTGGACAAGACCCGAAGGGTGTCTCATGGACATGAATGAAGTAATCGGAAAGAGGAATTCCCAAGAACAAACCAGTGAGGGAACGCCGTGATAGGAATCTTGGCAGTGGTATATATGAGAATGGTGCGTTGATTTTGGATTGATGAGTGGAGTACTTGGAGGTTGATAGTTGCTTGAACGATTTGTTTAATTAGGTTTGAGTTGATTGGAGTTTGATGATTTAGGGCAGAAGGGGCTTGTAATTAGATTTGAATGGGAATGAAAGTTTGTGAAAATCGAGCATTTGTATAGAAATTAGAGGATGACAAATTTTTAGGCGGCGGATATTATAGGTTTTAAATAATTAGGTAATGTGAGTATAGAGATCAAGGATTTTTAAGAGGATGCAATTGAGTCTCACGATGAGCGTAAGCATTATTTCTGTCAGGTTGAGAAAGCTTAGAAGTGGGCCTAGGTTTTGCGATTCGATAGGGGAATATGACACGGAGTCATGATTGGATTCTCGGTGGTTAATAATCAGAGTGACGCAGCGAAAACTTGTGGAAGCAGTAACACAAGATAGTTACGAATAGGAGTTTAAAAGTTGAATATATTAAGTTTGAATACTCGAAGGGTTTAGTGTGTTAATGCAAGTAATGATTCCCAGATAATTGGATTTGATTGCGGCTGTGAACTTTGATGGTTCTAAAACGGACGAGAAAATGATCGTTGATGCGTAATTGGATTTAGATGATGAGTGAGTGCAAGTCATCATATTTGAGGGATGAGTACTATAATAATTGGTCATGGTGATCTTGGATTTAGATTAAGATTTATAATGACTGGTTTCGAAAGACAAGTTTGGAAAACATTAAATTGAAATGCTGATGTTGTATTGAGATTGGTTTGAGGGAACCCGAGAAGGGTGGCAAACTCCAATTTTCAGGGGAGGTGCTGTCGAAATTTTCCCAAGAATTTGAAAGAGTGGTGCTTTTATATATTATTAAAGAAAATTGGATTCTTATGATTTTGTTAACTTGTTATTTCAAACTCATTTGACTTCTAAAAATAAAGAAAGTTTTGATTAATTAGTCAAAGACTTTAAAGCAACAATTTATATAGAAATTCGAAGGTTTGGGAATAAGAAAGTAAATCTGAAGGTTATGCTTGATATTGAGGTGTGATTAGTGGTAATTGGCTTGACAGAGAGAGAAGATAGTGATGGAGTATGATTAAGGTATGGTGATGATTTTTGGTTGATTATAGTGATGTGGAATGATGACTATGATTAATGATGATGGTGATATTATTGATAACATGATTTGAGATTTAATAAGATGTGAGTTGATGAAATGATGAAAGTAATGAACGAGGCTGTTGGTCGGCGTTGAACGAATGATCGAGATCATCAGAGATAAAGGAATCAGAGCGCGGTAACAGAAGCGCGCTGAGTAAAAAGACCTTGGGACTACTATGCGTTGGATATAAAGGAAGACTACGCTCACGTACTCGTGGTGGCGGATGGAATTTTCGAGGGCGAAAATTTCTGTTATGGGGGTAGAATGTAAAACCTGGTCAAACTGTAATTAATTAAATAATAAATTAAATAGGAGTGAATATGGTTAGAAAATTTAGTAATCAAAATTTGATAATTTAAATATGATATTTGGACTCAGTGAATTTTTTTGAGTCGGAAAACATAGTTTTTTGAATAAAAATGCGTACTGAAAATTTGACCGGCAGTACTGGCTACGATCTGTCCAATACTGTGGCTGAGAAAATTAATTAGAAGTGAATAATTTTAAGAAATAAGAATTTATAATTTGGGAAGATATAAATATTTAAAATATGATTTAAAAGTTTTGGCCCAAAATTGGGCCAACGGACCAAACCAAGTGAACGGGGCCCAAGTGGGCCCAAGATCCAACATATATAAACATTAGTTATGAGTATTTCAGCTCATTTACCCTAAAGAAGGGGGTGTGGGGCGCTGAAATGAAGAAGAGAGGAAGAGGAGAGAAAATCCTAACTTCATCAAACTTTAAATCACCATAACTTTTGATCCAAAACTCCGATTGACGAGCTGTTTGTGGCCACGCATCGCTCTTCTCATCATCTTCGATTCTATCTAGTTATTGTGGTGAGTATTTCATTCATATCTGCCCAGTTTTTAAAATTTCCCACTGTTACGCATTTTTGGGTAGTTAGTGTTAAAATCTTGTGATTTTGGTTGTTTAGGGATACTCTAACATGGATTCTAAGTGGGTTCTATCCCTATTTCATATGGGCTGAGGTAAGAAGTACTCAAACCTTTGTCATTTATCAATTTCATGAATCCTAGGTTGATTATAAGTGTGAAAATTGATTATGTTAGAGTATTGGGTGATTTTGGTGCACAATTGAAAGATTGATATTGCTTCAGGAGCTTTGGTGAGGGTTGGAGTTAAGGGTTGATGGAGAATCTCAAGAAGAAGCTCAATTATTTTGGCTACAAGAAGTACGGTTTAAGTTTCATTTAAGTATCGTGTGGTGTGATGAGAATTCCTAGGCTAGATGCCCCTAGGATAAGTTTGGATTGTGTAAATGGTTGGTACTAATATGCATAGTTGATATGTAATGTGAATTAATGATTGGGTTGAGAATTGTGTGAATTTGTATGTTTGGTGTGTTGAGAATTTGATGAATTGGAATAATGAATGTTGGTTGTGGAATATGCATTTAAATTGTGAATTTGGGCCGGAGGCCGTGAATCTTGGGCTGGAGGCTGGAGGCCAAAGGCTGAAAAGAGGTAAGGAAGATAAGTTGATGTATGTATTGTGTAATGATATAAGAGATTAGATGGATTTTAGATATTGAATGTGTGAATAATTGGTTTGATTATTGAGTAATAAGGTTTGAGGAATTGAAGTGTGGAATTTGATTGTTTTGGGTGAAATTGTGTAGACAAGGTAGGTTTGGTTTTGGTTGAGTGTAATTATGTGAATGTGGTTGGGTTGTGGTCATTTGGATGAGTAGAAATGAATTTGACTTGTGAACATTGGAAAAAATTGGTGAGTTCTATTTTTGGGTAAAAAACTGATTTTTGAACAACTTTGGCAGTCCGTAACTCGGTCCTCGTGGTTTGGGATTCTTCAAAATTGGATTTTTATGAAAGTTTGATCAAGGATCTTTCCAACGGTCCATAAATGGTTGAAAAGGAAATTTTGTAGAAGAAGTTATGTGTGTCGGAAGTTTGGGGTTTGAAAATGTAATCCTATAGCTTTTTAACTTAGTAAAATTTTTGGTAAAACGTACTCCGACGCGCACGCGTCACTTACGATTTTTACTCTCTCACATGTGCGCCTGGCCGACGCGTACGCATTGCTGTATTGATGCAGGTGCATGATACAAATTCCTGAAAGATGTGATGGTAGTGTGCTAGTTTTGTGCGAGGAGCATAGAACGCACCCACGCGTACGCATGACTGACGCGCACGCGTCGTTCTACCTTTCTGCTTCCCATGCATACGCATGGGCGACGCTCACACGTCACTCTCCTTTTCAGCCTTCAACGCGTGCGGGTGGGCGACGCGCATGCGTGACCCTGTTTTCAGCAAAAGTTGATTTTTGAGTTTTTTAAAGCCGAATTTCTGACTTCTAAGCCTCCATTTTCATCCTCTAAGTCCCAAATCATTATAGTATGCCTAGTAATGAAAAGAAGTTAGGATATGTGGTAACTTGTGGATGAAGTAAAGTGAGAATCAATGATGAATGATGAGTAATGATGATTGTATGAGTTGCTGAGGTTGATGATGGGAGTGCGGTGTATGCCGTGAGCCGAAGGGCTGTATTTAATAATGATCATTGGCTGGTTATGGATTATGTTATGAGCTGGATGGCTATGATAAATATGGATTTATGGCTGGAAATGAAAATATGACTTTGAATGATTGTATTATCTTGAGCTCTCTTTCTCGAAAGTGCGACCCCAGAGAAATGAAGGAAGGTGAGGATTCCCTTCCCTGTAATTTCTGGTATTGTAAAATCGCCCCTAGCGAGATGGTGGGAGGTTAGGATCTCCTTGCTTCCTCCTGGGCATATGAGAACGTACCTCCTGGGTAGATGGAAAGGTTGTGGTTGCGCCCCACTTGCTCCAGGTTGGTTAGTATAGAGACTCCCCGGGTGGATGCAATGGTTGTGGTTTCGACCCACTTACTCTGGGATGTGGTGAGAAATACCTGCCTGGGTAGATGCAGTGGCATTGATCCACTTGCTCTGGGTTTGGTGTTGAGACCCCTGGGGTAGATACAGTGGTTAGCCCCCATTTGCTCCCAGTCGAGTATGATTTGAGATTGAAACTATCTTAGTCCCAGATTTTCTCGGGTGGATGCAGTGGGTCGGCTCCACTTGCTTCAGGTTGAGATCCGAGATTCTGCTAACCCTATGTCGTAAGTATGGCCGGATACTGTGAAAGTTTCGGAGCTCGCCCCTATGGTCAAACACCAGTGTGGGTGTTGTATGACTATGATTATGATTGAAAATTACTCGTGTTGTGGATCCCCAGTATGGTAAAAGTGCCAAATAAATACAATGCATTGTAATAAGAACTCACTAAGCATCTTAAACTTCCTTTCACCCAATATTCATCATATGTTCTCGCTAATCCATGAATAGGCAACTGTCATAAGGGAATACTAAATCTAATTCCTCTTCCCCATTTTTCCCAACTTTCTAACTCTCCAACGAATCAGAATCAGAATCATAAACAAAACCATCACCAGTTATTCTGTCTCAGCAATTCTATGTTAATACTTCATATAATCACCTGGAGCAAGTGAAATCATTTCACTGCGTCTACCCAAGGAGCTTAAATTGTCTCATTTTCTACCTGGAGCAAGTGAAACCACTTCACTGTGTTTACCCAAGGAACTCAAATTTCCGAATTTCAATAATCATCATTTTAAATTAATCATATCATTATTCCATTTCAATAAGAACATCCCTCAGTATCAACCGACACCAGCATGAGGGACCTCTCAGTTGTACAAACACAATCAATACAGACAAGTAATACACAATTAAGGTACAAGTAGAATAGATAGCATATAGTCAGGTAGCATAGCATATATGATATAGCAATCCAAACAATTCAAACATATGCAAATGATGTATGTCTACCCTATAGCTGATGAGTCTCATTTGTCGGTTATAAAGCCAACCCGACAAGTCCTGGTAGCTAACCATTGGAATGTCCCTCTGTCGTGCATCCCCAACTCGAGTAATTTTCAACCATAAACATAATCATAATCATAATCATACAACACCCACACTGGTGTTTATCTATGGGGGCAAGCTCATCCGGAACTTTCACAGTGTCCGGCCACACTTACGACATAAGGTCAGTAGAATCTCGGATCTCAACCTGGAGCAAGTGGAGCCGACTGATAAACCCATATTTCATGAGTTCTTTTGTGCTTAATTTGAGTGATTTATACAATCCTTCACCTACTTATTCACATTAACTGCATGGTTTTACTTTCCCTTCCTTATTATGTCATATTGTGAAAAACATATTTCCTAAGCTTTAAAAATTAATTATTTTAATTACCTTTATTTCCATTCGATGCCGTGATTAGTGTGTTGAGTAGTTTCAAATTTTCTATGGCAGAATGACTTAAAGGATGGAAAAGGAAACATACAAAATGGAAGGAGAAGGCAAAACGGAGCTTTGAAGGAAACTGGTATTCACGCGATCGCATGGACGACGTGATCGCGTGCCAAGCACGAATCAGCAGCGACGCGGTCGCATGACTGACGCGACCGCGCGCCTTAAGCAGAACACACATGACGCGGTCGCATGACTGACGCGACCGCGTGGCAAGGAAAAGCTTCAAATGACGCGACCGCGTGACCCACGCGGATGCGTGACAGAGGCCACGCACCAGAAATTGCAGAAAACGCTCATAGCGATTTCTGAAGCCCTTTTTGGCCCAGATCCAAGTACAGACAGCATAGACCAGAGGTTATAAAGTGTGGGAATGCACCCATTCAAAGAGAGCTCACATATTTTATTTTTTTCAATGATTTAGATTTAGTTGAGAGGGAGATCTTCTCCTCTCTCTCTCTTAGGATTTAGGATTTCTTCTTGTTTTAAGAGTGACTCTCAATCCAGGTTTTATATTTCTTTGTTTTAAATATTTATTTATTTTAATTGCCATTTACTTTACTTGTCATTTAAATTACTTGCTCTCATCTTCTAAACCTCGATTACAACCCTTATAGCCAATAATAAGAACATACTTCCTCGCAGTTCCTTGAGAAGACGACCCGAGGTTTGAATACTCGGTTAACAATTTCTAAAGGGGTTTGTTACTTGTGACACCCAAAGCATTTGTATGAAAGGACTTTTGAAGGTTTAGAAACTATACTTGCAACGAGGATTTATCCGCAAATTTCTAGACCACGCAAAAGTTCCTCTCATCAAAATGGCGTCGTTGCCGGGGAACTGCTAACGTGTGCCTTATTATTGGTTATTGTAAATATTTTTCTTTTGTTTGCTTATTTATTTTTGTTTTTCTTTTTTATCTTTATTTGCTACTATGAACTCTCACCCCTCTCGTTTGAGTTTGGTT
>NC_029794.2:84732644-84735276 GCF_000816755.2 Arachis ipaensis
CCAGCTGAAAGACATGGTGGACAACCTTGTAACTACCAACAAGCCCCACCCCGTGCATATGAACCAACCTTTCAACATAACCTCGAACCACCACACTCACAAGCTTCTCTTCACCATTTGCCACCATATGATCCTTCCTTACCCCAATACCAATCCAATAACTCCCAATCACCACCACTTTCCTTTGTATCATGTCCAAGTCCAGCAACCCGAGAAGCAGAGGATCGCCTAAAGAAAATAGTAAGAAAATTTCAAACAACCATTCAACAACTGGAGCAAGTGATAATTCAATGGGCTTCTAGGCACTCAAATACACAAGGATCAGCCACAGCTCCATGTGGACAGCCCAATGAAGAGCATAGCACGAAGGAGATACCAGAAACTCCAGTGGACAAGACAGAGAATGAATTTGTACTAGAACAATTAGAAGAAGCTGTCTTTGTTCAAGAAGAAGAGTTGGTTGAAGACCTAGGAGATGCTGAACTTCCATGGGAATCCAGAATTGAGGAAAACTCCGTCCAAGATGCTACAGTTGATGCTAAGGAGGATACTGTACAATCTCCAAGGCAAGTCGTTTATGAAGAATCAGATGGAATAATCCAAGAAGCAATTTTCCTTGATGATGATAGTCACAAGTCTAGCTCTCTTGGTGATGAACTTGCATCCGCAAGTGAATTCTCTGAGATCGAAGAATCTTCCCCATGTGAATATGAAGATGATGCAGAGGTAGATTTCTCTCAACCTCCAATCTATGACTCAAGTAATGAGGAAGACATAGAAGACTTTGACCAGGACGCAGATACAATTGAAGATCTTTGCAAAGAAGTGGAGGAATTCACAGAAGAGCACAAGGAAATGGAACTAGCAGAACGACCAAAAACACCTATCCCAAGGCCATTACCACCTAATACAAGCTTCAAGTGGGTACAATCCTTAACTTATAACTTTACTTATCCACTTGAATACGGTTTGCTTGAAACAGATGGCCAGTTTAGAGCTCTCTGCGGATTTAAGAGTAAGAGGGAAATGGCTTGTACTCAGAGCTGGTGCACAAGGTTCAATAAGGTTCCACGCTTCACCTCGAAGTACACGGATTGGTATCATGCTCAATTACATGGATCACGGAAAACGTTTGGTCACCAAGGTGAGATTCTACTTTTTAACCCGCCCGAATGGAAATATGTAGATTAAGACGGAGGCGGATTTAAAAGCAAGGCTTGGAATCCTGGAGTTTATTCTGACATTTGTCACCTCGGGAGCCTAACAATCTGTTTGAAGCTGCTCAAAAGCTTCACATGCCTAGTTTGGGACCCCGGAGGTTATTGGCATTCCAAGCACTGGTGGAGATTTTTAGACGAATTTAAACATAAACCACCATAACAGGATACTCCTCCAATGTCCAACTTAAGGACTTTAACTAAAAGTGCTAGGTGGGAGACAACCCACCATGGTATGGTCGCTTCTTTTTCAATCTATTTTTTGTTAATTTCTTTCATTTTTCCTTTTTCATTTTAATTTATTCAACCTGGAATCATGCATAGCATTCATGTTAATCATTGCATTCTGCATTTTTCATGCATGTTAAAAAAAAATGGTGCACGACGCGACCGCATGCCCCATGCGATCGCGTCATATTGCGAAAAACACCACCCGCGCGACCGCGTAACCCACGCGGTCGTGTGATATATATATCGGCGTAAGGATCCAACGAACAGAAAGTTAGGCTGGAATCGTGCGGCCCTTGTGCGTTTTGCACAAATTGGCCCACTCGATCGCATGCCCCATGCGATCGCGTCACTGGCACAATACCAATCCCACGCGACCGCGTGAGCGACGCGATCGCGTCGCATGGATTGCACATCACCCCAAAAGGAGACAGAGAGTTGCGCTAAACGGCGCTGGAGTCGTGCGTTCAGCACGAATTCCAGCGACGCGATCGCGCGACCCACGCGATCGCGTCACCCTTCTTTTCCCCCTCTCATGCGATCGCGCGCCCCACGCGATCGCGTCACTCCCATTTTCACCCCAACCACGCGACCGCGTGGATTCGAAAATATAACCCCCCCCCTTTTATCCGTTCGTCATTTTTCTGTAATTTTTTTCATTTCTGTTCATAATTAGGATAGATAGATATGCATGTTGTAGTGGAATTTTTAGGTTGTTAGGTAGCTTAGGCTGTGGTTAGTGGATCTAGGTCTATTTACTTGCACTGTTCCTGTTTATATTTTATCATAACCGCAATTCTGCTGTTCCTGTGACCTCGTTCATATGCTGTGATTTCTTGCAATTGCTGCTTGTTACTCTGAATTTTCCTGTTTCTATTCATTACTGGTAACTGCAGCAAGTTTTTAATTCATATGAACTGCTATGATTGCTGTTTATTTTTCGGGACAATCCAATTTTAGCCGGAATGCTGCCCAAATTTTTTTGAAAATTATTTTCATTCATGTTTTGGTTTGGCATTTTTGAACTCTGTTTTACTCTGCTTTACCCAAACCATTTCATGAATGCTATGGCAGACTTTCTTATCCTCTTTGGTTTCCTGGTTCATAAACTGCATTTGTGATTCACTGATTCCAATTTTTGCTTTCTTTATTTCTATTCGAATCAGCATCACCCTGTTTTCCTTGTT
>NC_029794.2:84735290-84765784 GCF_000816755.2 Arachis ipaensis
CCACCGTCTACTGGACCCTCTTCCTCCACTGCTGCACCACCTACCCCTGCTACCACCACTGCACCTCCACCTGCCACAGAGCCCGTCTATCATCTGGTGCACCGCTTGTTTCGATGACTTGACTAGATGGAGCGTCGCAACAAGCAGCACTATGAGCACCTAAAGCTGATGATACGATCCGGTGACATCTCCTCCGAGCCTGACACACCATCCGAGGCATCTGAGGAGGAGGCGGATGCGCCCGAGGCAGAGACCCATCCCCAGGGAGAGGCAGCACCAGCCGCACCACAGGCAGCGATCCCACATCAGATTGAGGCTGCGGATCTTGAGATCCCGATCCAGTCAGCACCTCCTCCACAGCAGCCAGACCCTCAGCCCACCACCACTGAGACTCCAGCTACCATCCCTCCCAGTGATGACACTCCTTCACACCCGGCTTGATTGAGCATCGGGGACGATGCTTCCTTTTAAGTGTGGGGAGGTCGCCATCTCTGGCGTTTATTTTGGTGAACCACTACATACTTTTTCTTTTTATTTTGGATATTTTTCTGTATTTTTCTTTTTACTGTTATTTTCTGAGTACTTATACATTGCTTTTATGTATTTTTACTCTATTTTCTGCATTTTGCATTCTTAGTTCATATTTTAGCCAGTTAGTTTATTTTAGTTATTTAGTTTAGTTTGCAATTCTGATTTATTAGTGGATTAATTAGTATAGTTTACCCTTTTTAGCATAAGATAGTATAGTTTAAATAGAAAAATATAAAAAGGAAGTAAGCTAGGAAATTGAACATATCAGATTTAAATCCACAAACCTTGTATATAGCATTACATGATGTAGTTAAGCTGACAACATTTCATCAAGGAGGAACATTAAAACTTTAAAAGCCACCCTAAATAATTTTTTTTATGAGAATAATGGGAATTTTTAACTAAACCTGCATACAATATATGAATGATATATGATGCTTGAGTTAGAGAACACACAGCCTGTGAGTCTTGAGCTTAATTGTATGGTTACATTCAAACCATAATTTTATTTCTGTGTGTTTCATTTCTTTTTATTCTGATGTTCTTTATTTTGCTTTAATCTATATGTCCAATTATAGAATATAGAATAGATACATACTAAGAGAATGATTGAGGCCATCATTTGATTTTAGCTCACTTACCCCAAATTAGCCTACCTTTTACATCACCCTTGTTAGCCCCCTTGAACCTTTTAAAAACCCCTTTATTCTATTTAGCCGAATTACTAGCCTTAAGCAGAAAAATAAAAGAAAATCCCAAGTGAATCCTTGGTTAGCTTAAGATAGAAAATCATGAATAGAGTTAAATGTGCAAAACCTTTTGGGAACATGGATGATAGATACAAAAGGTAGAGAAGTTAAAAGAAATAAAATAAATTTGGGAAGCATGCTCATGAGAAAATCAAAGTGATTTAATTGCCATGTGCCTTGAAAAAAAAATTATTTTTTTAGCATTTAAAATAAAAGGGGGATACAAAAGAAATTCCCCAATGCAAAATAAAAGTAATGCACATGGAATAAAAAAATAAAAAAGTGAAACATGAGCATGTAACAATAAGTGGGATAATATGGGAAAATAGGTAAAGAGATTTTGTTTTACTAAATATGTATGTTAGGTGAGATCTTAGTCTAATTAAGGATTCACTTATTAGCTCACTTGACCCTATACATAAATCCTTATCCTTACCTTGACCCCATTACAACCTCAATTAAAGACCTCATGACTTTTTGGTGTGACTATATTCTATAATTGTTGATTGGTTAGATGAAGAACAAAGCTATAGAAAGTAAGAATAAAAAGAAAAATAGAGTGAATAAACCCAACAAATACTGAGTGACTAGAGAGTAAACACAAAATCCAGTGAGGGTTCAATAACTCATCAACATATATCTATGCTTAAATTTACTAATTGTTTTGCAAGTTTGTACAATGTTTTCTTTCCCATCTCATTTGCTAAAATGCTTTATTATTTAAGGGATTGGCTATACATATATACATGACTCCTTGAGAATGTGAATCAACTTAACTACATGTAAGCTTTATATATGAGTGAATAATTTAGAGTTGCATGATGCATTATTCATTTAGGTAGTTGCATTTAAACTAGGTTGCATTGCATGACATACCATCACTTTAACCTTAATTATTTATCTTGGATTTAGCATGAGGACATGCTAGTGTTTAAGTGTGGGGAGGTTGATAAACCCATATTTCATGAGTTCTTTTGTGCTTAATTTGAGTGATTTATACAATCCTTCACCTACTTATTCACATTAACTGCATGGTTTTACTTTCTCTTCCTTATTATGTCATATTGTGAAAAACATGTTTCCTAAGCTTTAAAAATTAATTATTTTAATTACCTTTATTTCCATTCGATGCCGTGATTAGTGTGTTGAGTAGTTTCAGATTTTCTAAGGCAGAATGACTTAAAGGATGGAAAAGGAAACATACAAAATGGAAGGAGAAGGCAAAACGGAGCTTTGAAGGAAACTGGTATTCACGCGATCGCATGGACGACGCGATCGCGTGCTAAGCACGAATCAGCAGCGACGCGGCCGCATGAATGACGCGACCGCGCGCCTTAAGCAGAACGCACATGACGCGGTCGCATGACTGACGCGACCGCGTGGCAAGGAAAAGCTCCAAATGACGTGACCGCGTGACCCACGCGGATGCGTGACAGAGGCCACGCACCAGAAATTGTAGAAAACGCTCATAGCGATTTCTGAAGCACTTTTTGGCCCAGATCTAAGTATAGACAGCATAGACCAGAGGATATAAAGTGTGGGAATACACCCATTCAAAGAGAGCTCGCATATTTTATTTTTTTCAATGATTTAGATTTAGTTGAGAGGGAGATCTTCTCCTCTCTCTCTCTCTCTTAAGATTTAGGATTTCTTCTTGTTTTAAGAGTGACTCTCAATCCAGGTTTTATATTTCTTTGTTTTAAACTTCCCTTTCACTTTATTTATTTATTTCAGTATCTGAGTTGGCTATTTACCTTTATAATTGGATCTATGAATTCTTCCATGTTACAGACTGTATTATTTATTTTAATTGTCATTTACTTTACTTGTCATTTAAATTACTTGCTTCTCATCTTCTAAACCCCGATTACAACCCTTATGGCCAATAATAAGAACATACTTCCTCGCAGTTTCTTGAGAAGACGACCCGAGGTTTGAATACTCGGTTAACAATTTCTAAAGGGGTTTGTTACTTGTGACACCCAAAATGTTTGTATGAAAGGACTTTTGAAGGTTTAGAAACTATACTTGCAACGAGGATTTATCCGCAAATTTCTAGACCACGCAAAAGTTCCTCTCATCACCGACCCACTGCATCTATCCAAAGAAATCCGGTAGTCAGATAGTTTCAATCTCAAATCATACTCGACTGGGAGCAAGTGGGGGTTAATCACTGCATCTATCCTAGGAGTCTCAAAACCAAACCCAGAGCAAGTGGATCAATGCCACTGCATCTACCTAGGCAGGTATTTCTCACCACATCCCAGAGCAAGTGGGGCGAAACAACAACCCTAGCGTCCAGCCGGGGAGTCTCTATACTAACCAACCTGGAGCAAGTGGGGCACAACCACAACCATTGCATCTACGCAGGAGGTACGTTCTCATATGCCCAGGAGGAACCAAGGAGGGGATCCTAACCTCCCACCATCTCGCTGGAGGCGATTTTACAATACCTGGCAGAACAGGAAAGGGAATCCTCACCTTCCTTCATTTCTCTGGGGTCACACTTTCGAGAAAGAGTGCTCAAGATAATACAATCAATCAAAGTCATATTTTAATTTCCAGCCATAAATCAATATTTATGATAGCCATCTGGCTCATAACATAACCCATAACCAGCCAATAATCATTATTAAATACAGCCCTTCGGCTCACGGCATACACCGCACTCTCATCATCACCCTCAGCAACTCATACAATCATCATTACTCATCATTCATCATTGATTTTCACTTTACTTCTGATGGTGTTTTTGCGGAAAACGAATTTTCCAAACACACGAAACTAACCGGCAAGTGCACCGGGTCGCATCAAGTAGTAAAACTCATGTGAGTGAGGTCGATCCCACAGGGATTGATGGATCAAGCAACTTTAGTGGGTGATTAGTTTAGTCAAGCTAACATTGATGTGAATTGTGTGAAATTGTAACCAACAGGAAGTAAAGGACAATGAATTTAAAGTTGCAGAATGTAAATTGGCAAGAAACTTAAGGGGCAAGAAATGTAAATTACAAGAATCTTAAATTGCAAGAAATATAAATTGCATGAAATTAAAGGGGAGTGGGTGCTGAAAATTAAAGAGAGCAGTAGATCAAGTAACTGGAAAGTTAAATTGCAGGAAGAATAAATCAAGATCACAACAACTCAAATGTAAAGTGCAGAGGAACAAAAGTGCTGGAAAGTAAATTGGGAACAAGGAGATCAGAGAGCAATCAATCCAAGAATCAGAATGTGAAATCAAATGCAGCAGATTTTAAACAGAAGTGCTTGAAGAATTAAAAACAGAAAGTGACTGTGCTTAATTTGCAGCAATTTAAAAGGATGTTGAAGATCTCAGGAGTGGATCCTTCCTTGATCCAACAAGAGAAAAGTTGCAGAGAATTAAAAGAAAGATTGCAGAAGAAGTAAAGAGAAGTTGCAAATAGAGAATGAAAAAAAATTCCTTCCAATCTCAATTCAAGATTCAAAACAGAAAATGAAAATTCAGAGAGAGAGCTCTCTAGTGGAGTCATCCTCCCTTCTCTCTATTCGGGCCTCCTTTCTAAAATGAGAATGATGCCTTATATAGGCTTTTTACAAAATGAAAATAAAAATGAAAGTGAAATTAAAGACAAATTACAATATTATATATGGTTGGAAAGCTCTGAATGTCAGCTTTCTAACCCAATTGGAATCACTTCAATTGGACATCTACAACTCAAGTTATGCTCCTTTGAAGAGGACAGGGTCGCTGGCTTTAGTGTGCAGCGTTTGAGGTAAAGTTTGCCTCAAACGTGGTCGAAAACGCCAGTTCTGGAGGCTCAAACCTATTGTCCACCCCATACTATTATATATTGTTGGAAAGCCCTGAATGTCTACTTTCCAATGCCGTTGGAAGCGCATCATTTGGAGCTCTACAGCTCGAGTTATACTCTGTCGAAGGTGCAGAGGTCAGTTGGCCTCACTGCAGGTTGCCACCATGTTCATTTATGCTCATTGCGGGGTACTTTTCTCCCTCAATTTTAGTGTCCACCATGCAGTGCCATATATGCTTGGAAATCTCTCGATTCCTACTTTCCATTGCTTTTTGAATCACCTCATTTGGAGCTCTGTAGCTCAAGTTATTCTTGTTGGAAGTATACCCCTTGTATGCCTTGTGGCGCCAACGTTTGCCAAAAAGCTTGAGGCAAACGTTGGCACAAGCTTTTTCTCCCCTGGGTATGTTGGTGTGGCGCCAACGTTTGCCAAAAAGTTTGAGGCAAACTTTGGCTCAAGCTTTTTTTCTCTAGGGTGTTTTCAACTCTTCCAAAAGTTTGAGCTAAAGTTTGAGGCAAACTTTGGCTCAAACTTTTTGTTCTCTCTTGCTCCTAGCCATTCCTTCTTCCTTCAACCTTCTTCAAAACTCTTTTCACCTATCATCAATCAACCAAACACATCAAAACTATGCTCAAAATCATGAGTTTGTTATTCTTTCATAATATATGACAATTATAGCATAAAATCTCATGAAATTACATTAATTCATCCATGGTTGATTGAATCAAAGGAAACATGGAAATCTACCCAATTGGCTTGCTTATGGCTCAAGAAAGTGCATAAAACCTATTGAAAACAAAGGAAAAAGCATAGAAAAACATGACATGGTGACATGTCATCACAACACCAAACTTAAACCTTGCTTGTCCCCAAGCAAGAAAAGAATCATGCAATAAAGATTGACAATCCAAGGCAAGAAGAATAGCAACTCAATGTTTATGGTAAGCTAGTTTTCTAAGCATGCTACAATCACAAAAGAAATGTAAATGATTGATGCTTCCATCTAGCTTATTTTATGAAATCTTTCTCTTATATTTCTTCCTTGAAACAAGCTTTTGATTTTCTTATTTAGCTTCTCCTTTTGGGTGCTTTGCCCCATGAGTTGATAACAAAGCTACGACTTCTAAATGCTTTGTTTTCAAGTATTACCACTTGATACATAAGCACCACAAGCATTAGATTAGAGGACTTCATTAAGCTCATTTTTCTTTTCTTTTCTTGACTCTCTAATCATTGATGCTCAGAGCCTTGAGCTTTGAGGGAGTGCTTTTGCACTTTGAGCCTAACCTTGACTTCTAAGTGTTTTGTTTTCAAGCATTTGGCTTGATACATAAACACCACAAGTACTTAACAAATGAATTGCCATTGGTACTCAGAGCCTTCAGCTTTCTCATTCTTTCCCTTTTTCTTTTCTTGCTTTATTTTGCATTTGCTTCTTCAAGGTTTTCATGATTTTAAAAGATTTCACAAAATGTTCTAGATGAAAACTTCAATTAAATAAAATCCAATGCAATTGAGCAACAATTAATCATACTAACTTTCCAATACTATTGTTAAGAGGAATGACCTCAAAGGAGGGAAGAATTCAGCTAGTGTCCCTTGTCTTGGCCTTTCCTCAGCAAGCTTCCTTTTGCAAATGGCTTGATTGATCTTGCTTGCTGGATTAGGGACCGAATTGGTGTTCTTGCTAGTTGCCTTCACTTCTTTGGATTCAAGATTTGGTTGCTGTGTGATTATTGGAGTTTTGTATTCATCTAGAGCCTTTTGAATTGGTGGTTCCATGAGCTCTTCCTTCATGTACTTCTCTGCCCCACTTGAGTGTGAATTTTCTTGAATGACTTCCTCACTTTTTTGTTCCTCCACTCCTTTTTTTGCACTCAACATTTGACTTAATAGTTCTTTTATGGAGGAGGTTTGTTCTTCTTCCCAAGATTTCTTCATATCCTCTTCATATTTTTTTATCACAGATTCAAGGGAAGTTTGTGAGGGTTGTGAATGTTCATGTTCCTTTGTCACCTCAAGTGCAGTTTCATTTTCAACCACCTCATTCTTCATTAAAAATCCACTTGACTCAGTAGCCTCTTCCTCTTGTTTTTCCTCCTTCTTCATTGCACTTTCACTTGACATAAGGACCTTTTGTTCTTGTTTTTCCACTTCCTCTCCCATAGATTGATTTTTACTGTTTGATGGTTCTAAGTGTTTCCTTATGTTCTCCAGGTGCTCATTCGTCCTCTGACGGATGATTTCTTCCCTTTTCCAGACTTGTTCTTGTCTTTCAAAAAATCCTCTGGACTTTTGAAGGAGATCCTCTGAATCACAATTTGAAGAATTATTGAACTCATCACAGTATGGATTACTAAGATTTCGTTGATTTTGACTTTCCCAGCCACAATATGAGTAGTTGTTAGAATCATCAAAATCTGGATCATATTGTGTCTCTGGGAGGTGTCTCATTTTAACTGATTGTTCACATTCTTCTTGATATGTCCAGACACCATGAGAATAATGATATAAGTCATTTTGTGGTTCTGGACAGTATCTCATGTGCTCAGCTTGATCAATTTGTGGCTCTGGAGCAAGTCTCCATGGATTGGAGTGCTTAGAATTTGTAAATTCTTGGTGATATTTTCAGCCACCATTAGAGATTTGTGGGGGTGGGTGATATCCCAGAAAATTTGTTTGATCACCAGATGAGTTGAACTCCATTTGAATTTTGTAAAACACAACACCAAGGAAAATTGAAATTCATATCTCAGAGATGAATTTCTTAGTGAGGCAATAACTCAAACACCTTGGTTTCAACTTAGAACAGAGAACAAAAATAAAGAAAATACTTGATCTAGACTTCTCACTCACTTAATCATTGTTGATCTAAATCAATCCCCGGCAACGGCGCCAAAAACTTGATGGTGTTTTTGCGGAAAACGAATTTTTCAAACACACGAAACTAACCGGCAAGTGCACCGAGTCGCATCAAGTAGTAAAACTCACGTGAGTGAGGTCGATCCCACAGGGATTGATGGATCAAGCAACTTTAGTGGGTGATTAGTTTAGTCAAGCTAACATTGATGTGAATTGTGTGAAATTGTAACCAACAGGAAGTAAAGGACAATGAATTTAAAGTTGCAGAATGTAAATTGGCAAGTAACTTAAGGGGCAAGAAATGTAAATTGCAAGAATCTTAAATTGCAAGAAATGTAAATTGCATGAAATTAAAGGGGAGTGGGTGCTGAAAATTAAAGAGAGCAGTAGATCAAGTAACTGGAAAGTTAAATTGCAGGAAGAATAAATCAAGATCACAACAACTTAAATGTAAAGTGCAGAGGAACAAAAGTGCTGGAAAGTAAATTGGGAACAAGGAGATCAGAGAGCAATCAATCCAAGAATCAGAATGTGAAATCAAATGCAGCAGATTTTAAACAGAAGTACTTGAAGAATTAAAAACAGAAAGTGACTGTGCTTAATTTGCAGCAATTTAAAAGGATGTTGAAGATCTCAGGAGTGGATCCTTCCTTGATCCAACAAGAGAAAAGTTGCAGAGAATTAAAAGAAAGATTGCAGAAGAAGTAAAGAGAAGTTGCAAATAGAGAATGAAAACAGAATTCCTTCCAATCTCAATTCAAGATTCAAAACAGAAAATAAAAATTTAGAGAGAGAGCTCTCTAGTGGAGTCACCCTCCCTTCTCTCTATTCGGGCCTCCTTTCTAAAATGAGAATGATGCCTTATATAGGCTTTTTACAAAATGAAAATAAAAATGAAAGTGAAATTAAAGACAAATTACAATTTAATGAAATTCCTATTTTATCTATCTCTTGTGCCTTTGAGTGATGATAATGGGCTTTGCGTGCTTTGGATTTGGGTTGAAGATGGCCTCTGTTGATTGCACTTGGAGTTGGAGAGAAACCCATTGTGAATTGGGACATAAAGCACAAAAGCTTGAGTCAAAGTTTGAGGCAAACTTTTGCTCAAGCTTTTTATATCAGCCACCCCCTTTTGCTGATATCCACGTTGGAGCTAAAGTTTGAGGTCAAACTTTTAGCCAAACGTGGATCACCTTGTATGCATGTGTGGGGTGCTACTTTGTCCTCTTGTCAACGTTGCCAATTTCATGCCAACTATATACTATTATATATGGTTGGAAAGCTCTGAATGTCAGCTTTCTAACCCAATTGGAATTACCTCAATTGGACATCTACAACTCAAGTTATGCTCCTTTGAAGAGGACAGGGTCGCTGGCTTTAGTGTGCAGCGTTTGAGGAAAAGTTTGCCTCAAACGTGGTCGAAAACGCCAGTTCTGGAGGCTCAAACGTATTGTCCATCCCATACTATTATATATTGTTGGAAAGCCCTGAATGTCTACTTTCCAATACCGTTGGAAGCGCATCATTTGGAGCTCTACAGCTCGAGTTATACTCCGTCGAAGGTGCAGAGGTTAGTTGGCCTCACTGCAGGTTGCCACCATGTTCGTTTATGCTCATTGCGGGACAGTTTTCTCCCTCAATTTTAGTGTCCACCATGCAGTGCTATATATGCTTGGAAAGCTCTCGATTCCTACTTTCTATTGCTTTTTGAATCACCTCATTTGGAGCTCTGTAGCTCAAGTTATTCTTGTTGGAAGTATACCCCTTGTATGCCTTGTGGCGCCAACGTTTGCCAAAAAGCTTGAGGCAAACGTTGGCACAAGCTTTTTCTCCCTTGGGTATGTTGGTGTGGCGCCAACGTTTGCCAAAAAGTTTGAGGCAAACGTTGGCTCAAGCTTTTCTCCCAAAAGTTTGAGCTAAAGTTTGAGGCAAACTTTGGCTCAAGCTTTTTTTCTCTAGGGTGTTTTCAACTTTTCCAAAAGTTTGAGCTAAAGTTTGAGGCAAACTTTGGCTCAAACTTTTTGTTCTCTCTTGCTCCTAGCCATTCCTTCTTCCTTCAACCTTCTTCAAAACTCTTTTCACCTATCATCAATCAACCAAACACATCAAAGCTATGCTCAAAATCATGAGTTTGTTATTCTTTCATAATATATGACAATTATAGCATAAAATCTCATGAAATTGCATTAATTCATCCATGGTTGATTGAATCAAAGGAAACATGGAAATCTACCCAATTGGCTTGCTTATGGCTCAAGAAAGTGCATAAAACCTATTGAAAACAAAGGAAAAAGCATAGAAAAACATGACATGGTGACATGTCATCAACTTCATCCACAAGTTTCCACATGTCCTAACTTCTTTTCATTACTAGGCATACTATAATGATTTAGGACTTAGAGGATAAAAATGGAGGCTTAGAAGTCTTAAATTCGACTTTAAAAAAAACTCAAAAATCAACTTTTGCTGAAAACAGGGTCACGCGTGCACGTCATGCGCACGCATGGGAAGCAGAAAGGTAGCGCGACGCGTGCGCGTCAGTCACGCGTACGCGTGGGTGCATTCTGTACTCCTCATACAAAACCAGCACGCTACCATCACAACTCTCTGGAAATTGTACCACGCACCTGCATCAATACAGCGACGCGTGCGCGTCGGTCATGCGTGCGCGTCGGAGTATGTTTTACCAAAAATTTTACTAAATTAAAAAGCTGCAGGATTGCATTTTCAAACCCCAAACTTCTGACACACATAACTTCTTCTACAAAATTTTCTTTTCAACCATTCTTAGAACGTTGGAAAGATCGTTGATCAAACTTTCATAAAAATCTAATTTTGAAGATTCCCAGACTCCGAGGACCGAGTTATGGACCGCCGAAATTGGTCAAAAATTAGTTTTTTATCCAAAAATAGAACTCACCAATTTTTCCAATGTTCACAAGCCAAATTCATTTCCACTCATCCAAATGACCACAACCCAACCACATTCACATACACTCAACCAAAACCAAACCTACCTCATCTACACAATTTCACCTAAAACTTTCAAATTTCACACCTTAATTCCTCAAATCTTATTATTCAATAATCAAACCAATTATTCACACATTCAATATCTAAAATCCATCCAATCTCTTATATCATTACACAATACACACATCAAATTACCTTCCTTACCTCTTTCCGGCCTCCGGGCTAAGATTCACGGCCTCCGGCCCAAATTCAAATGCATATTCTACAACCAACATTCATTATCCAATTCATCAAATTCACAACACACCAAACATACAAATTCACACAATTCTCAACCCAATCATTAATTCACATTATATATCAACTATGCATATTAGTACCAACCATTTACACAATCCAAACTTATCCTAGGGACATCTAGCCTAGGAATTCTCATCACACCACACGGTACTTAAATGAAACTTAAACCGTACCTCTTGTAGCCAAAATAATTGAGTTTCTTCTTGAGTCTCCACCAACCCTTAGCTCCAAACCTCACCAAAGATCCTCAAGCAATATCAATCTTCCAATTGTGCACCAAAACCACCCAATACTCTAATATAATCAATTTTCACACTTATAATCAACTTAGGGTTCATAAAATTGATAAATAACAAGGGTTTGAGTACTTTTTACCTCAGCCTGTATGAAATAGGGATAGAACCCACTTTGAATCCATGTTAGAGTATCCCTAAACAACCAAAATCACAAGATTTTAACACTAACTACCCAAAAACGAGTAACAGTGAGAAATTTCAAAAACTGGGCAGATATGAATGAAATACTGACGAACGGGTTTTCTGTCGGTAAAGAATTCTCAAATAAATTCCTGTTGCTAGTATAGTTTCTAAACCAACAATAAATCCTTTCGTACAAAAGTTTTGTTGTCACAAGTAACAAACCCCTAATAAAATTGATAACCGAAGTATTTAAACCTTGGGTCATCTCTCAAGGAATTACAGGGAGGTGTATTTATTATTGGTTATGGAAGATTATCTTTTTGGGGTTTTTGAATAATGAACAGGAAAAGTAAATTGCAAGAATTAAAGTAATAACTAATAAAGCTCTTAGCAAGGTATGAGAATTGAAAATCCTGTCCTAGTTATCCTTATCAATTGTGATGAGAATTGTTCATTACTCCCACTTAGTTAACCCTTACTAAATAAAGGAAAGTCAAGTGGACTAATCAATTTGATTCCTCAAATCCTAGTCAACTCCTAAAGAAAGACTAGCTTTAGAGGGATCCAAATCAACCAGCAAATTCCAATTATCAATCAATAAAGGAGTTTGATAACTCAAGTGTCACCAATTACTCAACCAAGGCCAAAAGGAGAGAGATCTAAATATTGAAAGCATCAATCACATAAATTGAAGAAAGCAACCATAAATTTGAAATACCTCAAATTGCATTAAATAATGAAAGCAAATCTAACATGGAGTTCATAAACCAAATTGGGAAAATAACTAATTAACAAGAGAAATAGATGAACCAAAGCACTAGAATAAATAAAAGCAGAAGAGAAACTAAATTAAAGGAACATTGAACCTGGAATTGAGAAGAAGTAATCCTAAAACTAAAAAAAATCTTAAATCCTAAAACCTAGAGAGAGGAGAGAGCCTCTCTCTCTAGAAACTACATCTAAAACCTAAATTGTGAATTATGAGAAGTTTTTTCAATGTCTCCTTGATTCAGCCACTTTGTAGCCTCTAATCTGTATTTTATGGGTCGAGAACTGGGTCAAAAACAGCCCAGAAATTGCTAGGGGCGAATTCTGCTACGCTGGATTTTCTGCAGAACGTGTAAGATCCCAAATTTTGAAAAGAAATTAATAAATTATTTATGATCCATTATATTTATTTAAGATAATATTTTTTGAAATTCTATATATAAAGATTGAGTAAATTCTTATTTATTATTTAGAGTCCTTATAATTGAAAAATAATGAGTATTTCATGTCTTAATTTTAATATATAAATTTTAACCTTATTTTATAAATAAAGGAGGATTAATTTACTTATCTCCAATTTTCACTAAATTGGTATTTAACCGAAAATTATTTAAAGATTATTAATTAGAAGATATTTTTTTAAAAGATGGATACTTTATATTTAATTTGATTTTTATTATTATCCTACTTTTTATTTATTTCATAAAATTACACTACTATCCCTATTGTTCACAAAAAAAAATACCTAAACCTAATTTTCTATCCTCACCCTAACTTAACTACACTCACCTCACCCCACACCCACGGTTAGCTCACACAACCCACTACCCAGCTCACCAACACTCAAAAATAGAAAAAAAAAAGAGAGAGAAATGAAAGAAAGGGATGAGAGGAAAGGGGAGCTACGGTAAGGGAGAAGGGGGAAAAGAGGGAGAGAGCGACGGAGAGCTGTACCCTGCCGCCGATCCGCCACCGAACTCGCCGCCCAGCCGTCGTCACGTCACTACCCAGCCACCATGGCATCGCTGCCTGCTGCCGCCGAACCTATTCCGCCGCCGAACCGATTATCGCGTTCTGCTGCACGCCGTCACGGAGGAAGACCAAAACCCAGGGAGAGGGCCGCGCGAGGAGAGGTCGGCATTGCCGTTCCCTGAAGCCCGTGTCGCCGTCGAGCCCAGATGAGAGAGAAGAGACCGAGCCTGAACCCCGACGAGCTGGGAAGAACCAGCACCGCCGCTGTGCCGTCGTCGTGGACACCATCGCCGCCATTCGTGCCTTTGATTCGCGCCGGTGTGACTTCTGTCGCCGTTAGGCTGTCCGCTGACGTCACCGCCGCCATAACCGCCGTTGCTGGTGACCTCCAGTGGAACCCTGATCGTCTTGGTAAGCATTTCGTTCCGAAACCTTTGAAATCAATATTCTGTTATGTTTGGCTAGAGATTCTGAGATCTTGGTTACCATAGGGTCGAGCTCCGAGGTTTGCATGTCGAATTTTTAGGTTGCCGTTGAACCACTGGAGTTTCTCGCCCTTGTCGAAGCTCCCGCCAAGTCAGTTCGGGATTACGGCTGCTCAGTTCTGCTGTCACCGTAAGTGTACTCTATTTCGAACCCTCATTGTTAGTTTTTCGTTATGGGTTTTAAGATTTTCGCGATATTAATGTTTTTAGGAATTAGAAATCGAGTTTGCATGTCACGATTGAGGCTGTTCTGCTATTAAGAAAGTAAGCAGAGATGAGGTTTTGGTTGCTGTTGATTCCGGGCTGAGAGTAAAGAGTTCAGTTGACACATTTGGATTATGGTTTCGCTTACCGAGGTAGGAGTTTTTATAAAACTAATTTATTTTAAAGTGGAATTGTTATAAATTGATACGACGAGCGAAATGCTTTTCCGGTGATTATGTAAGTCCTATGCATTGTTTGGTTTATCTTAGATGAATATGGTTGTCTGCTTGACTGAGATAATGTCTAATTTTATTAAAATTGAGATTTCTGATTGGTTTGGCTTGAAATGATTTTTGATATTTAAAGTTCTGAGTTTTGTTTATTGGAGACTGATTTGGTCTTGAATCCTTTGGAAAGGAGTTGAGGATTGGTTTGGTTGGGATCCGAAAGGGTGGCAAAGTCCAAGTTTTAGGGGAGATGCTGCCGAATTTTTATAAAAATCTAGATTCTGTTTTAAAATGTGATTTAGAAAAAGATTTGGACTTGAGAGGTTCTACGAATTGGTTCTTGATTTATTAAGAAATTGGTGTTTTGGGTTTAAACTGTTTAATAAAAGTTTATGTTTCCCGATTGATTTAAATATGAGGGGCCTATGTTTTGAAGTTTGGTTAAAGAAGTACCTTTGGGGGAGTTTAGCGGAATTTGAAAGAAATTGAACTTGATTAATTAATTTCGTGTTGCTCTTAAAGTATTCTTTAAGTTCGACTTTAAGTTCGACTAAACAATTCTAAGCCTTTGGGAGAGTTTCTGATTTAAGAATGAAAAGAAATTGGGTTTTTTTTGGACTTCAATAATTTTGGTTTTGAAACTGGTTCAGAACTCTTGGCTTACATGCTTTGGTTTTGATTTTAAATCTAATCTTTAATTTATCTCAACTTAAGCAACTATGATTCCGAGAATTTCTGAAGAGTTTAAGAAATGAGGCAGGTTATGCTTCCCTAAAGTCTTGAGTCCTTGTCAAGGTTGTTGATTAATAACTCTTGATTTCAAAGTGATGGAGTGAATGATTTGGAAATGAGTGATTTTGAGTCTTTCAGAAGAGATTTTGAATCTGGCTTGGTTATGAAGTTGTTTGAAAGTTTTGAAAAGAAAATTTACTTAAGAAAAGTCGTTCTTGGCAAGATGTGAACTGAATACGTTTGTGATTTGAAAGTTGGCCAAGAATGATTTTTGAAATAAGATTTTGAGTCTGATTAACTGTGGATGTTATTGAGAATATGATGAGGCCTGGCAAGGATGGTGGTATAGTCCCGCTTGCTCAGTGCGTAAACCGTTATGCAGGGATGGTTGTTTTGTCCCGCCTGCAGTGAGGATGGTGGTTTTGTCCCGCTCACATATTGATAAATTATTTGGCAAAGACGGTGGTTTAAATCCCGCTTGCGTGTTCCGGGCAAGGATGGTGGTTTAGTCCCGCTTGCTTGTGGAACCTACGGATAAGGATGGTGGTTGAATCCCGCTTATCTGAGTCGGGTCTGGCAACATAACTGACGCGTGAGCTCATGGCCAGTAGGACAGGCATGCATCATATGCATTTATATGACATTGTTTGGGTGTGCATATTATAATTGGTTTGCCTATGTGAATAGTTATGTTAATTGCTAATTGCTCTACTTGATATAACTGCTTGATTGTGTTTGAACTTTCTTACTTGTGTTTGTGGCTGAGAATTGGTTGGATTGTGATGAATTGGTTGTTGATTGAGCTGCTTGGGCCTAGGGCCGTGGTTGATTATGAGATGGGCTGAATGCTGTGTTTGGTTGTGTTTTCGGTTTAGAAAAGTATGAAAAATCAAACTGGTTCAGCATAGACTTAATGAACCTATGCTTGGAACAGTTTGGTCATTCATGCTGTCTAGGGAAAAACTTTTTAAAAAAAAAAAGGAGCTTTTGGATTTCTGAGAAATTAACAGCTTTCCCTTTTAGAAAGGATTTCGGATTTTGAATATTAAATCTTTGGTTTTGAAAAGAAGCATAAGGCGGTTATTAATCACTATACATTAAAAACGGTTTTATTGTTGTATCTTATTATAGCAATTCTGTAACCCTATAGTGAGAACCTTTTCGAGGACGATGTTCTCACTCCCCTACAGGTTTTTCCCTTTTCAGGATATGGGCGATGGAGTTTCAGGAGAGTTATATTTATTTTCTGTTTATTCGACATTATTTTGTATTATCTTAGTTTTATGTTTCCCTCGCCTTTAATTTTGAAAGTCTTCACAAGAGGGATAGGATTTTGATTATGTAATGCTTGTAATATTAATAATATGTAGATATATGTATATGTATCTTTTGTAAGTATTATGGTTTGTTTTGTAAATGTGGTTGTATGTTATCAGATAAGAAGCCTCTTGAGCAGTTATACGGTTTAATTTTTTTAAACAGGCACGGTTTAATTTTTTTAAACAGGCTCATATTTTAGTATTAAATATTTTAGAAGTCATCGTAATACCCGAGCTATCAGAGTGGCGCAGCCGGAAGCGTGACATTTTGATAGTTAGGGTGTTACATTATGGTATCAGAGCGGTCCTTCCTGTAGAGCCTGAGGAATGGACCGATTATGCTTTATTTGCATACTCTGAGCGTCTGTCATGTAGTAGGTCTTGTTCGGATAACAAGAATTAGAGCTTTATGCACATGACTGTCTATTGATTAATGCTGTTAGCCTGTCATTGCATACTTCTTGGTATTAAGTTTGGCCGGCTTAATATTAGTGACTTATGTATATGAAAGCACTAATGGGTTATCATAGACGATATGCAAGTTGTAGGAAACGCGAATCGCGGGTTTTGGGAACGTTAGAAATTAATTTCCAAGGTTACAGCTATGTGTCTGGTTTTCTGCTGAAGTCATGTGACGTGTTCTTTCATGGTTTATCTTGAACTTCTTGTTTGCTATTTTCTTTTGGGAAGTAGTTTGATTGTTCCAACCCTCTTCCTCTGTTCATATGCTTTCTCCTTTGATTCCAACTGCATATGTCTGCCTAACGTCCTTGGTGTGTTAGCCTTCCTTTGTTTAAACTCTTTTCTTGATCCATATATTCTTTGGTACAACTTTGGTCTTGTTGATGCAGTGTATTCCTTTAAGCTCCTATTCCGAGTTCTTTTTAAAGAAATTGTGATTTAACTTCTCTCTTACTTGACTATATCTACAACCATCATTGTTAAAGCCTTTATAAAATCATTTTTGATTCGGTATAACCTTCTGTAAATAAAACTTTGAAATTTCTTTTTTATGCAGTTTAGAAACCATTTACTCTTAATACTTCGCCAATTCTTTCACTGATTTATGAAAATATACTTATTTTAAAATATATATATACAACTTGATTTTCTAACGACCATAATACAATTTTTATGAATATTTTTTCTTGATTATGTATTTAGATACTTTTCAAAGGAAGATTTTTGTCTCTTTTTAGTTGATTTCCGTTTAATAAACTTCACTTGATCTATTTTTTTTAATTTGAATTTGGTTTAGCATAACACGTTAATTAAGCATTCTTTACTCTTTTGAAAATGTTGGATTTATATCTTCCTTTTCAAGGATGGACCAATTCCTTTTTGAGCTTTTCACTTCTATGGATGTCATATTTGATTCTGTATTTAATTACTCTCTTACTTTTGTAAACATCACCGTTAGTCTTAATTTTCCTTCTCTTATGAATCTCACACTCATCTGAGTCAGCTTGACTTTGTTTCCATCTAATGCACCGTTTGCCTTCTTAATTGTCATTCTTTAGTCAAAGGTTCTTTTTTGAGAATTTTCTATTGATTGAGTTGTCTTTTCTTGCGCGTTTTGTATTCCTTTGGATCAATTGAAAACTTGTTTGATATTTCAAGTCTAGTGAATTTTGTTTAAATTCCCTTGATTTAAAGATCCTTTCTCATATGGACTGATTTCCTTTTAAGTGCACCTTAATTTCCTGAATATTCCCGTGAAAGTGGTAATTTCAAGTATACTTTCGGAGTCTTGTTTTGAACTATTTTGAAGATGTTTTTAGTTCTTTTTGAAGAAGTTTCAAATTAAAATTTTCTTGCTTGATTGTAACTGAAAGCCATTTATTAAATTTTGATAAGATTGTTTTGACTTAGCATACACTTCTTTACGTGAGATTCTAAAAACCTTATCGTGCGTACGCGGAACTCTGCTTTTGATAAAAGTGTGTTTACGGAAATTTTTACCTCGGATTTTTCTTTTCTAAATAAAGTTTGACTTCTTCTATCTTTGTTACCTTTACACACATTTGATTGAATATGAACTTTGAGAAAATTTTGAACAAACTTTTAATTTTCTTTCGAGTTTTATGCATACTTTTGGTTAAGTTGTGCACCTAACTGCCTTTCTAAATATTTGAGGAAATAATTTGCTTTTAGTCAAGCTAGTATTCATTTTGTTTTAAAAACTCTACATAATCTATTTCAACATGAAATTTGCATTAAAGTGATGCCACATTCATACTCTTGTTATTCTTTTGCAAAATGTTGGTTACGCCTTTTCTTTGAGAATGTGAAATGGGTTTTGAAAAAGTTTCTATTCTTTATGAGCAATGTGTTCGAAGGTACTCTTAATCCTAACTCAAGTCTTATAAACTTTATCTTAAGTTTAAGGCATTCTTCTTCTATAAACTTCACACTTCTTTGATTCAACTTGATTTGGTTCAAATTACAACACTACTTTTCTTTTATTATTCCCATCGGATTTCATTGATTCGGGAGTCATTCTTGAGATTGCCAAACTAATTTCCTTTCTGGCACTTTTCACTCCTTTTGCATCCTTGATTACTTGTGATCTCAACAATCTTTTCAAGTTCTTGTGGATTTTGTCTTTGTCGCTTGTCCTTTTTCAAGGTCTTGTATACTTCTGAATAAGCGCGAGAATTGCTGTAGTGTCACATGCGACTTTTAGGTATAGTAAGCGATACATTAGTTCTTTAAGAAGTGGTTTATGGATATAGAAGGTGAAGCGGTAAGTGTGCAACGTTATAAAGAGCGTGGTAGTTTGTTCCTCGTAAAAATTTGTGGATGTTAGGCTTGTGACAGGTTATGGATTTCTGAAGTGACTAATGAAGTTGGGAAGTTGAAGCTCTGAAGTTGGTACACAGTCTATGCGCAAACATTATCCTGTTTGTTCAAGTCAACTTGTTTTCAAACCTTTGCCACCTAGATACCCCTTTGTTTTTGCAAACACCTAACTTGAACACTTACACCTTCTTGTGCTCCAAGTTTTGGTAAAATAGTAACCCCTGTATCATTTTTGTTTTAACCATCTCTTAACTTTTGCTTAGACCATTCTTTACCCTTACATTTAAGTTTTACGAGTCATCCGGCATTTGGAAAATTATATGTATATATATATGGCAAGACATCTACTTTTCTAAAGTATACAAAAGTAAAGTATTATAAACTATTTTAGTATGTTGTGTATTAAGTTAATTTTTTAGGACGAAAATTTTCATAAGTGGGGTAGGATGTAAGATCCCGAATTTTAAAAAGAAATTAATAAATTATTTATGATCCATTATATTTATTTAAGATAATATTTTTGGAAATTCTATATATAAAGGTTGAGTAAATTCTTATTTATTATTTAGAGTCCTTATAATTGAAAAATAATGAGTATTTCATGTCTTAATTTTAATATATAAATTTTAACCTTATTTTATAAATAAAGGAGGATTAATTTACTTATCTCTAATTTTCACTAAATTGGTATTTAACCGAAAATTATTTAAAGATTATTAATTAGAAGATATTTTTTTAAAAGATGGATACTTTATATTTAATTTGATTTTTATTATTATCCTACTTTTTATTTATTTCATAAAATTACACTACTATCCCTATTATTCACAAAAAAAATACCTAAACCTAATTTTCTATCCTAACCCTAACTAAACTACGCTCACCTCACCCCACACCCACGGTTAGCTCACACAACCCACTACCCAGCTCACCAACACTCAAAAACAGAAAAAAAAGAGAGAGAAACGAAAGAAAGGGATGAGAGGAGAGGGGAGCTACGGTAAGGGAGAAGGGGGAAAAGAGGGAGAGAGCGACGGAGAGCTGCGCCCTGCCGCCGATCCGCCACCGAACTCGCCGCCCAGCCGTCGTCACGTCACTACCCAGCCACCATGGCATCGCTGCCTGCTGCCGCCGAACCTATTCCGCCGCCGAACCGATTATCGCGTTCTGCTGCACGCCGTCACGGAGGAAGACCAAAACCCAGGGAGAGGGCCGCGCGAGGAGAGGTCGGCGTTGCCGTTCCCTGAAGCCCGTGTCGCCGTCGAGCCCAGATGAGAGAGGAGAGACCGAGCCTGAACCCCGACGAGCTGGGAAGAACCAGCACCGCCGCTGTGCCGTCGTCGTGGACACCATCGCCGCCATTCGTGCCTCTAATTCGCGCCGGTGTGACTTCTGTCGCCGTTAGGCTGTCCGCTGATGTCACCGCTGCCATAACCGCCGTTGCTGGTGACCTCCAGTGGAACCCTGATCGTCTTGGTAAGCATTTCGTTCCGGAACCTTTGAAATCAATATTCTGTTATGTTTGGCTAGAGCTTCTGAGATCTTGGTTACCGTAGGGTCGTGCTCCGAGGTTTGCATGTCGAATTTTTAGGTTGCCGTTGAACCACTGGAGTTTCTAGCCCTTGTCGAAGCTCCCGCCGAGTCAGTTCGGGATTGCGGCTGCTCAGTTCTGCTGTCACCGTAAGTGTACTCAATTTCAAACCCTCATTGTTAGTTTTTCGTTATGGGTTTTAAGATTTTCGCGATATTAATGTTTTTAGGAATTAGAAATCGAGTTTGCATGTCACGATTGAGGCGGTTCTGCTATTAAGAAAGTAAGCGGAGCTGAGGTTTTGGTTGTTGTTGATTCCGGGCTGAGAGTAAAGAATTCAGTTGACACATTTGGATTATGGTTTCGCTTACTGAGGTAGGGGTTTTTATAAAATAATTTATTTTAAAGTGGAATTGTTATAAATTGATACGACGAGCGAAATGCTTTTCTGGTGATTATGTAAGTCCTATGCATTGTTTGGTTTATCTTAGATGAATATGGTTGTCTGCTTGACTGAGATAATGTCTAATTTTATTAAAATTGAGATTTCTGATTGGTTTGGCTTGAAATGATTTTTGATATTTAAAGTTCTGAGTTTTGTTTATTGGAGACTGATTTGGTCTTGAATCCTTTGGAAAGGAGTTGAGGATTGGTTTGGTTGGGACCCGAAAGGGTAGCAAAGTCCAAGTTTTAGGGGAGATGCTGCCGAATTTTCATAAAAATCTAGATTCTGTTTTAAAATGTGATTTAGAAAAAGATTTGAACTTGAGAGGTTCTACGAATTGGTTCTTGATTTATTAAGAAATTGGTGTTTTGGGTTTAAACTGTTTAATAAAAGTTTATGTTTCCCGATTGATTTAAATATGAGGGGCCTATGTTTTGAAGTTTGGTTAAAGAAGTACCTTTGGGGGAGTTTAGCGGAATTTGAAAGAAATTGAACTTGATTAATTAATTTCGTGTTGCTCTTAAAGTATTCTTTAAGTTCGACTAAACAATTCTGAGCCTTTGGGAGAGTCTGATTTAAGAATGAAAAGAAATTGGGTTTTTTTTTGGACTTCAATAATTTTGGTTTTGAAACTGGTTCAGAACTCTTGGCTTACATGCTTTGGTTTTGATTTTAAATCTAATCTTTAATTTATCTCAACTTAAGCAACTATGATTCCGAGAATTTCTGAAGAGTTTAAGAAATGAGGCAGGTTATTCTTCCCTAAAGTCTTGAGTCCTTGCCAAGGTTGTTGATTAATAACTCTTGATTTCAAAGTGATGGAGTGAATGATTTGGAAATGAGTGATTTTGAGTCTTTCAGAAGAGATTTTGAATCTGGCTTGGTTATGAAGTTGTTTGAAAGTTTTGAAAAGAAAATTTACTTAAGAAAAGTGGTTCTTGGCAAGATGTGAACTGAATATGTTTGTGATTTCAAAGTGTGCCAAGAATGATTTTTGAAATAAGATTTTGAGTCTGATTGACTGTGGATGTTATTAAGAATATGATGAGGCCTGGCAAGGATGGTGGTATAGTCCCGCTTGCTCAGTGCGTAAACCATTATGCAGGGATGGTGGTTGTGTCCCGCCTGCAGTGAGGATGGTGGTTTTGTTCCGCTCACATATTGATAAATTATTTGGCAAGGATGGTGGTTTAAATCCCGCTTGCGTGTTCCGGGCAAGGATGGTGGTTTAGTCCCGCTTGCTTGTGGAACCTACGGATAAGGATGGTGGTTGAATCCCGCTTATCCGAGTCGGGTCTGGCAACATAACCGACGCGTGAGCTCATGGCCAGTAGGACAGGCATGCATCATATGCATTTATATGACATTGTTTGGGTGTGCATATTATAATTGGTTTGCCTATGTGAATAGTTATGTTAATTGCTAATTGCTCTACTTGATATAACTGTTTGATTGTGTTTGAACCTTCTTACTTGTGTTTGTGGCTGAGAATTGGTTGGATTATGATGAATTGGTTGTTGATTGAGCTGCTTGGGCCTAGGGCTGTGGTTGATTATGAGATAGGCTGAATGCTGTGTTTGGTTGTGTTTTCGGTTTAGAAAAGTATGAAAAACCAAACTGGTTCAGCATAGACTTAATGAACCTATGCTTGGAATAGTTTGGTCATTCATGCTGTCTAGGGAAAAACTTAAAAAAAAAGGAGCTTTTGGATTTCTGAGAAATTAACAGCTTTCCCTTTTAGAAAGGATTTCAGATTTTGAATATTAAATCTTTGGTTTTGAAAAGAAGCATAAGGCGGTTATTAATCACTATACATTAAAAACGGTTTTATTTTTGTATCTTATTATAGCAATTCTGTAACCCTATAGTGAGAACCCTTTCGAGGATGACGTTCTCACTCCCCTACAGGTTTTTCCCTTTTCAGGATATGGGCGACGGAGTTTCAGGAGAGTTATATTTATTTTCTGTTTATTCGACATTATTTTGTATTATCTTAGTTTTATGTTTCCCTCGCCTTTAATTTTGAAAGTCTTCACAAGAGGGATAGGATTTTGATTATGTAATGCTTGTAATATTAATAATATGTAGATATATGTATATGTATCTTTTGTAAGTATTATGGTTTGTTTTGTAAATGTGGTTGTATGTTATCAGATAAGAAGCCTCTTGAGCGGTTATACGGTTTAATTTTTTTAAACAGGAACGGTTTAATTTTTTTAAACAGGCTCATATTTTAGTATTAAATATTTTAGAAGTCATCGTAATACCCGAGCTATCAGAGTGGCGCAGCCAGAAGCGTGACATTTTGATAGTTAGGGTGTTACAGAACGACGTGTGCGCGTGATGCACGTGTGCGCGTCATTTAGATGTATGGCCACTATGGCAAATTATATATCATTTTGAAGCCCCGAATGTTAGCTTTCCAACGTAGCTAAAACCACCTCATTTGGACCTCTGTAGCACAGGTTATGGTCAGTTAAGTACGAAGAGGTCACGCTGGACAGCTTAGCAATTCCTTCAATTTCTTGTATTCCTTCCACTTTTGCATGCTTCCTTTCCATCCTCTAATCCATTCCTATCCTATAAACCCTGAAATCACTTAACACACATATCAAAGCATCGAATGGTAATAAGAGAGGATTAATAATTAGCAATTTTAAGGCCAAAGAAGCATGTTTTCAATCATAGCACAAAATTAAGAAGAAAAATGTAAAACATGCGAATTGTATGAATAAGTGTGTAAAGGCTTGATAAAAACCACTTAAATTAGCACAAGATAAACCATAAAATAGTGGTTTATCAATCTCTCCACACTTAAACATTAGCATGTCCTCATGCTAAGCTCAAGAGAAGCTATAAGAGAGTGAAGAGGAATGGTAAAACTTATGAAATACAACCTATCTATATGAATGCAACTAAATACAAAATGCTCTTTCCTGCTTGGTTTAAAAGTAAATAAATTCTCCAAGAACAAATACAAGATGGATTCCACTAATTCAAATCACACAATAAGAGACAAGTAAACTTGTAAGAAGATAGCTCATGAAAGCAGGGAACATAGAATCAAGCATTGAACCCTCACTGGTAGTGTATATGCACTCTAATCGCTCAAGTGTCTAGGGTTAATTCACTCTACTCTTCTCTAGTCATGCTTTCTAAACTTTGTTCTTCATCTAACCAATCAACAAAAATTCAGTATACCAATGCAAACATCATGAGGTCTTTTCAAGGTTGTAATGGGGCTAAGGTAAGGGTGAGGACATATGTATGGCTAAGTGAGCTGTAATATGAATCTTTGACTAACCTAAGCCTTCACCTAACATACACACATACTCTATGTAACTCTAAAATCATGCCTAGCTACCCATAATTCCCACTTTTGCATCACATACTCATGTACCAAATTTTCCATAAATTCACCACATATGCATTGATCTTTTATTAAACTTAACATTGGGGTAATTTTGTCCCCTTATTTATTTATTTATTTATATTGTAATATTTATTTATATTATTATTTTTTTATGAACATGAAAGCAAACATAACTTTATCAATGCACATAGGTTCTTAATTCATTTTTTTCTGGTCTCATATGAGTAGGTACCCAAATTCCCAATATGTTTTTCAATAAAATTCAACACTTTCCTATCAACCCAAGTTTCCACGATTTCCCACATTTAATTGATACACAATCTCTATCTTAAGATAACCAAAGATTCAAATCAGGTAATTTAATTGTTTTTTTCGCTTAAGGCTAGTGATGTGGTAAAATATAGAATAAATGGGGATTAAAAGGCTCAAAGTGGCTAACAAAGGTGATTGAAAGGGTAGGCTATTTGGGATAAGTGAGGTAATAACAAATAATGGCCTCAATCATATGCAAGCATGTAAATATACTAAACAATGGACATGTAGAATGGAACAAAGCAAAGATTGCAATCATAAGGAAGAAAACACACAAGAATAAAATATTATGGTTAAATAGTGTAACCATGTAATTAAGCTCAAATCTCACAGGTTGTGTGTTCTTAGCTATAATTCATGTTCCAATTTACAATCTTCAAACAAGTTTAACACAAATTTTTTAATTTAAATTAGTGAAATATCATAAAATAGGGTCTTGAAAAAGAACTTATCACTCCAACCAAGTAGTGGTAGAAGAACATGCACAAAATCAAACAAACATGCAAATGCAACAACTAATTTAACAAGAAAAATTAAACATTGGTGTTAAAATAGGAAGTAACTAACCCATGAAAGTCGGTATCGACCTCCCCACACTTAAAGATTGCACCGTCCTCGGTGCATGCTAAGATGTGCAAGTAGACGGGTGGCTCCAACTGATGCTTTTCTCCAAAGATTGTGCAGATGGACTTGTCGATTGCCCCATTGAGAAGCTTTCCCTTTCCCTTCTTTGGTGGCCAATCCTGAAAGAAGACGAAAAGGAAGAAAAGTAACCCAGAAATAAAGATAAGAAAACAAATAAAGTGTGGGTGGGTTAATGCCAAATAAAGAGGGTCTCAACTACATAGTAGCTACAACATGCAAGTGAGAAAACAGTAGAAGCAAATGGCATATCGATAGTGCAAGAATTGCAACAATGGGGGAGAGAGTGTGGGTAATAAAAGATAGTGTAAGTGCATAGCAATGCAAATGGAATGCAAGTATCATAAAAGATTAGCATTGACTTATGAATAATAATACCCAGTAATATAAAACAAGTCACTAAGCGCCAAAATAATGCAAGAAAAGATGCAACAGTTGAATAAGAACTTTTAACACCAAAGGAAAAATAATAATCTTAGAAAAGAAAATAAAAATATGCACAAAATTAAATGCAATGAATGAAAGTATGCAAATAAATTAAGTAAAATAGAATGAAAATAAAGAAAGATGAAAAGTTAAAGAATGAAAAAGAAGAAAGTAAGAAAGGAGAAAGAAAGAAGGAGAAAAAAGAGAAGAAAGGAGAAGGAAATGAAAAATGGGATGCGACGCGCACGCGGGCATCACGCGTACGCGTGAAAACAGAGACAGCCATGCAACGCGTAAGCGTCGCCCACGCTTATGCGTGGATGGAAAAAATCGCATAACGACGCGTGAGCGTCGGTTACGCGGATGCGTGACGACTCGCACGCTTCCAGCACAGTGGCTGCACAACTTTCTGTCCAATTCATCTTTTACGTTGATTTTTCTTTCCACGCATACGCATTGCTGACGCTTACGTGTGGGTCTGGTTGTGCGCCTAGCATGCCAGCTGCACGATTCCATCATAACTCTCTGTTCGTTGGATGGAAGAGCCAAATTGAACTCGACGCCCACGTGTGGCGTACGCGCACGCGTGGGTTGCCCCTCTCTCTTTTTTTTTAATGCAGTATGCAGAATGCAAAATGCAGATGCTGATTGATGATGCACAGAAGTTGGTGAATTAAAAATTATTAAAATAGTTACGTTGCAAGTATAGTTCTTAACTCACCGACAATCTGCCTATCAATTTAGAAATATGTCACAGAGAGTTTAAATTAAAAATTACTGGGAGTTTAAGTCGCAGGTCGTCTTCCAACGAGTTACAGAAAAGTGTGCTATTTTATTAATCAGATGTTCTAAGAAGTTGAGTTAAGTAGGTGGAAAGTTAAATTGAGAAAATTCAAATAATATGAATAAAAGCCTTGACTGGGAGTCGATTAGTTGGAATCTCTATTATTGATGGGATGATTTCAAGATTAATTTATAATTAATGGTTGTTCTGTTTAGTTATCCTTTACTAGGTAAAGGAAAGTCAAACAAGTTGGAATGCTAGATCTGTTCACGAGTTGCAACCCACTTAGTTCAAAGGGATTGGTGTTAGTGATTAGATAACAATCCAACAGTTAACCCAATTACAAATTTTCTTTCAATCCTTCCAACTCAAGAGTACCTTTCAATCAACTCCCCATCAAGTGAGGAAACTACTCACTCATTGTAGATAATAAATCCATAACACATGAAAGGGAATTAAAAGAAGACATGGTTATTGGAATGGAAAACAAATTAAAATGGAAGAAATAATCCTTGTACTAAATAATCATGAAAGTATTCAAATGACAAAATTGAACAAAGCAAAGAACATGGAAGAATAAAACCAAGTTAAGAGAACGAACTAGAATGACGAAGTCTTGATGAGGAAATAACTCTTCTCAATGTTCCAATGCTAAGACCAATTGAAAATTAAAATTCTTAAACCTAGAGAAAGAAACCTAAAGGAGTAAAACTAGATCTAAAACTGAAAACTGTGTAGAATCCATGTTGTCTTTTGTTTCTGCATATTCTCTGGCTCTAGTCTGCTGTTCTGGGCCAAAAACTGGGTCGAAATAAGGTCCAAAATCGCCCCCAGCGAATTCTGCAGATTATGCAAATCGCACATGTCACGCGATCGCGTCATCCATGCAGACGCGTCATTCGCATTTTTCCTTGCCACGCTACCGCGTCGTCCACGCTACCACACAATTAAACACAATATAAACCATAAAATAGTGGTTTATCACTGATGCAGGCATTATGAATGAACACTAAGAAAAATAGAATAAAATAAAACTTAAGAATAAAACTAAGACTGAAAAAGAGTGATCATACCATGGTGGGTTGTCTCCCACCCAGCACTTTTAGTTAAAGTCCTTAAGTTGGACAATTGGTGAGCCCCCTGTGATGGTGGCTTATGCTTGAACTCATCCAGGAATCCCACCAGTGTTTGTAATTTCAATAGCCTCCGGGATCCCAAACTAGGCACATAAAACCTTCAAGCAAGTTAAAGCAAGTGACAAGGCCCCAAGAGTGTTGATTGCTATAATGAATTCCGGGGTCCCAAATCTTACTTTTGCACCCGTCTTCTTGTTGATCATCATTTTTTCACTTGGGTGGTGAGCAATCGGAATTCTCACGGAGATATCCAAATAACTTCCTAGACCCATTTAATTGAGAATTATACCAACCCTTGTACTTCAATTTGGAGCGTGCAACCATATTGAACCTTGCATGATAACTCTTACCACTGACCATCTCCCTCTTACTCTTATAGCCACAAAGAGCTCTAAGTTGCCCATCCGTCTCAAGTAAAGCATATTCAAGTGGGATAATTAAGCTTAAAGTTGCAAGATTTACCCACTTGAATGAAAGAATGGATGGTGATGGCTTTGGGGGAGAGGTCTTCAACAACTTTGGCAAGGTGATTTCCAGCTCCATTCCCTTGAGCTCTTCCTTTACAACTTCCACCTCTTTGCAAGCTTCTTCAATTTCAACCTCTTCCTCCTGGTAGCTTTCTTCCAATTCAATCTCTTCTTCATTACTTACCAAGAGCATGGGAGGTTGTGCTTCTTCTTCTTTAATCTCTATGTCTTCAACCACGTCTTCTTCTGTGATAATTCCAGCTTTCTCCATTTGCTCTAATACGCAATCCAGCTCCTCCTTGTTGACTTCCACCTCTTGACAACTTCCTTCAAAGGTCTCTCCTACCTCCACCTTTAGGGCCTCCTCTAGCTTCTTGTGAAGTATGAATTCGCGAAACCGATCCCTTCTCTCTTGTTCCGAGTCAGTAGCATAATTGGTATCATGTTGCTCTTGGGTTGATGGATGTGGGTGTTCTTCCATGGAGGGCGGTGTTGGGATGGAGAGATCATTATGTAGCGGTTCAACACTCTCCATCTTTTCCACTTGTTGCTCAACACACTCATCCGTGGGAATGCTTTGTCCATTGCATGAGTCTCTTGGGCCAAACTTTTGCCGGATGGTTGCTTGAAGTTGATCCATTTCTTCCTTGAGACGATCCCTTGACTCTTATCCAGCTTGAATAACATGATTAGGATCATATGTCCAGCTTGAAAAATCAGTAAGCAAAAATATCTAGACAAATTGTGTCCTCATCAAATTTACTGAATAATCGCAAAAGTAACAAAAGCCAAATCCAAAATCATAGAAGTTATAAATCAAACCAGATTAGAGAAGTAATCGGAAATATTCCACGAAGAACGAAAACAGAGAGAGAGAGAGAGAGAGAGAGAGAGAGAGAGAGGAAAATCTCAAAAGTTACCGCGTCGCGACCAAGGGAGACGATGCATCGACGGAGGAGACAACGGGAAAAGAGATTATCAAAGCATGCGGTGGCGACAAGGACACGAATGGATATAGTGGTGGTGATGGCGGTGGTGATGGAAGCGGCGACGGCTGTGAGCTTTAGGGTTGAAGCTAACCTCTTTTGATGATATTTTCTCTCTCACACGGTAACGACTGCTAGGTTTAGGGTTTGTTTGGAGGGGGTTTGGGAATTCTAATTATGTGTAACAGTAGGGGCCTGGGGGGATTTTTTTATAATTATGCAGGGGAGTTTTATAATTTGCCACAAATAAAATATTTTGTGTAGATTTTTAAAAATTCTCACTAAAAAACTCCACTAATTATTAAAAATCTTGTAGTGAGTTATTAGTATTAAAATTCTAAGACTTCTCATGGTAGCAAAATGTATGCTCATTGCTTTAACTTTTGGTGAGTGGATAGACCGTAGACTCGTAAAAAAAATATGTTAGATGTACATCAAAATCAGTCACAAATATAAAAGTATAAATATATTTCATAATCTCCAAAAAAAACTCGAAAATCAATCTCAATCTCACTCCTACATGCACTCACATGCTCCTTAGACATAGACACAGATAAACATAAATTTTTGAACGTATTTAAAAATTGTGTACAAGACACAACAATTTAATTCAAATGTCTATTTTATTCTTATTTGTTCTCTACCATCATCTACCACCAATACTAATGCTCCCACCACCATAGCTTTCTACCACCACCACCACCATCAGCAGTATTTTTTTTAACTTTATCACAAAATAATATCTTCAAATTTTATTTATTCATCAGTTTAATAATTCAATTTTTTCATTAAAAAAACTGAAAATGTTGAAATAAATGAAAAAGAATAAATAAATCTGATAGAAAATGATGACCAATGGTAGTGATGGGCGCAACGGCGTGAAGAGAGAAAGAGAGAAGAGGATGAAGAAAAGAAAAGGGGCGTCAATGGTGGTGGCCGACAGCAGCGCGCGGTGTGAAAGGACACAACATTGGAGGGGAAAGTAGAGGTGATAGATGTAGCAATGAAAAGAAAAGAAGAGAAAAAGAAATGAGAAAGAGAGAAGAGACAATGACTATGACGGTGATGTGGAAGAGGGATACGGTCATGAAAGAGGGAGGATGGAAGAAGAAATGTAGAGGTGGTGTGGAAGAGGGACACGGTCATGAAAGAAGGAGGATGGAAGAAAGAATGTGGAGATTGAAAGAATTTTGGGATTAGAAATACAAAATAGAGAAGATAAGAAAAAAAAATAGAATTAGATGAATTAGGGACA
>NC_029794.2:84765790-84792862 GCF_000816755.2 Arachis ipaensis
TAAAAATATATATTTTGTATATATTTATGTATTATTGTATTCATAAAAAAAATTTGTGTCCTAACAAATAAATAATAGACATATACTACTATATCTATGTTTTTAGTGTCGAGAGATATTAACCAAAAGCATGCTTAGAGACCCAACTCCCACACTCGCACACCGCACATCGAAGACTCTTTCTCCTCTCGGTCACATTTTTAGCTTCATTTTTATCATTCACTGTAATCAGACAACTTTTGAGCTTCTTCTCTTCTTCATTTTAGATTTTCACTACATTTTCTTTTCCACAAGGATCATTTCTAGTATTCGCTTCCATATTCGATGCTTTTGTTTCAGCGTAAAAGCAAGAATAAGGTGTATAAATTGAGGAGCAAGACGAAATCAAGGCTTCTTAATTAGTTGAAAGATCTCAATGCAAAGCTTGTTCAATTCCCCATCACCAAGGTCATGGGTGGAGTCCCCAGTAAGCTCTCCAAAATAAAATTTCTCATGCTTCTTCTTTGTATTAATTTGGATGGAACTTCCTTCTCTTTTTGGTTTTCATTTCCTGAGTTCTTTTTTAATTTTTGAAATCCTAAACATATTTGATTATTATCTTTAGCATTGTTTAGTTATAATCTGATTCTGTACTTTTATTTGTATTTGAATTTGATTTGATTATTAGTCTAGTTAATACATTTGTTGTTAAACTGGTTATTGTGAGTGTCTCATTACACTTGAGAACCACTTACTTGTGAAAATACTTAAATAAAGATATGTCTTTTTTTTCCTATGTTTTTAATTTTTAACATTTTAAATTTGGCCTAATCTTGTTTCATATCAAACACACATTAGATTACTTCAAGTTTGAGGGGTGTGGGAGGCTGGGAGCATAGAGGTATGGGAATTTAATCGCATATCACAAATAATCTTAAAACTAAGCGAAAAAAATTGCATTTAATAATACTACTTATTTAATTGGTTTAGAATTTTTCATGGTTTATTTGGAGCTAATTTATTTTAATGGTTATAATCTACAATTCTTTATTATGTGTTTGATTAACATGAGTTTGAACTTTGATTTAGGTCTTAGTGTTTGATTATAGTTAAATTTTAAATTATGATTTGAAGTGAATTTGATTATAATTTGATTTTTTTTTCTTTGATTTAGATTTTTGAATTTAATTATTATTCTTAGCGGATTTGATTATAACCGTATTTTGAAGTATAATTTAAACCGTGTTTGGTTATAATCTAAGTATAAATGCGAAATGAAGTTCTTTAATAATTTTTTTTACACCTTTTGACAACACTTTTCCTAAATTTTGCTACCTTATCTTTCTGAAACTACAATGTTCATATTTCAAAATGCTTAAATCTATTGATATGAACATTTATCAGTTTTTTTTATGTCTTGTATTTTTTCAGAATTTGGAGTGTGGTACCATATTAGCTTTGGAGGGTCATTACTTGTATTGAGCTAATGCATTTAGCTATATGATCATATAGCTGTACTACACTGCTTTTTCTCTATATCTTTTTTTTACTATTTTGTTTTACATATTGCACAATCTGGCCCTCAATAGAAATTAATTAATACTTAATAGATCCTATTGGGATCAAAATTTGGTGATGAAAAATTTCCTACAATTTGAGAAGATAAATCTTGGCTCTATCACTATCTCATCTCTCAATAAGGAGGATGTCTTCTGCTGGCAATGGTCAAGAAATGGAGAATACAGTATGTACGTCAATATGATTATGAATAATCACACTAACATAATTGAAGGAACCAATTCTCTTGCCATATGAAAAGGTTTGGTCATCTATTTGGCATCTGAATATCCCTCAAAAGTGCAGAGTTTCATATGGCGCGCTCAATGCAAAAAACGTGAAAAACATTTTGCCCACAATATTTATTTGTATAAGACTTCCATTTGTTATTTATATGATTCAGAATAATTCAACATTATTTTTAAAATTTTTCTTTTTTTTTTTTTTCAAACTCTATCTTTAATTTTTAGAATTCAATTTTTATTTTTATTTTTTTGGTTTAGGAGAAGTTCTCTTAACTATTAGCAAACTTTACATAATGCGTGAAATTCGTTTAACCTCGGCAAACTTTATCATACTCATCCAATTAAATACATGTTATAAAAAAATGATACTTTTTTAAACAAAAATATCATCTATCTCCATCAAATATTTATAATATTTTTTTTCACTTTTTACGTGTGTTATTGACCATTGGTATATACTATAAAATTCTTTAAACTGATTCTTAACTATTTTTTTTTATTATGTTCACCCTTATTCTTCCATTTTACACCATATTTAAATATCTATTATAATATAATAAAATATATTAATAAGAATAAAGCACGTGAAAAATTAAAAAAAAAATATTATAGATATTTGATAAAGGTAGATGATATTTTTATTTACAAAAGGTATCATTTTTTTATTTATAACTTAGTATAGAAAAATTTGCCAAAGATTAAACGAATTTCATGTATCTACTTAATATACTAAAATTGGGTTTTCCCCCGACTAATGAAGGTGAGGTGTCGATCCCTCGTGACTCTGTTTTCCTTCCAAAATGAATCTAATCTGTTATTCTTCTTTGATTGGGCAATTGTTTCTAAAAAATTTTGTAGGTCAAGTTCAAATCACATCCCTTCCATGTTTTCTACGTTTGTCTGAAAATATTCGAAGTAGAGCATATAATGAATTTTCTCAATTTAGGTTCAGTTTTGAAAAATTCGTGTCAACCTTGAAGATGTAATTCAAAGATTGGTATTATATTTAAATTTTCTTCTCTTAAGCTTTTTGTATTAAAAGTAATTTTATAACATATTGTGATTTTTTTTTTCAGAAACTACCAGCCTTCTAGTGCATTAATGCAATGCCATTGAGGAGAATAAAAGTCAATTTAGTTTGACAATTTTAATAAGAAGATAGTCTAAATTTGAATGGATTCTAAATGTTCGATCTTATGATGTTATTTCGGTTGGGTGTTACAAGATTGACTCTAATCTATACGTATCTAAGGATTAGAATAGATTAAATATTATTTAAATAATTTAGTTCTAATATTAGTATTATTTGATTAAATTAGTTTTAGAAAATAAAAAAATTATTACTCGATTGTTGAATAAAAAATAATCATATATATATATATATATATATATATATATATATATATTAATTTATAAAAATTTTCTAAACATAATTACCGCTAATCTTTTTTTCTTTAGTTTTCAAATATATTATTTATTTTATTTATTTAGAGTAATAACTAAATTTATTATAACTGTAGTACAATTATCCTTAAACTATTCGTATTATTAGTATATTTTTAAAATTATTGACATATTAGTATATATAATAAGCAATAGTAAATTTCCTTTCATGTTATCATTTAAAAAATTTATAATTTTGATATAATCTTTATTCTATTTTTTTTCCATACCTAATGACTATTGACTACGATTCTATCAATAATATCACCTATAATAGATTATACGAAGAGAAAATATGAAAAATAAAGACAAAAATTATAAGGCTATAGAAAGTCTCATCCAAGTTTGACAAGAGTAAGACGGCTTACATAGAAATAGTTCTAATAGATGATAAGATTAATTTATTCATTTACTAAATTTTTTCAAGTAATGCTAAGTTCAATTTATAAATAGAGTTTAATTTCGATGCACTGATAGTGTAACACAGTTGTGCAATCACATACGTTTTTTTGGATGACCACTCACACGGTCAATGTGAAAGGTATTTATTTTTATTGATGTGTCATTACGTAATTAGATGCATGTGTAAAACTACTTTACACCGTCAGTGCATCAAAATTAATTCTTATAAATATTTGTAGTTCATATTTTAAGTTAATTTTATAAGTACACCATTTCACAAGTCAAAGACAATTTTTTTTAATAGCTTTGTAAATGCTAATAGCTTTTATATTTAATTTATTTTGTAGTATGATAAAATTTATTATTCAATCAAGAATTATTTGATAAAAATATTTGAGAATGAATTAGTAGAAAGGAAGGTCTATGTCTTCTCAAATTTTGAGATTGAGAAATCAAGCGGAATATATCTTCTGACTGTACACACATACAAAATATCTTTTAAGAAGGAGTCACGATAGTACACACCGTCGATGATCGTAAAATTTCAGATAATCATTTTAATTTGCTTGCCCATACTGATATATTGAAACAAACAAATGAATGATTCTACTTATTTGGTACGTAATTAATTTATATTAACTCACACACAATTATTTTCCTTTTGATTTTCAATTTTGCCAAAAAATTGTATAATAGCATCATTTTATTGACAACAAAAATTTTAACAGTTTATTTATGAAAATATTTGAAATTGTATTGTGACTTTTTTTAAAGGATATCCTTTTATTAATATACTATTGTTAATTTTATCGTTTAACATAAAATAAATCAGTCAATTTTCTTTATTTTATATACGTACGAAGTTATAATTTCTTATATTATTCACTCATTTATTCTTAATTTGTTACTTTTAATTCAATTATTTTTTGTTCAATTAAATGTTATTAGACTCTTGACGGGAAAAGAAAAACTTATATCATGGTCAAAAATAGAGAAAAGTGATCAGTACATTATGATTGATGATCTTCATGATTTGCAGTATGTAAAATTTTAATATTTTAATATGAATATTTCTTTTGGTAATAATTATGTGTTGTGTTGCAATTTTTTTTCTTTATGTATTACTACTTACTTTCGTAATTCTCACTTTCATTCAAAAATGAGAAAAAATAAGATGTACACTATGAGATCAATTTACAATCTAATTACTTGATCATTTATGTGATCACCGAGCAGCCGAATACATAATTTATTCTCTAATTTATAAAATTTAACAAAGACATTGGTAAACATATTGGTTTTGCATTTATTTATATATTTTATTTATTTATGTTATATTTGTAATTATATTATATCTATTTTTATCAATATATTTTTTTTAAAAAAATACCGTTAGTGTTAGCACATGGTGTATTAAATAAATTAAATGATAGAAACACGTAATTATGGAAATTAAAGATAGAATAATTTTTTTTAAATTAAAGATTTTTTTTATTTGAGTTTAGAAAAAGAATCCGAAAAGTCTATCTAATGTATTGACGTGGGTTTTTGATTGAGCATTAGGTGAGTATATATATATATATATATATATAGCGAAAAGGATAGATTGATTATTGATTGGCGCGTGACACATGAAATGAGCGTGATTTACGTTAGATTCTATAGTATAAAAATAAAAATAGAAGACAAATAAATCTCTTGTCAAACTAAAATACAAGTAAATATCTGACTTAAATAAATAGAAGACACAGATTTTTCTATCAGATGGTTTGAATTCAGTACACAGAAATCCATATATCCCTATTTACAAAAGTTAAAAAATTCATTTGTAGATGAAAGATAAAAGATTTATTTTTCATTTTCTTTAAAATATTATATCACGGCTCGATAACAACCAGAACGTATTGATCCATTAAATTAAATAATTTCAAACGGATACGAAAATTTATTTTCATGCTAATTTTAAGTTTAGAAATGCTAATTATTCTTTAATTTTCAATTTTTAGTGAACTTTTTTAAAGATTTATTGTTATTTAATTTAAATATTCACTTTTACGTATCAATTATTTAAAAAATTTAAAAAATATTTATTTTTTATTTTCTCTCTCCTCTAAAAATGGAATAAAAGATAATATTAAAAAGATATATAGATACTGGTTTAAGTTATATGAGCCGAAACAAATCTTGTTATATTGTCATGATGTACACTGTAGTATGCTCAAATGCATGTGAAAACCACATTAGTGATGTGATATTTAATCATTGTCAAAAATTATAAGCGAGGTTAATATGCATGCAAAATGGCCAAAAAATATATACAAGTATAAAATAAATGGAACATATTAATCTTACAAGGTGCAATCACAGGGAGAATTACAACATCTACTTTAACAGAACAAGGCAAAGGAAGTATAACCCACAAAATTTAGGGTGAAGAAGAAGGGTGTTAACGTAATTTTCCAAACTTAGTAAGGTTTACTGTATAAACCAAACAAGGATTTCTCCCTCTCTTCTACTCTTTTCAGCTTCTCTTGCCTTAAGAGCTGCTTTCTCTTCTTCAGAGATAACTTTGGCTTTGGACTTCTCTTCAGCTCTCTTTCTCTTGCCGACAGTAAGAGATGAATAGGCATCTTTCACATTTTTTCTGGGATTCAAAGAAGAACTAACAACTTGCCCCGGTGAAAGTTCATTTTGAGATTTATTTTCAGTTTTCTTTTCAACTGATTTTGATTGTGAAGTTGACAAAGAGTTTGAATTTGGTCCACTTATCCTAGCATTTGACGAAAACTGAGGTGAGGCATATGCTTCTTCTTGAGTCACCCACTTCCCTGTTGAAATTTCCTTGAGTAAAGATCCCATCCATAACTAATAGGGTAAATTACATTGAAGGCGATATTGCAGACGACACCCTTTCGTTTTAAATAATCTACGATATTGACTTATAGATATAGTGTGTAATGTCACTTAATCACAGACGAAATCAAATAATCAATATAATATTACTTCATATAGTAAAATGAGAGAAGGAGAAGAATAAGGCCCAAACCTATAGCATCAGAATAGTAAAACCCTGATTTTGGATCATTGCAAAATCCATTTGTTTTATCGTAGTAGTAACCTGGACTGTCATCAAACTGCCATTCTGCAAATTATGCAGTCAACTTCAGGTATGCATAAAATAGAATTGCATGACAAAATACGCTTGAAACTCGCAATGCATAGTTACATGAGTTGAGTATATAAAGCTAAGTGGATATTTTATCGATGCTTAACAGCAGCAAAAATGTATTTTTTGTTTAAATCTCAACTGAGAACAAATAACGATACACAGTATGAGAAAAGGCAAAGCAGTTCCAAATTTCTCTAAGGGGAAAAAAGGTTAATAGTTATTCGACTAATTTTTCCATTTCATTAATCTTGGTGTGACATGAAAACATATCTAATTTTCGACATTATCTAGGAAGTTTCTTGAAACACAACACAGTACTCTTAATTCTTGAAGGATAGTTAATTTGGTCTTTTATTTATTATCTACAGAGGACTATGTCTCCTCAATCTACCACAGATAGTTGATTGATTATACAAGAAATTGCAAATGTTCAACAGTTTTTATTTCCTTATCTTTTATTTATGGAGTTAATTCTGGGATACCTACAGAATGCTATCAAACTAAGCCAATTAATTATTAATAGACATGTATACAGAAAATAAATAAACAAAAACTCATACTTACAACCTTGGTCATCCAATTCATGAGATTCTCTGGTTTCCCCAAACTTTGCTTTATCCTTTTGATAGCTGCGCTGTGCTTTCTGCAAGAGAGAACACGGATATAACAAAAGTTATACATCTGAGTGTAAATGCATATAAAACATTAGCACTTGTCCAGATATTTCCAAATTCTGTACAACCTATTTTTGAGTTCCTAATCCGTAGTTGCTAAAATTGTATAGTCCCTTTGGAATTTGAAGGCTATTCTGAAATCAGGTCTTATATTTGGACTATAAGCAATAGTATACATGTGGAATTGTGAGTTATGCATTAGCCATGTGGATCACATAAGATACTGTTTATTATCATAAATCATGGTCGTAGACAAGCTATTAAAACTAAGTTATGAAAATGGTTTTGTATATAATTTTCTAACCCCATCTAATATCTATCTATCGGACAGCCCTCGATCTGATATACTCTTATTACTAAAGAACCGACTAAGGTGATTTTATCATCTTTGTTTTTTAACTTTTTCACAACAAGTGCTATCTCATTTCTTTCAAATGCAATGATTACTAATTCACAAGCAAGCTTTCCAGTGAAACTAGACAAAAGGCATATACATAGAAATAAATCTAAATCATACGCTTCTATATCAGAAGCTAGTATATACTCAAAGGGTTTTCGAAACAGTGAAAGAAAGAGCTAGGTAAGCATCATTTTAATCAATAAGAGAAGTGTAAAAAGATCTTACCGCTTCAATTTGCTCAAGGGCGTGAGCTGTTTCCTTCTGCTCTTTCTCCTTAGCAGCATTCTCCTTTTGCATAACAGCTAGCCTCTTGGCGACATTGTCTTTGTGGCGTTGACCAAGCTCATGATTTCTAATGCTCGAAGGATTGTTCGATATATAAATTTTACAAAAGTCACACCATTTGTTCCCCTGGCTCACCCAGTACTGAGAACAAAAAAATGTAATCAATAACAAAGTGCCTCCAATCAAAATCCATTACAACTCACAAATCTAACTTACACACATCGTAAAAGTGAACAAACTACCACATCTCAATAATCCACATTAATATTTGCATTCTTCTCTAATGAAGGAAGCAGGATCATATAATGCAAACAATAGAACTACCTTCGGTTTGAAAATATTTGTTGACTTGACAACATTAGCAATCAGAAGTCATATCATATTAACAATGTAGTGAAATGCACACAGCTTACAGTTTCATCAAACTACACTTCTGTGAATTATTATAATTTACAAAACCAAAATAATATTACATTGATTTGGCTTTTAGGTACCAAATCTGCCACATCTAGTATCACAACTGAGAATTAACGTGGTAAAAGTAATTTTGAGTGCGAGAACATAGAAGGTAAATTTAAAAGAAAAAACTAGAGAAAGCTAAAGCATTGGAATACAATTAGGGAAATTAAATTAATAAAAATTGGGCGTTTACTTCCGTCATGGCAGCAAATTAGGATTTCGAATAGGAGGGTATGAAGAAATTTTGGAGATGTACGTTAAGCTCTATGGGAATGGTTAGAACTTTGAAACTAGGCGTCCCTAAATGTCTTCAACTTTCAAAACCTCAGACAACGAAAAAGAGGAGCTCGAAAACTCGAACTACTGCAACACAACCAGCAAAAATTTTAATGGGCCTCTGTGCTAAAGAGTTTCATTTCGGTACTGGGCATTTTAATATTATATGGGCTGATCTAGGCCCAAAATTAGATTCGTAATAGAGTTGCAGTCTACCAAACCCCTCTAGGCCCAAAATTAATGTTAAGGTACCAATGGCCAATATATCCAGCTAGTGATGAAATTTTTAGTGTAAGTAAGTGTGTATGACAAAAATAAATAAATAAATAAATAAAGGTCTGACCAAAATAAAAAACAATCATAAGCTGCCAAGGGGTAGGAGACCTTATTCAAGTGGCATATTATAGGAAAATTATCTGGTGTTCTTGTGTACGGTTTCGGAACTTTGATGTTCTCGGTACGAACAAGTTTCCCACTTAAGTTTTGTTGTTTTCTGAGGTTGGAATTGACGGAAATGACCCTAAGTTGGGAATTTCTTTGTCGAAAATGACCAGCTTAGATGGGTAGTAGATAAAGCTTGCCGTGAGATCTGTGCTTGGAATCAGTCGGCTTCGACATCGACTGGAGGTATATTAAATCGAAACAGTAGGAAAAGAACTCACGCAGAGGAGACCTGTTGTTTGGGTGGTGGCGGAGAATGTGAAGATGAAGGGGGAGAAGCATTGTTCGATTGTGGGTCATTGGGACAATAATGGCGTGGGTGAAGCTCGCTGGTGTGCGGATCGGTGGTGGTAAGAAATGAATAGAAACGGATCATAGTTAACGAGGCACCGTCTGTGGATGTGGGTTTAGGGTTTGATTCTTTGCGGGATTGATGCCGGTGAGGAAATCTTTTCAGGATCTAAATCCCTCTTGTTCTTTTTGGTAAGTTTTATTGTTTTCATTATGCAGAGTAGGTTGGGGCTTTGATTTGATTTTGCTAGAATGAAAGATTGTGGAATGGTGAAGTGCAAGGTACTTGGTTAGAGCAGCAATAACGAAGTTGTTGGGCAATATTTTAGTGACTTAGGAAATGTAAGTATCGAAAGCCTGATCAAAGTAAATGCTAATGGTGAAGTGAGTTAAGTTTGAGTGTTAAGAATTGAGATAATTTGAGGCTTGAATTGCTCTGAATGGTAATAGAGATTTCTATTTCATAACCTTGAATGGAAGTGTGGGATGAATCACACCTCTATCTGCTTGTTACTATTCTATTGTAGCTTATGTGATAGTAGTTGTTCTACTTTGTTAATCACTCGTGATTAGTTTGATAGGTGATAGATGCAAGTGCAAAAGGAAACTTGTGCTGTTTCAGTTATCTGGTTGTGATCATAATTGTCAAACAGAATAGGTCTATATACATGCTTTTTTGCTGTGGCAGATTTATTTTATTATTTTAAATATTGCTGCATATTTGAACTGCTTCTTCTGTTGGTGGTATTTAGTTGGAGCTAAATTATATATGTTACCATATATATTTGCTGGAAATATGAATGTTGCATTCATATGAGTATATAGATGTATGTTAAAGCGGTGCACTTGTCTTGTAAGGTTGAATGTTGATGTATGGTTTTTAATGTGGTAGCCTGAAAAGACATTTTTTGTATACGAGTGCTTAATTTAGAGATGGAAGTGTATAAATTTGTTCTTATCTCACATTATTTGTTGAGTGGCCAATTGCGATTCCTTTGCTGAACAGTGGTCGGTGAATGGAGAAACTTGTGTTGGAATCTTAGCGTTGAGGGATATTGAGCAGGAGGGGTTTTCACCATTTACTTATTCCTTTTATATGACTATATTCCTTTCTTTATTTTACTTGGACCTGCATCTTTGTGTTATGCACCTCTATGGCATTACCCATTAGTGGACAGCAAGCTTTTCCACCTTTCTTTGGGTCCCCTTAATTTTGTGAAAAAGATTTAATTTACACCATAAGTATTATGAACTATTGAGCTAAGAAGGAATGAAGTTGATGAAAAAATGTTTAGTACAATAAGATTCTCAAAATTAACAAAATTAACTCAAAAAATGTAGTTCACAAAATTAACTCCTTAGAGATTGCAACAGTAAGATTCTCAAAAACCTTCACTCAAATCGATTTTTTCTTTCTCCTTCAAACTGTTATAAAGATAACAAACATTTAAGATAGGTCGATTTTTTTCCCCTGCATGTCAACAAGTAACTCAATCAGTGCAACATTAACAACCTTTTAGCACATTCTCAGCGACCTTAGCTTGAAACTAACGGACAGAAAATTAAATTTGATAAATGAACTTGCAATAACATTCATTAATAATATCTTCTTCAAATTTTTATTCCTTGTTTTACATAAAAAAAAAAAATTATTTTTTAAAATATTTATTAAATTTCATGTCCTCCGACTCAATTTTCACTTAAAACAGATTTTGAAAATTATCAACTAAACGACATTTATTTTATTATGATTTATCCTAATATAAAGTTATTAATCATAAATCACATTAATACCAATGTACTTATAACTAAAATCAATTTCACAAAAAAAAAAAATTTAATACAAATTTTAATCTAAACACACACTACGTTGTTAGCACAATACATAACTAGAACACGTTATCGATAAACTACACTAAATCGACTAAATTTCTATTTTAGGGCCTTAGCTTACACAACGAACAATATTCACAATGAAATTTTTTTTCTCAGATATTTTTCAAATTAGTTTTTTATTGAAATCTTTTACTCAATTACTTACATAATTTAAACAAAAAATTTGTTCCGTACTATCAACTAATAATCGTTAAATTTATTCACCAATTTTACGCCTGTAAGTGTTCAACCATTCTCATTCTTACCTTCTGCCTAACTTTTGTATTTTTTTGGGAATCCTTACCTTCCTTCCAAACCAACAGATAGTAAACACCACTTCCGACCGGATGAAAAAATTTAACGGATTTCCACCGGTAAAACCCAACTCATTAGATGTCTTTAGTCCATTAGTGATACCCATTGAATGATAGTCCAATCCTTCGCACTCAAACCTTAAATGGGCCACACATATCTTCCTGCAGCCCACAACCATTTCGGCTCGGCTAAAGTGCTATTGCACTTCTGCAGCAAATTCTGGCTCCACATACGTAGGCTTCTTTAAAATTGGACAAAACCGACAATTACTCTCAACATGCACAGCATAACTTCCACACCATTTGCTATCCCACCCAACACTCTATTGATGGGATTTCCACACAAGAAAGTGTCCCATCAATCCCTGCCCTTCTAATATTTTACATTATATCTTTGCGGACATACCAATGGAAACACTGCTGTTCTGCAAAAATACATGGGCACACGTGAACACCTTCCTTATATTATATTCTGACATAAAAAAAGTGGCATATTACATGTCTTTGAGCCTTTAGTTGAATGACAAAATATAATGTTTTTTAATATTCTTCATCCGGGATCGATCCCCGGCAATGACCGAGTAATAAATGACAAAAAAAAATAATAACATATCATATGCCTATCGAACAACCACATTCGAATTTGAATTTGACTTTAGCTGTAGTGAACAAAAAAAAAAAAATTCATATGGTATAGTGCGGATTTGTTATATTATAAAGACCGAACAAAAGTAGCTAGATAAAAATTTACTATGTGCTTCAACTTCCAAGATATTAGAGACAAAGAAAGACAATAAAAATAATTTGTATTATATTTCATTATAGTGGATAGAATTAAAAAAGGATCGTTGTCTATCCTTATTAGAATGGGCAAGTCACATAAATATGTATAAAATACCAAAATTGTCAATTCTAATTAAAATATAAAAATTTCTTCTAACCTATAGTTTCTTTCTTGTATTATTAGGCTAGCATTTTTAATCTAATCACTTTTATTTTCAATGTTCCCTTCATATGTAAGAGAAAAGAAAGAGAGACAGAAGAGAGAAAGAATAACCGCGGAAGAAAAGGAAAAAAAAACAGACGAAAGAGGAGAAAATCAAAATATAGAGAAAGTATAAAATGATGAAAAGGTAAAAGAGGTAAAGTAACAAAGAACAAAAACGAAGGAGGAGGTAGTGAAGAGAAAGGACAAGGACAAGTAGAAGAAAAGTAAATTCATTTAGAATTTTGCTAAGGAGCTAATGAGATATCTGTACAATGTGTACAATGGGCTATTTATTTAGTCCAATTTGAGTTAAAAATGAAAATTACCCACGTTTACTCTAATTTTAAAAGTGTTATTTATTTTTGTGTTCACTACCATTGTACACATTGTATACCAATTACATTGGCTCTTCATACTTTTCCATTCAGAATTATGAAGGAAGAATAAAGATCTGATCCAAAATACTTCATTAAGTTTGTGTCTACAATTTTTTCTTCTTTCGTGTTTCTATCCTAACAATTAAACATGTTTTATTTTTCGAGTAAATGTTCAATTTGGTCTCCGATATTCAAATCACGCATCAATTAAATTCTTGACTTTTGTAAATGTCCAACTACGTCCTTTAAATTGAAAAACGTAAGTCTCCATTGGTCTCCGAGTAAACTGCCATCTTAATAGTGCTGACGTATATTGTTAAGTGCCATCCTGACAATATAAAAAGGGCATCGTTCAAGGAGAACCCACCTGAAACCTGCCTCATCCTTGTTGAGACCCAGAGTTTCCATCTCCCCTTTCTTCTTCTCCATCAACACTTCATTCCAAGAAGACATTGCCACTGGAGACTTCTTCACCACATGTTGCAAGATGCCGAGACCGAGCCTCGCACTCTGTGCCCCTGACCGTCTCCTGAAGTCATGTTTGCTGTCGCATATACATTGCCACGTAAGGCCATCACCGTGCCTCCCCGATTTGAAAAACCAGAGTATCATCTTAATCGGTGACCCCTAATCCGCCTTAGAAGTCTCTTTGACCTCTTGCCCGTCCGCATGTCGTGTCCTCCTCCTTGAAGATATTTCTGCTTCGGCGCTATTGTGACACCACTCTTCTCCTCCGGCAGCAATTTTTCATCTGCGGTTAATGTCGTGGCAACCACTCCCATGAGGTCAGAGAGAGAGAGAGAGAGAGAGAGAGAGAGAGAGAGAGAGAGAGAGAGAGGCATCAGAATTCAAGGATATGATAATAGTGACGGTGATGTGGGAGTGAGGGTGAGATAATGAAGTAGGATAGTTAGTGAACGTGAGGATGGAGGATGGATGATGATGGGTTATGGGTATGCAAAGGACAAGGATAAGTTGAATGAGATGGTGGAAATGGGTGAGGCATGATGATGATGGAGACAAGAACAAAATGATGGTGGTGGTGGTGATGGTGAGAATTGGTGAGGACACAATGGTGTTGATGATAGAGACAAAGAATAAGTACTGGTCGTAGTTTTGGTAACGGCAATTTACTCCAAGACGAAAGAGATTCATGTTTTGGAATTTAAGAGACCTAATTTGTAAGAACCGGAGTAACGATTTTAATAAAATAATAATTTTTAACTGCACAGACTAGGTTCAAAAATATAGAAATGATATTTTGTAAATAAAAAGGTGAAATCTGAATTCAATAAATTTTTTTGAGTGGGAAAATGTATCTTTTACGAATTTTTTTTTTATAAAAATACGTACTGGCACTTAAGCCGGCAGTATTGGCTCTAGTTTGACCAGTACCGCGTATTGAGACAAATATAATTTTGAAAATTGAATTTATTGTTTTAAAAGGATAAAAATAATTTAGAATAAAAAACCGGGCGCTAATTTTAAAGGTTTTGGCCCAAAGTGGGTCAAACGGGGTAAAAATGCTAACAGATTGGAGCCGGCTCTAGTTTGACAAGTACCGCGTATTGAGACAAATATAATTTTGAAAATTGAATTTATTGTTTTAAAAGGATAAAAATAATTTAGAATAAAAAACCGGGTGCTAATTTTAAAGGTTTTGGCCCAAAGTGGGCCAAACGGGGTAAAAATGCTAACAGATTGGACCGGGCCCAAGTTGGGCCCAAATCCAACATATCTAAATCTCTTTTAATGAGCATTCAACTCATTTTACCCTAAATTGAGAGAGGACAGACGCTGAGATGAGTGGAGAGGAGAAGGCAGAAGAACACTATTCACCTTCATCTTGTTTCACTCATAACTTTTGATCCGGAGCTCCAATTGACGAGCCGTTTACGGCTACGCAAAGCTCTTGCTGAGTCCGTCATTTATAATGAAGGTTTGTAGGTAGAAACTCAAAATTCCCACTCTAGTTTGTGATGATAATTGTGATATAATGATTGTGATGTGATGATATTGTAAATTATGAGGAATTAGATTGTGTAAATTATTGGTATGAAAATATTGAATTGGAATTATAGATTTGTGTTGATTTATGATGGAAAAGTTGAGTAAATTAGGTGTAGAAGTAATGAAAATACAATGAAATGGTAAAGTGTAGTATGTGATAGTGTTTTGTGATAAAATTGGGTATGTTTTGGTTTGGTTTGATTTGGAATTTAGGAACTAGAGAACTTTGATATTTTTGTGTAAAACTTGATTTTTGGTGAACTTTGGTGGATCATAACTTGAGCCTCAAACATTGAAATTGAATAATTTTTATTTTAAATTAAAGATGATTTCAAGAGATTTAAAATGATATAAAATTTGAGGAAAACAGGGTGTTACATTTATGGTATCAGAGTAGTTTGTCCTCGTGAGCCTGAGGGATGGACCAATTGTGCTTTGTTGCACACTCTGGGTCGTTTTTCTTTCGTGCTATTTAGGATATCTGTTTGATATGCATATCATGTTTGTTTGTGAGTACTTTTGGGAAAATTGAAGCACCGAGCTTGGGATATTGAGACTGATCATCTTGATATTGATTGTTTGGTGTGGAAAAGAAACCCGAATGGCAACTCGCGGATGAGGTCAATCACATTAACGGAGAGATAGTGAGGATGATTAACCTAGCTAATGCATTACGAGCTCAACATATTCCGGAAAACCAGTTCGTGGATTTTGCGGCATATCAGTTGATGGGTGAGGTTTAGCATTGGCGGCAGGGGAAGTTCCAACTGATGCAGCTATAGAATGAGGAAATAATTTTGTAGTTTTTAATTAGAATTTTCAATTTCTAACCAGTATGGCCTTGAATCATGCTAAAAAAGTTTAAAGCTTAGAATTATTTTCAAATTTGGTTTGGAACCTTTGGTTTAAATGATTTGGTTTTGAATTTGGGTCGGAACTCTTGGTTTGAATAATATGGTTTACAAATAAAAGTGAGTTCTATGATTTTGTTAATTTGTGCATTTGGTTTGTAATTTAACTCATCGGAAAGGATTTAAATTTGAAAAGCTATGATGTAAGGATTTTAATGAATTTAAGAAAAATCATGATTTAAAGTAATTAATTTAAGAATAAATAATTTTTGAGTCTTTTGAAAAATTTTTAACAATGAATTAGTTTAGATTGAACTTGTTTTGAAGGTTTTGAAAAATGTTATAAAAGCAGTATTTGGTTTAAAGGAAAATTTATGTTCCATGTAGTGGAGTAATTCGAGTTATTAGTGACGAATAATTAGAGTGACGCAGCGGAAGGCAAATGTAAGGTTCTCAGTATGGTAACAGTGCCCAATATATAAGATATAAGGTTTCGGGATGCCAAATGTGGTGCAGGAATTCAAATTTCCCAACAGCTTAACCGGCAAATACACCGGGTCATCCAAGTAATACCTCAGGTGAGTGAGGGTCGATCCCACGAGGATTGTCGGACTGAGCAAGCAGTGGTTGTCAAGTTTGACTTAGTTAGGTGAATCAGAAAACGGTTTTGAAGGTTGAAATCGCATAGAACAATAAATAAGCAAATAAAGAAAGCAATAAACAGTTTGGTGTGAAAGCAGTGTGAGAAAACAGTTAAGGCTTCGGAAATGTTTATCTTTCTGGATTAAAAGTTCTTACCAACTATTTTAACAATGCATGATTTAGCCTAATCTCTTAGTGATTTAGCCTCCTCTAATCTTCATTAACCGCCACTCTCGTGGTCACTTAATTCCGATTAGAGGGTTAAGTTCAGAAGACTAGTTTAACGCCACAAAACCCCTAATTACCCAAAGCTAACAGGATCTTATGTCACATATCCCAATTAGTTCATGTAATTAGCAATTTAGGAGGAATTTGTTTTCAAGCTGTAGTTCAAGCCAGATAACTCTCTTGAGAATCATAAGAACTTAAGTAGAAAAAGGGACATACTCTCATTCCACCCAATTCATAAGATTAAGAACGAAAACAATACTTAGAATTGAATCAATACATTAATTAAAATAGAAAAGCAATAGTTCTAATCCATAGAAATAAACAGAGCTCCTAACCTTAAACTGTTGCTTGTCCTCAAGCAACCAAAACAATATAGGACCAAGAAGAGAAAACGCTTAAGACTTTGAGTTGTCATTTAAGCTCAGATCTAGTTACTGAATAGGGCTTATGACACTCTAATTCTGAATAGGTTCAGCATCTCATTATCCTTTGGAGCTCAGAAGTATTTGTGCCCTTCAAAACTAGAATTCGGATGATATTATAGATTCTCTTCTTTAGGCTCTAATTGATTCTTGAACACAGCTCTTTTTCTTTTATTTGGTGCTTTGCACCTTGAGCCTAGCCATGACTCTAAGTGTTTTGTCTTCAAGCTTAGCTTGAAATAAGAACATCACAAGCACTTAATTGGGAAACTCTTTGAGTTTGAATTTGTCATTCTTTTTCTCCTAGACATTGGTGCTCAGAGCGTTAGGCATACTCTGTAACAGCAATTGGTCACGACTTTAAGTGTTCAGTCTCAAGGATTACTTGACACTTTCACACCACAAGCATATGGTTAGTGTTCCGAGGGTTACCTGAAATTGTAGGTCGATCTCGGTTGAGATCTACGGTGGTGGCCGGAGCTGACATGTCCGACTTGTTGGACTTGGTGGTGCTGCTGATCCTTCGTCACCGGAGGGTGGTGGTACCTGCAAGAGACTCTGATGCTTAAGTTAGCATGGGCTTTTAGCAGGTATTTTATGTAGAATCAGAGTATGAGTTATACCTGGGTGCTCTAGTGTATTTATAGTAGTGTGAGCTGACCTTTCTAGATAAGATAAGTTAGTTATCTTATATTATCTTTAAGTGAAGTCATCTTATCTCTAAGGGGAACCACTTTTTATCTTTCTAAACTTTAGCTGCCTTTAGATTGGGCTATGTCCCTTTGTTTGGGCCTGCTTGGGCTTCTTGTGGTGATTTGGCCGAACTCTTTAAAGAAGAGGTCGGGTGACCTGTCCTGAGGAGGTCGGTCGCTTTGACTTCACTCAGCCCGGGTCACATAGCTCGACCCAGGGTATGAACAGTGCCCCTGCTTGAACTCGATCTTTCCTGTGAGGTCGTATTTTTTAGATCTCGACCTTTTTTGGGGAAGTGATGAGCGGATAATTTATACGCTTTTTGGCATTGTTTTTAGTATGTTTTTAGTATATTTTAGTTAGTTTTTATTATATTTTTATTAGTTTTTATTTAAAAATAACTTTTTTGGACTTCACTATGAGTTTGTGTATTTTTCTGTGATTTCAGGTATTTTCTGGCTGAAATTGAGGGACCTGAGCAAAAATCTGATTCAGAGGCTGAAAAAGGACTGCAGATGCTGTTGGATTCTGACCTCCCTGCACTCAAAGTAGATTTTCTGGAGCTACAAAAGCCCGATTGGTGCGCTCTCAATTGCGTTGGAAAGTAGACATTTTGGGCTTTCCAGCAATATATAATAGTTTATACTTTTCCCGAGATTTCATGAGTTTCTACATGTTCATACTTATTTCCTTATCTCCTTCAATTAAGCATGAGGACATGCTAATGTTTAAGTGTGGGGAGGTTGATAAACCACTATTTTATGGTTTATATTGTGTTTAATTGTGTGGTTTTATCATGACCCTTACCCACTTATTCATTAAATTAGCATGCATTTAGATTTCCTTCCTGAATTTATTACACGTTTGAAAACTGCTTCCTAGAGACTTTAATTATTCAATTTTAATTCTCCTTTATTCCATTCGATGCCGTAATCTGTGTGTTAAGTGTTTCAGACTTTATAGGGCATGAATGAGTTGGAGATTGGAAAGGAAGCTAGCAAAAATGGAAGGAACACAAGAATTTGAGGAGATAACCAGCGAGAAGTGACGCGGTCGCATGGCTCACGCGACCGCGCGGAGGAGAGAAAATCACAGCGACGTGGCCGCATGGCTCACGCGGCCGCGCGGATTGGAAAGCCCAAGCGACGCGGTAGCATGGACGACGCGAACGCGTGGCAAGGAAAAAAAACGCGAATGATGCGTCTGCATGGATGACGCGATCGCGTGACATGTGCGATCTGCATAATCTGCAGAATTCATTGGGGGCGATTTTGGACCCTATTTCGGCCCAGTTTTCGGCCCGGAACAGCAGACTAGAGTCAGAGAACATGCAGAAACAAATAACACATTCATTCAGAGACAGTTTTAGATCTAGTTTTTACTCTCTTAGGATTTTCTCTCTAGGTTTTAGAATTTTAATTTTCAATTGGTCTTAGCATTGGAACATTGAGAAGAGTTATTTCCTCATCAAGACTTCGTCATTCTAGTTCGTTTTCTCAACTTGGTTCTATTCTTCCATGTTCTTTGTTTTGTTCAATTTTGCTATTTGAATACTTTTATAATTAATTAATGCAAGGATTATTTCTTTTTAATTCAATTTCAATTCCAATAATCATGTCTTTTTTTAATTCCCTTTCATATGCTATGAATTTATTATTTACAATGTGTGAGTAGTTTCTTTACTTGATGGGGAGTTGATTAAAAGGAACTCTTGAGTTGGAAGGATTGAAGGAAAAATTTGTAATTGGGTTAAATGTTAGATTGTTATCCTGTCACCAACGCCAATCCCTTTGAACTAAGTGGGTTACAACTTGTGAACAGATCTGGCATTCCAATGACATACTTTTAAATTGATAGGCAGATTTTCGGTGAGTTAAAAACTATACTTGCAACGTAACCATTTTAATAATTTTTAATTCACCAGCTTCTGCGTCTCATCAATTTTTGGCGCCATTGCCGGGGAGTTGCAATACAGTGCTAATTTTATTAATTAGAATTTATTTATTTGTATTTTATTTTATTTTGCTACTATGAGCTGCATGTTTCTTCCGTCAAATGACGCGTTCACTTCCTGATCCGCGCTTGCTAATATTCGATCCTGAAATTGAAAGGACAATTTCATGAATAAGGCGAGAACAGCGTCGGTTAGCCCGCTCTGAGGGCGGATCTGAAAGCGAATCTGAGGAAGAAACCAGCCCCCGTTCTACTAATTCGGTTGTTTTACGTGCAGAAAACATGGCAGCTAGGAGAGTTACCATCCAGGAGGAAGGAGCCCCTGATTTTACAATGCAACCGTTTCAAGCACATCACCCAGCGGTGGCTACAGATTTTGAAATAAAGCTCGCACTACTAAATTTGATGCCCAAGTTTCATGGCCTACCTGCTCAAGAGCCTATCAAGCACTTGAGAGATTTTCAGGCAGCCTGTTCTACTATCAGGCATGATGGCACTGATGAAACTTCAATTTTGCTGAAAGCTTTTCCGTTTTCTCTTGAGGGAAAGGCAAGAGAGTGGTACTACACTCAACCTCTAGCAAATGTATCCAACTGGGATACACTCAGAAAGGAGTTTCTGGAGAAATTCTTTCCATCTGAAGTTACTGATAAGCTAAGGAAGGATATCTCCACAATTGTTCAGGATGACAATGAGACTCTCTTTGAATACTGGGAGCGCTTCAATAATCTTCTGGAAGCATGCCCCCACCACATGATTGACAAGATCGTGCTACTCAGCTATATTACACAGGGTATGAGGCCCCAAGATAAGACCTTACTGGAAAGTGCCAGCAATGGGTCTATGAAGAAGTACAAGACCACTGATGAAGCTTGGCAATTGATCAGTGATTTAGCTGAATCCACTAGGAACCACAGACAAAAGCAAGGCCGTTCAAAAGTTGTTGCAGAAGTATCTTCTAGCAGAGAGACTGCCGCTCTAACTCAAAGCATCTGTAAAATGACCAACTTGCTGAAGCAAATACAGTTGAATCAACAAGCTCAGCAAGCTCAACCTCCACCACAGCAAAATCAACAACTAGTCCCACAAAGAATTTACGGAATCTGTGCTGATTATAGCCATTACATTGATGAATGCCCGCAGCTCCAACAAGAAGACAACATGGTGGCATCCACTCACAATTTCTATGACCGCCCCAACCAAGGGTACAATCAAAGTGGAAATAATAACCATGGATGGCAGGACAATTCAAACCAGAATTGGAGGGACAACAATAACAGAGGAGGCAGAGATAATCAGGGAAATCAGAGGTGGAACAATAACAATAACAGGCAGCAAAATCAACCTTACAGAGCACCTCACCTGAGGCAGAACCAAGGACCACAGAACAATCAGCAGCAAACCTCTCAATTTACCCATCCTTCTTTACCTTCTACTGAAGACCTACTGCAATCTTTTGAGAAAAGACAACAGACCATGGAAAGTAACATCATGAATAGTATTAATGCCAGTCTGAATGGTTTCACCTCTACTATGCAAGCTTTTATGACACAGCTTAGATCAACACAAAATTCCAGTAACCAACCTTCAAGCACCACTGGAATCTCCTCTCAACCATTACCCAATCCAAAGGGAGACATTAATGCTATCACCCTGAGGTCCGGAACCATACTGCAGGAGAGGAATCAGGAGGAACCAAGCTCACCAGAATACGCCTCAGCTGAAGAGGTGCTAGAAATCGAAGATGTTGAAGAGGAAGAGGATATGCAGGACGTAGCTGAAGAAGAGATAGCTCAACCACAGGAGGAAACACCAAAAAGCGCAGGCACCACAGAAAACACCACTCCCATTCCATTTCCTCAACTTGCAAGGAAGCCCAGGAAGCAGCTGGAACCCGATCCTAAAATGGTAGAGATATTCAAAAAGGTTGAGGTAACTGTTCCCCTTTTTGATGTTATTCAGCAGGTACATAAATATGCAAAGTTTCTAAAAGACTTATGTATCCATAAAGACAAAATTAATGAATTAGAAACTATTCCTTTAGGTAGTTCTATATATGCTTTAATGGGAGGATTACCAGAAAAATGTAGTGATCCAGGTCCTTGCATAGTTAGTTGTACTATTGGTGGTGTAGTAATTTATGATTGCATGTGCGATTTAGGGGCATGTGTTAGTATAATGCCTTTGTCTATATATGATGTTTTGAGGCTCCCTCCCTTAAAAAGGTCGGCAGCTCATTTTGTGTTAGCAGATAAAAGCATTATTACAGTGGCTGGAGTTGCTGAAGATGTTTTGGTGAACATTAAAGGGTTCACATTTCCCACTGATTTTTATATCTTGGAGATGCCCCACAATGATTCAGATAAGCCATCATCAATCCTACTTGGAAGACCATTCCTGAAGACATCAAAATTCAAATTGGATGCTTTTTTAGGAACATACTCTTTTGAAATAGATGGCCGCATAGTAATCTTCAATCTGAATAGAGTCATTGACAACCCCCCAGAAGATCGTTCTATCTTCCAGTGTGATGTCATAGACGAAAGTGTGGCTGAAATTCAAAAGGAAGAGTTTGAAGAGAGGCACACTGGACAAGGTCCCAGTGTGGGGACCCTCTTAACTGACAGTGAGGGCACTTCGCCATTTTCACAAGCCCCAGATAATCCAGAGCCTGCCCATGATCAAAAGTTAGAATTGAAACCTCTCCCTCCACATCTCAAATATGCTTATCTTGAGGATGAGCAGAAGCTTCCGGTTATTATTGCAAGGGAACTGACTTCTCAACAAGAGGAGCAGTTATTTGATGTACTGAGGAAGCATAAGAAGGCAATTGGATGGAGTTTGGCAGACATAGTGGGAATTAACCCTCAAGTATGCAAGCACAGAATATTTCTAGAAGAGGGAGCAAGACCTGTCCGTCAACCCCAAAGAAGATTGAATCCCACCATCTTGGAAGTTGTCAAAAAGGAAGTGACCAGACTATTAGAAGCAGGTATCATATATCCCATTTCAGATAGTGAATGGGTAAGCCTAGTACAAGTGGTGCCCAAGAAATCTGGAGTCACTACAGTGAAGAGTGAGCATGGAGAGCTCATAGCAACTAGAGTTCAGAATGCTTGGAGAGTCTGCATTGATTACAGGCGTCTCAAACAAGCTACTCGTAAGGATCACTACCCACTTCCATTCATTGATCAAATGCTGGATCGCCTGTCAGGTAAATCACATTATTGCTTTTTAGATGGTTACACAGGTTATTTCCAGATTCATATAGCTCCTGAGGATCAGCAAAAGACTACTTTTACATGTCCTTTTGGAACTTATGCTTACAAGAGAATGCCCTTTGGCTTGTGCAATGCACCAGCTACCTTCCAAAGGTGCATGATGAGTCTTTTCTCTGATCTTATTGAGGACTGTATGGAAGTTTTTATGGACGATTTTAGCGTTTATGGTGATTCTTTTAGCCTTTGCTTAGATGGATTATCTCGAGTATTAGATAGATTTGTTAACACAAACCTTGTATTGAATTTCAAAAAATGCCACTTTATGGTAAAACAAGGGATTGTATTAGGACATGTGGTATCTAATAATGGTATTTTTGTAGACCCAGCAAAGGTGAATGTTATTTCTAGTTTACCTTACCTCTCTTCTGTGAGGGAAGTCCGTTCGTTCCTTGGCCATGCAGGTTTCTACAGGAGATTTATTAAAGACTTTAGTAGGGTGGCACTTCCCTTATCCAGATTACTGCAGAAGGATATTGAGTTCGAGTTCAGTGAGGATTGCAAACAAGCGTTTGATAAGCTGAAGACTGCTCTAACTCAAGCCCCAATTGTGAGAGGACCAGACTGGAGCCAGTCGTTTGAAATCATGTGCGATGCTTCCAACCATGCAGTAGGAGCAGCGCTGGCTCAGCGTGAAGGTAATGATCCTTTTGTTATTGCCTATGCGTCTAAGACTTTAGACACTGTCCAATCCAATTATACTACTACTGAGAAGGAGCTTCTTGCTATTATTTTTGCTCTGGATAAATTCCGAGCTTATTTACTTGGTACTAGAGTAGTAGTGTATTCGGACCATGCAGCTCTAAAGTATCTATTAGCTAAAAAGAAATCCAAACCAAGACTTATACGTTGGATACTGCTGTTACAAGAATTTGATTTAGAAATAAAGGATAGTAGTGGTAATCAGAATTTAGTAGCAGACCACTTGAGTCGCCTTGAACATATTAAGGATGATTCTACTCCTATAGATGATAATTTTCCTTTTGATAACCTGCAAGCAGTATCTGAAGTAACCCCTTGGTATGCACCTGTTGCTAATTATTTAGTTAGCCGCACATTTCCTCCAAATTTCTCTAAACATCAAAGAGACAAGCTGAAAAGCGAGTCTAAATATTATATATGGGATGACCCATATTTATGGAGATGTGGCGCTGACCAGATAATTAGACATTGTGTGCCTCAATCAGAATTCCAGTCCATTTTAGAGGCCTGTCACTCATCTGAGAGTGGAGGACATTTTGGCCCTCAAAGAACAGCTAGAAAGATCTTAGACTGCGGATTCTGGTAGCCTACTCTTTTTAGAGACGCTACTGAGTTTTGTAAATCTTGCCCCCCATGCCAGAAATTTGGTAATATATCCAGGAGGGATGAGATGCCTCAACAATATATGCTCTTCTGTGAAATTTTTGATGTTTGGAGCATTGACTTCATGGGTCTATTTCCAAATTCTAATGGATATTTTTATATATTGTTAGCTGTGAATTATGTTTCTAAATGGGTGGAAGCAATTCCTACCCGCACTGATGATGCTAACACTGTTGTTTCCTTTGTGAGAAACCATATTATATGTCGCTTTGGATCACCACGAGCGATCGTGAGCGATCAAGGCACCCATTTTTGTAACAGGAGACTAACAGGGTTGATGAAGAAGCATGGGATAATCCATAAAGTTGCAACCGCTTACCATCCCCAAACTAATGGGCAAGCCAAGGTGTCGAATAGAGAAATTAAGCGTATCTTGCAAAAGATAGTAAAGCCTCATAGAAAAGACTGGAGCACCAGGCTACAAGATGCACTGTGGGCATATAGAACAGCATACAAGACACCCATTGGGATGAGTCCCTTCCGCTTGGTTTATGGAAAAGCTTGTCATCTCCCAGTTGAAATAGAACACAGAGCCTTCTGGGCAGTTAAGGAGTGCAACATGGGAATTGAGAACGCTGGAGCTGAAAGGAAGTTGCAACTGCAGGAACTGGAGAACCTTCGCCTAGAAGCTTATGAGAACTCCAGAATTTACAAGAAAAAGATGAAAGCTGTGCATGATCAAAACATCAAGAAGAAAGAGTTCCAACCTGGAGATTTTGTCCTCCTTTACAAATCTCGACTAAGGCTCATTCTCGGTAAGTTGAGATCAAAATGGGAAGGTCCATACAGAGTAGAGAAGGCTGAACCGTACGGAGTTTATCACCTAAAACATCCTTCAAGCTCTGAACTTATTAAGGTTAATGGACAACGCCTGAAGCTGTACCATGGTGAGAAGGTGCAGAAAAATAAGGAGCTTGAGATCTTCCGCTTGGAAGATCCCCACATCGCAGCAGATTGAGCTAATGGAGCGTCCAACTTATGGACGTTAAAGCAAAGTGCTTGGTGGGAGACAACCCACCGCGGTATGATCGTTCTTTTCTTCACTTTTAGTTTTTCTTCTTTAATAACTCTTCTCTTTATTAGTGCTTTCGTGCTCTTTCATTTACATGTCTTTATATTTCCCCAAAAAAAAATTTTTTTTTGCCACGCGACGCGATCGCATCAGCGACGCGTCCGCATCGCAAAGGGGGTGGAGAAAACAAATAAACGAATAGAGAGTTCGGCTGGAGCGTGGCTGGAGGCGTGCCAATGGCACAAATTGACCCACGCGACCGCGTCGCTGACGCGTTCACGTCACATGGGAATCATGGCCCCCCACGCGGCCGCGTGCCCCACGCGGCTGCGTGCCCTGAATTTTCGACGTAAAAGGGTGCACACTGATATATTGTGCAAGAGTAGTGCTGGATTGGTGCTGGAAGCACAATCCTTTTCACGCGACCGCGTCGCCGACGCGGCCGCGTCATCCATTTTCTGATGCACCCTCATGCGATCGCGTGCCCCACGCGATCGCGTCACCCCAATTTGGCAATTAAATCATAATGAACAGAGAGTTGTGCTGGAGCGAGGCTGCACTCGCGCCAGCAGCGTAACATGGGTCACGCGACCGTGTGACTGACGCGACCGCGTGACCAACGCAACCGCTTCCCCTTACCTGACGCGCGCCCACGCGAACGCGTGCCCCACGCGGCCGCGTCGCATGCGCCGCACAGCTCAACCTAAGATTGCCACATATCTTATCTTCCTCTCCCCCAAATCCTAATTTTTCTTTTCTCTCCTTATTTCTTCCTTTCCCCTTCCCCCTTCTATCTCACCTTTCACTCTCTATCCCTCTCACCACCATTAACAAGGTTTTACTCTCTTCTTCCTTCTTCTCTTTTCCATCATTCTTATTATATTATATACATTTTTATTTTCTTTTTCTTTCCTTTTTCTTTTCACTTTTGTATTTTATTTTCTTCTTTCCCTTTTTACATGGTGCTAGAAAATTTTTGAGTCATCATCCCTCATTATATGCTTGTGGATTATTGCAAATTGTTTGACAATTATTTTTCTCCTATTTAAGGGATTGCTTGCATGTTCATCTTCATATTTTCTATACCATATTCACCATGCATGCTATGTGTTTGTGAAAAAGCTCATGTGGCATTATGCACTTCTCTATGATTGCTATACTATTCAATGCTTGCTTTTCACAACTTTCCCTTATTATTTTATTAATTGAATTCAATTGTCAATACAAACGTGATAGTTTGTTACGAAGTAATGCTTGGTCTATGCTACTCATGCCCTTTACCAGCATGCCAATAAACACCTTGCATTCACTTGTTTTTATCTGCACTAGCTATTTTCCATTGATGGCTTTTCATATGTACTCGAGAGCATGTGTTAATGTCATCTACATTTTACTGTGCATCATTCACCCTCTTTTCCGTTTCCTTCCTTGCTGTATATC
>NC_029794.2:84793154-84802580 GCF_000816755.2 Arachis ipaensis
GTGCTGGAGCGAGGCTGCACTCGCGCCAGCAGCGTAACATGGGTCACGCGACCGTGTGACTGACGCGACCGCGTGACCGACGCAATCGCTTCCCCTTACCTGACGCGCGCCCACGCGAACGCGTGCCCCACGCGGCCGCGTCGCATGCGCCGCACAGCTCAACCTAAGATTGCCACATATCTTATCTTCCTCTCCCCCAAATCCTAATTTTTCTTTTCTCTCCTTATTTCTTCCTTTCCCCTTCCCCCTTCTATCTCACCTTTCACTCTCTATCCCTCTCACCACCATTAACAAGGTTTTACTCTCTTCTTCCTTCTTCTCTTTTCCATCATTCTTATTATTTTATATACATTTTTATTTTCTTTTTCTTTCCTTTTTCTTTTCACTTTTGTATTTTATTTTCTTCTTTCCCTTTTTACATGGTGCTAGAAAATTTTTGAGTCATCATCCCTCATTATATGCTTGTGGATTATTGCAAATTGTTTGACAATTATTTTTCTCCTATTTAAGGGATTGCTTGCATGTTCATCTTCATATTTTCTATACCCTATTCACCATGCATGCTATGTGTTTGTGAAAAAGCTCATGTGGCATTATGCACTTCTCTATGATTGCTATACTATTCAATGCTTGCTTTTCACAACATTCCCTTATTATTTTATTAATTGAATTCAATTGTCAATACAAACGTGATAGTTTGTTACGAAGTAATGCTTGGTCTATGCTACTCATGCCCTTTTCCGGCATGCCAATAAACACCTTGCATTCACTTGACTTTGTATGCACTAGCTATTTTCCATTGATGGCTTTTCATATGTACTCGAGAGCATGTGTTAATGTCATCTACATTTTGCTGTGCATCATTCACCCTCTTTTCCGTTTCCTTCCTTGCTTTATATCTCTTAAAATTTAATTTTCTTTCTCTTCCCTTCTTTCAGGATGGCCACCAAGAAAGGAAAGGAGAAAGCAACTTCCAAACCACCAGCAAGAAGAGGAACTAAAAGAGCATTAGTGGCAGAGCCTTCTTCCACCGCAGTCAAGCCCTCAACAAAACGAGTCAAGAGGATAATAAAGGTTGACAAAAAGGAGAAAGCCTTTCCAGCAAAGGACGCTGCGCGATTTTTCAATCGCTACTGTGAGCAGATGTTCCCTATCCTGGCAGAAAAGAACTATAACAATGAATACCTTCTTATCCTCCCGTCCAATATTGCCACCTTTGTTGAGCTGCAAATTGAGCGAAGACAATGAGGTTTCCTACGGAGACAGCCAAGGCAAGCCAATCTTTCTTGGGTAGTTGAGTTCTACTCCAACTTCTACATACCGACCCTGCAGTCTGTTTATGTCCGGCAGAAGCAAGTCCCCATCACAGAAGAGGCCATTCAACAAGCTCTGAGTCTTCCCCCTATTCCAGCAGGAATGGACGCCTTCCAAGAAGCCCAAGTAGGCAAGAACCATATAGTTGCATTTATTTATATGTATATAGGTTTGCATTGCATTTCATGAGTTTCTACATGTTCATACTTATTTCCTTATCTCCTTCAATTAAGCATGAGAACATGCTAATGTTTAAGTGTGGGAAAGTTGATAAACCACTATTTTATGGTTTATATTGTGTTTAATTGTGTGGTTTTATCATGACCCTTACCCACTTATTCATTAAATTAGCATGCATTTAGATTTCCTTCCTGAATTTATTACACGTTTGAAAACTGCTTCCTAGAGACTTTAATTATTCAATTTTAATTCTCCTTTATTCCATTCGATGCCGTAATCTGTGTGTTAAGTGTTTCAGACTTTATAGGGCATGAATGAGTTGGAGATTGGAAAGGAAGCTAGCAAAAATGGAAGGAACACAAGAAATTGAGGAGATAACCAGCGAGAAGTGACGCGGTCGCATGGCTCACGCGACTGCACGGAGGAGAGCAAATCGCAGCGACGCGGCCGCATGCTTTACGCGGCCGCGCGGATTGGAAAGCCCAAGCGACGCGGTAGCGTGGACGACGCGAACGCGTGGCGAGGAAAAAAATGCGAATGACGCGTCCGCATGGATGACGCGATCGCGTGACATGTGCGATCTGCATAATCTGCAGAATTCGTTGGGGGCGATTTTGGACCCTATTTCGGCCCAGTTTTCGGCCCAGAACAGCAGACTAGAGTCAGAGAACATGCAGAAACAAATAACACATTCATTCAGAGACAGTTTTAGATCTAGTTTTTACTCTCTTAGGTTTTTTCTCTCTAGGTTTTAGAATTTTAATTTTCAATTGGTCTTAGCATTGGAACATTGAGAATAGTTATTTCCTCATCAAGACTTCGTCATTCTAGTTCGTTTTCTTAACTTGGTTCTATTCTTCCATGTTCTTTGTTTTGTTCAATTTTGCTATTTGAATACCTTTATGATTAATTAATGCAAGGATTATTTCTTTTTAATTCAATTTCAATTCCAATAATCATGTCTTTTTTTAATTCCCTTTCATATGCTATGAATTTATTATTTACAATGTGTGAGTAGTTTCTTTACTTGATGGGGAGTTGATTAAAAGGAACTCTTGAGTTGGAAGGATTAAAGAGAAATTTGTAATTGGGTTAAATGTTGGATTGCTATGCTATCACCAACGCCAATCCCTTTGAACTAAGTGGGTTGCAACTTGTGAACAGATCTGGCATTCCAACTTGTTTGACTTTCCCTTACCTAGTAAAGGATAACCAAACAGAACAACCATTAATTATAAATTAATTTTACAATCACTCCATCAATAGTAGAAATTCCAGCCAATCAACTCCTAGTCAAGGCTTTTATTCATATTATTTAAATTTCCTCAATTTACATCCCAATTTACTTAGCTCAACTTCTTGGAACATCTGATTAATAAGATAGCACACTTTTCTGCAACTCGTTGGGAGACGACCTGGGACTTAAAACTCCCAGCAATTTTTAATTGAAATTCTCTGTGACATACTTTTAAATTGATAGGCAGATTTTCGGTGAGTTAAGAACTATACTTGCAACGTAACCATTTTAATAATTTTTAATTCACCAGCTTCTGCGTCTCATCAGTGACTGACAACCACTTCCGTTCTACATGCAAACAAGCTTGAATGTGTATCTCTTGGGTTTCTAATCTAAGATTGGAACCTTCGTGGTATAGGCTAGAATTATTGGCGGTAATTCTTGAGATCCGGAAAGTCTAAACCTTGTCTGTGGTATTCCGAGTAGGATCTGGGAAGGGATGACTGTGACGAGCTTTAAACTCACGATTGTTGGGTGTGTGACAGACGCAAAAGGATCAATGGATCCTATTCCAACATGATCGAGAACTGACAGATGATTAGCCGTGCGGTGACAGCGCATTTGGAACGTTTTCACTGAGAGGACGGGAAATAGCCATTGACAACGGTGATGCCCAACATAAAGCTTGCCATGGAAATGAGTATGAATGATTGGAAGAAGGCAATAGGAAAGCAGAGGTTCAGGAGGAACAAAGCATCTTCATACGCTTATCTAAAATTCCAACCAAAGAATTACATAAGTATCTCTATCTTTATTTTATGTTTTATTTATCTTTTAATTATCAATTCTCCATCACCATTTGAATTCGCCTGACTGAGATTTACAAGGTGACCATAGCTTGCTTCAAGCCGACAGTCTCCGTGGGATCGACCCTTACTCACGTAAGGTTTATTACTTGGACGACCCAGTGCACTTGCTGGTTAGTTGTGTGAAATTGTGACAAAGTGTGATTCACGTTTGAGAGCTCCAAGTCCTTTGGTGCCATTGTTGATGATCACAATTTCGTGCACCAAGTTTTTGGCGCCGTTGCCGGGGATTGTTCGAGTTTGGACAACTGAGGGTTCATCTTGTTGCTTAGCTTAGGTACTTTTCTTTTTATTTTTAAGAATGAATTCTAGAGTTTCAAGGTTATGTTCTTATCATCACAAAAGCTGATTGATTCTCATCAATTTAGCTACTGAATGTAATGTCCTACTGAAGCTTGGCTAGCCATGTCTAATCTTTTTAGACTAAAGCTTTAGACTAACATTGCATGATTCCTGGAATTCTTATTAAAAGTTTTGAATCTCTTTATTCTCTTTTCCATATAAGTTTCGAAAATCACAAAAAAAAATTATAAAATCATAAAAATAAAAAATATTTTATGTTTCTTGTTTGAGTCTAGTGTCTAATTTTAAGTTTGGTGTCTTGCATGCATTGTTTATTTGATCTTAGTTGCATTTTTATTGTTTCTCATCATTAAAAATTCAAAAATATTTTCAAAACTATGTCTTTTCAAGTTAATAATACAGAGAATTGAAGATTTAGAACATTCAGCAGAGGAATCAAACAGAGAAAGCTGGGCGTTCAAAACGCCTAGTGAAGAAGGAAAACTGGTGTTTAAACGCCGGCCAAGGTACCTGGCTTGGCGTTTAATGCCCAAAAGGGTAGCATTTTGGGCGTTAAACGCCAGAATAGATACCATTCTGGGCGTTTAACGCTAGAAGGACACTAGAGGGAAGATTTTGTTTTTAATTCAGATCTTTTTCAAATTTTCATAAATTTTTCAAAATCAAATCTTTTTCAAATCATATCTTTTCAATCATATTTCTTCAAAAACAATTTCTTTCCATTTTTTATTATTTTCGAAAATCCTTGCTATAATTAATGATTTACTTCAAAATTTTCAAGTTGTTACTTGCCTATTAAGAAAGGATCAAATTTTAAATTTTAGAATCATATCTTTTAATTTCTTGTTAGTCAAGTAATCAACTTTAATTTTAAAACTTTCTTTTTTAAATTGATTTTCAATCATATCTTCTCAATCATATCTTCTCAATCACATCTTTTTCAAAATTAACTCTCAATCATATCTTTTTAATTTCTAATTTCAAAATCTTTTCAAAAATCACTTAATTTCTTTCCTAATCTTAATTTTCGAAAATCTCAATCAAATTTTCAAATTTCTTTTTAATTATTTCAAAATCTTTTACTTTAATTTCGAAAATTCTTCCCCTCTTCTCACATTCTTCTATTTAAGGGACTAACGCTCCTCCTCAAGGTGCAATTCAAACTCTATCCCTCTTGATAAGTTCGAATTCTCTTCTATCTATCTTCTCCTTCTATTCTTCTTTTCCTCTGACACCTCAAGGAATCTCTATACTGTGATATAGAGGATTCCCTATTTTCTTGTTCTCTTCTCTTTCATATGAGCAGGAACAAAGATAAAGGCATACTTGTTCAAGCTGATCCTGAACCTGAAAGGACCTTGAAGAGAAAGCTAAGAGAAGCTAAAGTACAATTCTCTCTAGAGGGCCTAACAGAGCTTTTCAAGGAAGAAGAAACCATGACAGCCGAAAACAATAATGCCAACAATGCAAGGAAGGTGCTTGGTGACTTTACTGCACCTACTCCCAACTTCTATGGGAGAAGCATCTCAATCCCTGCCATTGGAGCAAACAACTTTGAGCTTAAGCCTCAATTAGTTTCTTTAATGTAACAGAATTGCAAGTTTTATGGACTTCCATTGGAAGATCCTCATCAGTTCTTAGCTGAATTCTTGCAAATCTGTGACACTGTCAAGACCAATGGGGTTGACCCTGAAGTCTACAGACTTATGTTCTTTCCTTTTGCTGTAAGAGACAAAGCTAGGACATGGTTGGATTCACAACCTAAAGAAAGCCTGAACTCTTGGGAAATGTTAGTCAATGCCTTCTTGGCAAAGTTCTTTCCACCTCAAAAATTGAGCAAGCTTAGAGTGGAAGTCCAAACCTTCAGACAGAAGGAAGGTGAATCCCTCTATGAAGCTTGGGAAAGATACAAGCAATTGATCAGAAGGTGTCCTTCTGACATGCTTTCTGAATGGAGCATCATAGGTATCTTCTATGATGGTCTGTTTGAACTATCCAAGATGTCATTGGATAGCTCTGCTGGAGGATCTCTTCATCTGAAGAAGACGTCTACAGAAGCTCAGAAACTCATTGAAATGGTTGCAAATAACCAATTCATGTACACTTCTGAAAGGATTCCAGTGAATAATGGGACAACTCAGAAGAAGGGAGTTCTTGAGATTGATACTCTGAATGCCATATTAGCTCAGAATAAAATATTGACCCAACAAGTTAATATGATTTCTCAGAGTCTGTCTAGAATGCAAGCAGCAACAGGCAGTACTAAGGAAGCTTCCTCTGAAGAAGAAGCTTATGATCCTGAGAACCCAGCAATGGAAGAGGTGAATTACATGGGAGAGCCCTATGGAAACACCTATAATCCTTCATGGAGAAATCATCCAAATCTCTCATGGAAGGATCAACAGAGACCTCAACAAGGTTTCAACAATAGTAATGGTGGAAGAAATAGGTTTAGCAATGGCAAACCTTTTCTACCATCTTCTCAGCAACAGACAGAGAATTCTAAGCAAGGCCACTCTGACTTAGCAACCATTGTCTCTGATCTAATCAAAACCACTCAAATTTCATGACTGAAACAAGGTCCTCCATTAGAAATTTGGAAGCACAAGTGGGTTAACTGAGTAAGAAAATTACTGAACTCCCTCCTAGTACTCTCCCAAGCAATACAGAAGAGAATCCAAAGAGAGAGTGCAAGGCCATAAACACGTCTCACATGGCCGAACCTGGAGAGGAGGAAGAGGCAGTGATCTCCACTGAGGAAGACCTCAATGGACGTCCACTGGCCTCCATGGAGTTCCCTGATGAGGAACCATGGGAATCTGAGGCTCACACAGAGACCATAGAGATTCCATTGAATTTACTTTTGCCATTCATGAGCTCTGATGAGTATTCTTCCTCTGAAGATGATGAAGATGTTACTGAAGAGCAAGTTGCTAAGTACCTTGGAGCAATCATGAAGCTAAATGCCAGGTTGTTTTGTAATGAGACTTGGGAGGATGATCCTCCATTGCTCATCAAAGAACTGGATGACTTGACTAGGAAGAGATTACCTCTGAAGAGACAAGATCCTGGAAAATTCTTAATACTTTGTACCATAGGCACCATGACCTTTGAAAAGGCTCTGTGTGACCTAGGGTCAAGTATAAACCTTATGCCTCTCTCTGTAATGGAGAAACTAGGGATCATTGAGGTACAAGCTGCTAGAATCTCACTAGAGATGGCAGACAATTCAAAGAAATAGGCTTATGGACTTGTAGAGGATGTCTTGGTAAAGGTTGAAGACCATTACATCCCTGCTGACTTCATAATCCTAGAGACTGGGAAGTGTATGGATGAATCCATCATCCTTGGCAAACCCTTCCTAGCCACAGCAAAAGCTGTGATTGATGTTGACAGAGGAGAATTGATCATTCAAGTAAATGAAGACTCCCTTGTGTTTAAAGCTCAAGGATACCCCTCTGTAACCATGGAGAGGAAGCATGAAGAGCTTCTCTCAATACAGAGACAAACAAAGCCCCCACAGTCAAACTATAAGTTTGGTATTGGGAGGCCACAACCAAACTTTAAGTTTGGTGTTGAACCCCCACGTTCAAACTCTAAGTTTGGTGTTGGGAGGTTCCAACATTGCTCTAAACAATTGTGAGGCTCCATGAGAGCCACTGTCAAGCTATTGACATTAAAGAAGCATTTTTTGGGAGGCAACCCAATCTTTAACTATCTATATTAAATTTCTATGTTCTTTTGTTATTTTATGTTTTCTGTAGGTTGATGATCATGTGAAGTCACAAAAACAATTGAAAAAGCAAAAACAGAAGGAAAAATAGAATGAAAAATAGAACACCCTGGAGGAGAAACTTACTAGCGTTTAAACGCCAGTAAGGGTAGCAGAATGGGCGTTAAACGCCCAGTCTAGCACCATTCTGGGCGTTTAACGCCAGAAATGGGCACCAGACTGGCATTTAATGCCAGGAATGGGCAAGAAGCTGGCGTTAAACGCCCGAAATGGGTAGCAGCCTGGTGTTTAACGCTAGGATTGGCAGCAAGAGGCGTTTTGCATGCCACATGGTGCAGGGATGAGATATCCTTGACACCTCAGGATCCGTGGACCCCACAGGATCCCCACCTACCCCACCTCTCTCTCTCTTCTTCACTCATTTACCAATCACCTCAATACCTCTTCCCCAAAAACCTCTCACCTATCAAATACCCCCATTCTCTTCACCACTCACATCCATCCTTCATAAAACCCCACCTACCTCACCATTCAAATTCAAACCACTTTCCCACCTAAACCCACCCATAACGGCCGAACCATACCCCCCTCTCCACTCCTATATAAGCCCATCTTCACTCCTTCATTTTCACACAACATATACACTACCTATCCCCCTTGGCCGAAATACTAAGCCCTCTCCATCTCCTCTATTTCTTCTTCTTCCACTCTCTTCTTTCTTCTTTTGCTCGAGGACGAGCAACCTTCTAAGTTTGGTATGGTAAAAGCTAAAGCTTTTTATGTTTTTCCATAACCATTAATGGCACCAAAGGCCGGAGAAACCTCTAGAAAGAGGAAAGGGAAGGCAAAAGCTTCCACCTCCGAGTCATGGGAGATGGAAAGATTCCTCTCAAGGGTGCATCAAGATCACTTCTATGAAGTGGTGGCCAAGAAGAAGGTGATCCCCGAGGTCCCTTTTAAGCTCAAAAAGGGTGAATATCCGGAGATCCGACATGAGATCCGAAGAAGAGGTTGGGAAGTTCTCACCAACCCCATTCAACAAGTCAGAATCTTAATGGTTGAAGAGTTCTATGCCAATGCATGGATCACCAAGAACCACGATCAAAGTGTGAACCCGGACCCCAAGAATTGGCTTACAATGGTCCGAGGGAAATACTTAGACTTTAGTCCGGAAAATGTAAGGTTGGCATTCAATTTGCCTATGATGCAAGGAGATGCACACCCATACACTAGAAGGGTCAACTTTGATCAAAGGTTGGACCAAGTCCTCATGGACATCTGTGAAGAGGGCGCTCAAAAGAAGAGAGATTCAAGAGGGAAGCCGGTTCAACTAAGAAGGCATGACCTCAAGCCCGTGGCTAGGGAATGGTTGGAGTTCATCCAACGCTCAATCATTCCTACTAGCAACTGATCTAAAGTTACTATAGACCGGGCTATCATGATTCATAGCATCATGATTAGAGAGGAAGTAGAAGTTCATGAGGTTATATCCCAAGAACTCCATAAGGTGGCGGATAAGTCCTCTACTGTGGCAAGGTTAGCCTTTCCTCACCTCATTTGTCACCTCTGCAATTCAGTTAGAATTGACATAGAGGAAGACATCCTCATTAATGAGGACAAGCCCATCACTAAGAAAAGGATGGAGTAAACAAGAGATCCCACTCATGGACAAGAGCATGAGGAAACTCCTCATCATGAAATCCCTGAGATGCCTCAAGGGATGCATTTTCCTCCACAAAACTATTGGGAGCAAATCAACACTTCCCTAGGAGAATTAAGTTCCAACATGGGAC
>NC_029794.2:84802655-84808909 GCF_000816755.2 Arachis ipaensis
TAAAAAGAAGTGCATGAATTTCAAATTTTAAAACAGTTTAATTATTTTGATGTGGTGGCAATACTATTGTTTTTCTGAATGAATGCTTGAACAGTGCATATTTTTGAATTTGATTGTTTATGAATGTTAAAATTGTTGGATCTTGAAAGAATGATGGAAAAGGAGAAATGTTATCTGATGATCTGAAAAATCATAAAATTGATTCTTGAACCAAGAAAAAGCAGTGAAAAGCTTGCAAAAAAAAAAAAAGAAAGAGAGAAAAGAAAAAAAAAAGAAGAAGGAAAAAAAAGAAAAGCAAGCAGAAAAAGCCAATACCCCTTTAAACCAAAAGGCATGGGTGATAAAAAGGGATCCAAGGCTTTGAGCATTAGTGGATAGGAGGGCCCACAGGAATAAAATCCTGGCCTAAGCGGCTAAACCAAGCTGTCCCTAACCATGTGCTTGTGGCGTGAAGGTGTCAAGTGAAAACCTGAGACTGAGCGGTTAAAGTCGTGGTCCAAAAGTAAAAAGAGTGTGCTTAAGAGCTCTGGACACCTCTAATTGGGGACTTTAGCAAAGCTGAGTCACAATCTGAAAAGGTTCACCCAGTTATGTGTCTGTGGCATTTATGTATCCGGTGGTAATACTAGAAAACAAAATGCCTAGGGTCACGGCCAAGACTCATAAAGTAGCTGTGTTCAAGAATCAACATACTTAACTAGGAGAATCAATAACACTATCTGGATTCTGAGTTCCTATAGAAGCCAATCATTCTGAACTTCAAAGGATAAAGTGAGATGCCAAAACTGTTCAGAGACAAAAAGCTGAAAGCCCCGTTCATCTAATTAATACTGATCTTCATAGATGCTTTTGGAATTCATTGTATATTCTCTTCTTTTTATCCTATTTGATTTTCAGTTGCTTGGGGACAAGCAACAATTTAAGTTTGGTGTTGTGATGAGCGGATAATTTATACGCTTTTTGGCATTGTTTTTAGTATGTTTTTAGTATATTTTAGTTAGTTTTTATTAGTTTTTATTTAAAAATCACTTTTCTAGACTTCATTATGAGTTTGTGTGTTTTTCTGTAATTTCAGGTATTTTCTGGCTGAAATTTAGGGACCTGAGCAAAAATCTGATTCAGAGGCTAAAAAAGGACTGCAGATGCTGTTAGATTCTGACCTCCCTGCACTCGAAGTGGATTCTCTAGAGTTACAGAAGCTCAATTGGCGCGCTCTCAATTGCGTTGGAAATTAGACATCCTGGGCTTTCCAGCAATATATAATAGTCCATACTTTGCCCGAGATTTGATGGCCCAAACAGGCGTTTTAAATCAGCTCAAGAATTCTGGCGTTTAACGCCGGAACTGGCACAAAAGCTGGAGTTAAACGCCCAAACTGGTACAAAACACATGGAAGATTTCTGCATTAATTACTGATTTCTGTAAACCCTAGGCTACTAGTTCTCTATAAATAGGATCTTATACTATTGTATTTTCATCTTTGGACGTTTAGTCCCTAGACCTTGGAGGATGGCCATTCGGCCATGCTTACACCACTATCACTTTTGTATTTTCAATGGTGGAGTTTCTACACACCATAGATTAAGGTGTGGAGCTTTGCTGTTCATCATGAATTAATACAAGTACTATTGTTTTTCTATTCAACTCAAGTCTATTTCTTCTCCAAGATATTCATTCGCACCCAAGAACATGATGAATGTGATGATTATGTGACACTCATCACCATTCTCACCTATGAATGCGTGACTGAAAACCACTTCCGTTCTACATGCAAACAAGCTTGAATGTATATCTCTTGGGTTTCTAATCTAAGATTGGAACCTTCGTGGTATAGGCTAGAATTATTGGCGGTCATTCTTGAGATCTGGAAACTCCAAGTCCTTTGGTGCCATTGTTGATGATCACAATTTTGTGCACCAGGAAGCCGTGTTCGAGCATCTTGCTTTGGGTTGATCTCCGGTTGAGGCTTCTTGGATGCGAAGCGTTTTCTCTTTCTTTTTTAATTGTAGGGCGCGTTGAGCTTTTCTTGGAAACGTGCGAGAGTTTTAAAGCTCATTAACTCCTCTTTTCCATTTCCTTCTTTCCTTCTTTTACATTTCTTTTTGAATTTCAAAGTGTCATTTTACAGTTTCTTTCTCTAATTCCTCTTCGTCTTCTTTGCTCATCGTTTGCAAGGCGTTTTGCTCCTTCTGATATCTTCTGGTTTACACGCCTGTAAGCTTTTCCATCTCCTTTGCTCCAGAGCATTTTGTTGGTGCAGATTTGGTCGCTTGCTTCTTCATCCTCCACAGGTTGGTATTTTCTTTCCCTTTTATGTTTTCGATAGTCGCCTTCTTGTATGTTTCCACTGTTGCGTGTGATTTTTTACTGATTTTGTCTCTGAGAATTCTGACACCTTTGAAAAAAGATTGTATCTTTCCTTTCGACATTTTGTTTTCACGATTTTCTGAAAAAGCTTGCATCTTTGTGGTGATCCTTGCATTCTTTTGCTGTGACGTGTGCCTGGTAGTTTTTGCTTCTTTAGGGTTTTATTCTCGCTGTTCCTGTTTCTTTCATCTTTGCATGTCCTCGTCTCTGGGTTCACTACTTTTGTCTGAAATGTTGGAAAAGAAAGATTGTAGCTTTTGATGATTTTTGTTGATGATGATGGGTTTCTTGCTGCTTTGTGTGGAGTGATGTTACTAGAGAAGGATTGTGTTTTCTTGTTGCGAGATGTTTAGGGCATAGACCGTCGATTTCCTTCTTTCCTAGTTCTTGCCTTGTTACTGCCTTCAAAGGGTGTCCCTGGACTTTAGTATGAATCCTGGGGTTTCCCTTTTACTGTCGTGTCTGACTCTTGATGTTCATATGTTATTGTCCGAATTGTTTCCATATTTGCCTGAGTTGTTTGGTAGTAACCCATTTTTTCTTTTTCTTCCTGTAGGAATAGTTGACCTATGTTTTCCCGCAAAAATATTGTTGAGATGTCTACTAAGATCCCGGACAGCATGTCTGACTGGCTAGACTCCATAGTTTTGATGTGTGTTACAGTTGCTGACCTTGAGTATTGTGTGTGACTTAGGAGGCACCATAGGGTTTGTAGTAATAGGGATTAGGAGAAAAATTATGAGTTAGTGTCACCTGACCCTGAGGAGAGGGTTAATTTTCCTTCTTTGACTCAAGAAGAACGTCCCTTTTTCTATGCTTATGACTATTTCTTTAGTCAATTGAATATTACCATTCCTTTTACTCCTTTTGAGACCGAGTTGTTGTGGTCCTGCAATGTAGCTCCTTCTCAGCTCCACCCGAACTCTTGGGGCTTCATAAAAATCTTTCAATTATTGTGTTAGGAACTGAATATCCGACCTACCTATTCCGAGGGTTACCTGAAACTGAAGATTGATCTCAAATGAGATCTACTGTGGTGGCCGGAGCTGTCGTGTCTGACTTGTTGGATCTGGTGGCTGGAGCTGTCGTGTCTGACCAGTTGGATCTGATGGCCGGAGCTATCGTGTCTGACCTGATGGAACTGGTCTGGAATAGGCTTCATTAAGGAAGAAATGGAACTACCCAAGGATAATGTCTCCAACTCTCCTATCCTATCCTTGTGTGTACGTAAGTCCTTCAAAAATTTCGCATACTTCGGAATTTTTTGAATGGCATCAGGAAGTGGTATGGTTACCTCAACCTTTTTGAACTCCGGAGTCTTCTTTGCCTTCTTCACCATGGAAGGAAATGCGATAGGAATGGATTTGTCCACTATAGCTTTCCTCTTAGGTTCCTTAAGGCTTGCTTCTTCTTCCTCATGCCTTTTGTCTACCTCCTCTTCTTCATGTGGAACCTCAACAACCACTTCTTCCTCATGAATGTCTTCCATGACCCTAGGAGGTATCTCCTCCAATGTAGTTCTCGACCGTAGAGTGATGGTGTTGAGACCTCCCTTTGTGTTTGGAATGGGTTGGGAAGGAAGGTTAGAAGAACTTGAGGGTTGGTTGGAGTTGTTGGGGGAAGGTAGAGTGACACGAAAATTGTTGTCGGTCTAGATTTTCTTCCTAAAGAAAGGTTACTTCGTTGCAAGCATAGCTCCAAACCAACAAACAACTCTCACATCAAATTAAAATATGGTTTTGTCACATGTACAAACCCCAATGAAAATTAACCAATGTATTTAGACTTCGGGTCGTCTCACAAGGAATTGCAATGAAATGAATGATTATTGGCTATGAAGGAACAAAGGGGGGTTGATTTTATATTTTGACAAGAAAATATAAATGACAAGAAAGTAAATGATAAGAACTTAATAAAATAAAGGAAAAGAACTCTTGGCTAGACTTAGGTAATTGAGATCACCATCCTTATCTACAAACCATATATTGATAATTATGAGAGGCCAACCTATTAAGTCTACCTCCAAAAGCTTTAAGTATGTAATATCTACTCCTAAGCTTGAGGTACATTAAATAGGCTTGATCACATCAAACCATAAGTCCCAACCTATCTACTAATTAGATTAGTAGTGGGTTGGTGTCAATGAGTATCAAATTGATCACCAAGGGTTCTCAAATCACCAAATCATTGAGACCCAATGACTCAAGGTCACTCAATTCCCTTAGCCTAGGCCAAGAGTGAAGAGAACTACTCAAAAATTAGAGAAAACATTTCATCAAACATCTAGAGTGCAATAAAAGTAAACATCATAAATTGCAAGAATTATAAATCTACCAACTACCAATTGCAAGAAAAGTAAATCAACAACTCAAATCAACAATTAAAAGAACATCAAACATTAAATTGCATTAAAGAGATCCAAATCCAACATGAGTTCATCATCACATAAGAGAGAAAAAAGGAAATTTAACACTACAAATCATGAGAATGAAAGAGTAGAAATAAGAAATCATAAAGGAAACAAGATGAAAACATGTAATTGAACCTAAATCTAGAAGAGATTAACCTAACCTAATTATAGAGAGAAGAGGGAGCTTCTCTCTTTAGAAACTAACCTACATGATGCTATACTACCAAACAATTGCTCCCCCTTGCCCAAGCTTGAATTCTGCATGAAATAGCATTAGAAATGAGTTGGGTTGGGCCCAAAGTGCTTCAGAAATCGCCCCCAGCGATTTCATCTTTAGTGGGCCACGAGCAGCATCGGTGCGCACACATACATGGTGCGTGCACGCCCCTAAACGCAAAGCAACATATGAAAAATTTTATATTGTTTCGAAGCTCCAGATGTTAGCTTTCCAACGCAACTAGAACCGCCTCATTTGGACCTCTGTAGCTTAAGTTATGGTCGACTGAGTGCAAAGAGGTCAGGCTTGACAGCTTTACGGTTCCTTCATTTCTTCATGAGTTCTCCTACTTTGCATGCTTTTCTCCTCACTTCTTCCATCCAATACTTGCCTTATGAACCTGAAATTACTCAACAAACATATCAAGGCATAGAATAGAATTAAAGTGAATTAAAATCACCAATTTTAGGGCCTAAAAAGCATGTTTTCACATTTAAGCACAAATCAAGGGAGAATTGCAAAACCATGCTATTTCATTGAATAAATGTGAAAAAAACGTGATAAAATCCCCCAAATTAAGCACAAGATAAACCACAAAATCAGGGTTTATCATAGAGACAACCTTGAAAGTATCTCGGTGATGTTGGATAATTGAGCAGTTATGGTACCAAATTGAGCTTCATGCTTCTCCACCACACCCTTGAGTCTCTCTTGCTCTTGGGTGAGTGCACGGTTGGGGTCATCACCTTGAGTAGCGGAGGAAGAAGTGGATTGATTGGATTGTTGCCTATGATGTGGTGCTTGGTATTTGGGGTAGTTGTTTTGGTTTTGATGGGACGGTTGGTTGTAGTGATTTTGGTTGGCTTGATGGTTGTTGTTGTTATGGTGGTATTAGGATGAGGATTGGTGGTTGTTGTAGTGAGAAGAAGAGTTGTTCCATCTTTGATTTTGATTGCTCCCTTGTGTATTATCCCTCCACCCTTGATTGTGATTGTTGCCATGAGAGTAGTTGTTTTGGCCTTGAGAGGGATAGGGTAGATGGTTGTTGTAAGGGTTAAGTACTGTTTTCGTCCCTAAGGTCTGAGGCCAAAATCAAAATCGTCTCCCACCTTTTTTCGTTATTAAAATCATCCTCAACGTTACAAAACGTTATAAAATCGTCATTTTCTACTTCAATTTTATTTTTTTACCAAATTACCCTTAATAAATAATAAAAATAACTAAAAATAATATTAAAAAATTAAAACAAAACCTACCCCT
>NC_029794.2:84808994-84857357 GCF_000816755.2 Arachis ipaensis
CCAATGGAATCGAATCTCCAATGCAGAGGTAAATCAATCACAATGCACAGGGGTTAGGGAAAAAATGTTCACAAAAATTAAGCTCGTATGGTCAATCTAAGAACATGATCATTCCATCACTTGCAAATTAGGAAACCAGAATTCAATTGAAAAAAAAGATATGCTTTAAAAACCAACAAGATCCAAACACCAAGTCCCTAGCCTTTCCAACTTTTTTCAAAATAAATCAACAAAAAATCAGATTAAACAATAATTCAATAATCATCAACTACAATTTTAGTTTTCAGATCCAAAAATAGTAAAACAATAGAAATTAAAAAAATTAAAAAATCACAGAAGAAGAAGCATAAACTCAAGCAGAAGCAAAAGTTCAAGCAGCATAAGAAGAAGAAGCAGCGCCGGCGAGGTCCCCCTCTCGATGATGACGCGACGGCGTGGTCTCCCGATGATTTCCAACTTCTTACCACACTCCTTCCAGAACCTTCCACAACAAACCCCACTACATCAAGCCATCGTTAACCTCCTCAAATCCCACTCCCTTTCCGACTCTGACAAGGATGATTTTATAATATTTTGTAATGTTAAGGATGATTTTAATAACAAAAAAAGGTCGGAGACGAATTTGATTTTCACCCCAGACCTTAGGGACGAAAGCAGTACTTAACCCTTGTTGTAATTCACATTGGCTACGGCAAGGGCGTACTCCTCTTGAATTTGGTGACATTGATCGGTGTAATGAGTGGTGCTAAAGCACAAACCACAAATTCTAAGAGGACCTTCAAGTTGAGCAACTTGGGGTGGAGCTTGGATGGCTTGGATGGAATTGAATGCCTTTTGCTCTTTATGCATCTCCGTAAGGATGGTGGTCATATCCCCAAGCACCTTGGTTAAGCTTGCTTCGGAAGGTGGTGCTTCCACCACACCCTTGAGGGGATTGCTCCTTACCCTTACATGTTGTGTAGCCTCGGAAACATCATTTATCAGGCTCCAAGTTTCTCCCGCTGTCTTGTTTTTGGAAAGGGAACCACCACTAGAACCGGTGAGCAATCTTCTATCTTCCGCACAAAGACCTCCGGTGAAGTAACTAATGAGCAAGTGAGTATCCAATCCATGGTGTGGACAAGATTCCAATAGCTTATTGAACCGAGTCCAATACTCATACAAACTCTCTTGGTCCTTTTGCATTATACCCGAGATCTCCTTCCGGATGTAGTCGATCTTCTCCGGCAGAAAGAATTTGTCTAGAAACTCTCTTCTCAAGAAATCCCAATTGGTCACAATCTCTTTCGGTTGCGAATAAAACCATGTTTTTGCTTGCCCCTCAAGAGAGAAGGGGAAGGCAAAAACCGCAATAGCCACCTCATCGGCACCATGCCTTCGAGCCGTAGAACAAGCAACTTGAAAATCTCTTAGATGTTGGATGGGGTCTTGACCGGGAAGCCCATGATACTTAGGAAGTAGATTTATCAAGCTTTTCTTCAACTCAAAGTTTGGGTCAAGGTTGGGATAACTTGCTTGCAAAGGTTGAAGTATGATATCCGGAGCCCCTTGTTCATGCAAAGTGATCCGTCGTGGCTCCGCCATGTATGGTTCACCTGTGGGATGCAAAGATATATTAGCAGTGCCAACAGAAGAATATGAAGTAGCGGACTCCAAGTCACTCTTGGTACCGTCTAGTGATTCGGTATGCTCCTCAAGAGAGGCCGAAGTACTAACCGTATAGTCCAACCGCCGTCTAATTTGCCGAGTGTGTAACAAAGTTCTTTCGATCTCAGGGTCAAACTCGGCTAAGCTAGAATTTGGTTGAGACCGAGTCATCAAACTTGGGAGTCATAGCACATGTACAAAGGAAATCTAAACTACAACTAATTATTGAAAGCAAGTAAACTATCTACAATATTCACATATTTACATAACCAATGTCAAGGCATACGTTGCAACCATTCCCCAACAACGGCGCCAAAAATTTGATGGGCAGACTACCGTTGGTAAGAAATTTCACAAGATATTCACGTTGCAAGTATAGCTCTCAACCAACAAATAATCCTCGAATCAAATTTTAAGAAATTGGTTGTCACAAGTTCAACCCCAATAAAAGTAACCGAAGTATTCAAACCTCGAGTCGTCTCACAAGGAATGGACAAACATGTGCATCAACATTGGTTAGAATTTCGGGGTTGCAAGTCATGAGCAAGAAATTAAACTAAGAGGCTTATCAAGCAAGAAATCTTAAGGTGCAAGAAACTAATTCAAGTAACTAAAACAAGGTATGAGCAAATTCAAACTAATAAGAGAATATCCAATATAATTCTACTCTAAAACTAAACAAGTAACTATAACTAAGACAAAGCAATTGGAATTTTTGGGTTTCAAATATGATTAATAAAAGCAACTCTTGGTTAGGCATAGGAATTGGGATCACTATCATTGTCTAGTAACCATATCTTGACAATTATGAGGAACCAAACTCATTAAGTTTACTTCTATACTTGAAGTATATTAAATGGCTTGGTCAACATCAATCCATAAGGTCCAACCTAGCTACCAATTGACTTAGTAGTAGGCTAGTGTCAATGGTTATCAAATTGACCACTAAGAGTTCTCAAATCATCAAATCCATTAGACCCAATGACTCAAGTTTACCCAATTTCCTTAGCCTAGGCCAAGAGTAAAGAAAACTACTCTATAATCAAAGAAAATATTTCATCAAACACATGGTAAGCATTACTAAAAGACATATTCAAAATGCAACTAAATTGAAATTAAAAGGTACCCAGTAACAATTATCAATGGAAAATCACTCAAACAACACAATTAATCATGGAAATCAACAATGTAACATTAACAATTCAAGATCCACAAGATTCACAAAATAGGTAGAAAATGACAATTTACAAGAAAACATAAATCTAACAAAAGATCTAATAAAATTATACTAAGGAATTCAAATTAAGTAATCAAAACTAGAAATCAACAAGATCCAATTCAGAATTCAACAAGGGAAGATCAAATCAAACTAGATCTAGAGAGGAACAATGGTTTCTCCCTCTAGAAGAACAAAAACCAAAAACTAGCTAAAATTATATCTAAGTGTGTAATGAATGATCCCCCCTAGGATTCTTGGGTCTTTTCCATGCAGAACTAACTTGAATTTGGGCCTGTTGAGCCTCAGAAATTGCCAGGCATGATTTCTTTTAATGAGGTCACGTGCAGCTTGTCACGCGTACGCGTCATGCACGCGTGCGCGTCGATGGAGATTTCGCTAATCCATGCGGATGCGCCAATCTTCGCGCGCCATTCCCAACTTTCTGCACCCATGCGTGCGCGTGAGGTGCGCGTGCATGTCGATGCTGAATTCCCCAAAATTCAATTCTTCATGTTCCTTCCACTTGTGCATGCTTTCTTTCTCTCTTCTAGGCCATTCTTGCCCTATAAACTCTAGAATCACTCAACAAACGCATCACGGCATCGAATGGTAATAAAAGAAGATCAAAATATGACAATTTTAAGGAAAAAGAAGCATGTTTTCCATCATGAAGCAATATTAGGAAGAGAACATAAAACCATGCAATTCTTGTAAATAATTGCGGAAAATATTGACAAAACCCCTCAAATTCTACACAATATAAACCACAAAATTGGGGTTTATCACTGACCCAGCTCGACCATCTACCTCTTCTCCTACTGCTGGCCCTCCTCCTAAAAAATAAAAAACTGTTGAGCCTTTTGACTTGGATGCCCCAGATTTCGATGCGGTGGGGTTTGTTGATAATCAGATTGCCCCCTTTGGTCGACTTCCCATGGATGATATGTCCATTCTTCATCATTTGAATTTTATTACTAGTAGTAGCATTCGGATGGCCCATATAGATGCAGCTTTGTCCCGAACTGTCTGGGGTTCCCCAGTTCATGCAATTAAGGAGTTTTTGGAGGATGCAAAGTCAGAATTTGATAGGATCAAAGGTCTGAAGGATGAGCATGACGCCAGGGTTACTAAGCTGGAGTTGGATTTGGAGAAGGAGAAGTTGAGGGCCGTCAGGGCTGAGGTAGCTGCAAATTTGGCAGAGGAGATGGCAAAAAAGCATAAGGAGAGTTATACCTGCACCTATGTGATACGCGGGAATTTGCCTCTCAACAAATTTATTTTCGGCAAGTGCACCGGATTGTCGTCAAGTAAAAACTCACAAAAGAATGAGGTCGAATCCCACAGGGATTGGTGGATCAAGCAATGTTAATTGAAGAATTACACTAGTTGAGCGGAATCGGAATTGAAATTCGGATTGCTGAATGTAAAATTGCGGGAAACTTAAATTACAAGAAAGTAAAATGACAGAAAATTAAATTGTAGGGAATTAAAGTGACAGAATCTTAAATTGCTGGAAATTAAAACGGGATCGGGGAATTAAGCATGAAATTAAAGAATAGAATGTAAATAGAATGGGTAAGATCAGAGATGGGGGATCCCAATGTCTTGGCTCATCGATCTCTCTAAGCATGAACAATTGCCCAATGTCTTGATTTAATTGCTCATGGGAAGAGTTGAAGTTCGGTCACTGACTATACCACACAAATTTATAGATCAAAGTGTTGGTAGGATTACATGTCACTATATCCATCCAAACCCCAATCTAATCTAATGTGAGAAAGCAATTCTAGCATGAATTCTTCATTCTTCTCTCAAGGCTCCGAAGAATTCCAATTATGGATAGCTTCTATCTCAAGACAACTATCCAATTGAATTAAGACCGAAAGCTTTCTAACAAAAATCAAGAGAAAAGAAAGAAGAAGAAGATGAAAACTACCATTGATCCATTGAATTACAAGAGAGCTCCCTAACCCAATGAAAGGGGTTAGTTGTTCATAGCTCAATTTAATTTACAGAGAAGAAGAGTGCAGAAAAATTAAATCCTAGCTAGAAAGTAAAAGAAAAAGAAAGTACATAAACAAAAGGGAAAAGTGCAGAAGAAAAATAAATAGAATGCTGAGCTCCCTGAGCCCCCTCAGGGCCTCCCGAAAAGCTCCTCTCAATCTTCAAAAATTCTTCTATTTATTATCCTCTTCTCATCATTTGGATCAAGTATTTGGATGTGGGTCTTGGCTGAAGCAGTTGGACGAAGAGAGGTGCCAATTGTGCATTCTGGTCTCTAAAGTTGGAGTCAACGTTTTTGGTTAAACATTGAGCCAGATGTCCTTTGAAAAAATGGTTTCTGGTTTGCTGTCATTGATGTTTGACTCAGTGTTGGAGGGCCAACGTTCCGCTACCCACGCGTATGCGTGCTGTGCGCATCTGCGCGCTTGGGTCAAAATGCACATCCACTCGTGCACGTCATGTACGCGTGCGCGCGGATGCTCAAAAGTTAAACTTGCGCGTACGCGCCATAGACGCGAGCGCGCCGTTATGCTTTTTCAAAATCAGAATTTCAAATTCAAGATCGCGCACGTTGGCTTTCATGTTTGAGGTTGCGTTTGGGGTCCAATGTTGCCTATCCACGCGTACGCGCCAGATGCGAGTGCGCGTGGATTGTCAGAAATATCCAACCGCGCGTACACGTGTAGCTCGCGTGCGCATCGCTGCAATTTTCCAGAATCTCCAGAAAGCTCTCTTTACCACATTGGGGGTAACGTTGGATGTCAAATGTTACCTCCAACGTTGACACCCTTGTTGCACATCAAGTCTTGGGATGCTACTTTGTCCTCTTATCAACATTGCAAATTTCATGCCCACTATAAACTATTATATATAGTTGGAAATCTCTGAATGTTAGCTTTCTAACCCAACTAGAATCACCTCAAACGGACATCTTCAACTCAAGTTATGCTCCTTTGAAGGGGACAGGGTCGCTGGCGTCGGAATGCAACGTTGGAGGCAACGTTGGACCTCCAATGTTTGCACCAACATTGGGAACATTGCCAGATTCAGAAGCTCAAAAGTGCTGTCCACCCCATACTATTATATATTGTTGAAAAGTCCTGCATGTCTACTTTCCAATGCCGTTAAAAGCGCATCATTTGGAGCTCCACAGCTCGAGTTATACTCCATCGAAGGTGCAGAGGTCAGCTGGCCTTACTACCGGTTGGTACCATGTTCGTTTATACACTTTTTGGGGCAGTTTTCTCCCTCAATTTTAGTGTCAATAGTATCATATATTCGTGGAAAGCTCTTGATTCATACTTTCCAATGCTTTTGGAATCATTTCATTTGGAGCTCTGTAGCTCAAGTTATTCTTGTTGGAAGTATACCCCTTCAGGCTGTGGAGAGTGATGTTTCCAGCAATGTTGGAGCACCAACTTTGGCTCCAACGTTGCTTCCCTTTGCCTCCTTTCATGGCCTTCTTGTTGCTTCTTTGCCTTCCCTTTTCTTAGCTTTCTTTCCACCTATCATTAATCAAACAAAATGCATGAAAGCTTTGCTAATCTCACAAGAAATTGCATCATTCATAATCAACAAGTAAACATAGCAAAATTCTTATGAAAATGCATCAGAATAACAATGTTTGATTAAATCAAGGCATGCATGAATTTCTCATCCCAATACTTACTTATTACCTAAGAAATGCATGAAACTACTCTAAAACAAACTAAAAAATGGCTTGTGAAACTAGCCAAGATGCCCTGGCATCACAACACCAAACTTAAATCTTGCTTGTCCTCAAGCAAGTGATAAAACATGAAAATACAAGAGATACAAGTCATTATTCAGAGAATTCAAATCCTTGGTTAATGGAGTTTCATACATGGCAACTTAGGTTCATGTTCATGCTGGTTTCTAGGCTCTCATATGCTCTTGAACTCTCACTCTATTGCCTTCTATGAGACTATTATTTTTTATCCTTAGCTTCTTTGTTTTTTTGTGTTTTCTTTCCTTCTTTAGAGCTTATTGCTTTTTGTAGCTAAGTGTTCTGTATTGAGACAACTCTTTAGGATAGGTTTTCAGCCAACACTCCCAAAACCAGTTAGTTCAAGGTGCTAGGTGTTGAAACACCCCTAAGGACTTAATCACCCAAGTCTCTCCTCAGCACATACACACCACAGGCACATGGTTTGTTATTCATTCCTTAGACCTTGGTGTCCAACACCTCTTTGGGTTGCTAAATGCCTTGTGACAAGGTTGCTCTTGATAGTAGATTTTTAGTTGACAATCCTAGGTTAGTTAACCCAAGTTGTCAAGTGATGAAGCACTCCTAAGAACTTACTCATCCAAGCAGATCCTTGCACAAAAACACCACAGACACATGCCTCAAGATCCAAACTATTGGTGCCTAGCTTTATTTTCTACTCTTTTCTTTCTTTTTCATTCTCTTTTTCTCTTTTTAGGATCTTTATTAATTCATTTAAGTCTCATAGAATGCACTTCAAGCTCATAATTCAAGAAATATCTTAGCCATTTACCTTATTGATGAACCAACTTAGCTAACAAATACCACCATAACACTAGGACTTAATTCTGCACATTAGATTTCACTCTTGTTTTTCACAGTAAATTCTCATAAACTCTTTTATTAAGCTCAAGGACACAGCATACAATTCAAGCAAGGAAGCAGTAGCCTAGGTACTTAGACTAGCAAACTTATGACAAAATCAAAGAAAACAAACACTAAATTCTAATGACTTAAACTAAAGAATAACTATCAACAGGGGCACATTCAGACTTCCAATTTAAACATTCCAAAGCTGATGGAATCAAGTAACAATACAACCTCTTGGTGGTGCCTTCTAGCTCTCCCTTTGTCATCATCATCCATAGCTTTTGCATCCTTCTTTGTCTCCTTGGATGATGGTGCATCGTTTTTCCAAGAGATTGATTGAATTCTTGCAAAGTTATTGGAAGTTGCTTGTTCCCAAAGTACTTGAAAAATAGTTAGCATGCATGTATGCTTGTGAATTCCTGAACTTAATTTGGTGTGTGAACACCAAATTTAGTTCCTTGCCTAATGCAGCAGATTGAATACATGCAGAAATCTCATGTGCTTTTATCAATAAAACGACTATAAACTAGAAAGCAAATAATTGTTAAGTAAGTTCCCTGATTGTTTGGAGTTCGTGACTATTAATACCAAGGGTTGAAATGTGCTTTTAATGAAATTTTCTGTGGAACACTAAACTTAGAATCTTACATTCACCCTTTGAATTGTTTTGGTGTGCAACACCAAACTTATCTCCTTGCAATACAGAGAAATCTACTTAACTCTTTTATTGAAATAACTAGGAAAAGAAAACTCCATCTGGTTAGGTTGTCTCCCAACAAGCGCACTTTTAATGTCATTAGATTGACATTTTGGTCATGAATTTCTTCCTCTTCTTCCAGTTTGTTAAGAGGAATGACCTCAAGTGGAGAGAGGGACCAGTTGATGCCCCTTGCTTTGAGTGCTTCTTCCCAGCAAGCTTTCTTTTGTTACTGGCTTGAGTGAACTTACTTTTTGGATCAGTGATGAGCGGATAATTTATACCCTTTTTGTCATTATTTTTACATAATTTTTAGTCTGATTTAATTACTTTTTATTATATTTTTATTATTTTTTATTTAAAAATCACATTTTTGGACTTTACTATGAGTTTTTGTGTTTTTCTGTGATTTCAGGTATTTTTTGGCTGAAATTGAGGGGCCTGAGCAAAAATCTGATTCAGAGGCTAAAAAAGGACTGCAGATGATGTTGAATTCTGACCTCCCAGCACTCGAAGTAGATTTTTTAGAGCTACAGAAACCTAATTGGCGCCCTCTCAATTGCGTTTGAAAGTAGACATCTTGGGCTTTCCAGCAATATATAATAGTCTATACTTTGCTCGAGATTTGATGGTCCAAACTGACGTTCAAAGTCAGCCTAAAATATCTTGGCGTAAAACGCCCAAACTGGCACCAGCATTGGAGTTAAATGCCCAAACTGGCACTAAAGCTGGCGTTTAACTCCAGGAACAGCCTATGCACGTGAAAGCTTCAATGCTCAGCCCAAGCACACACCAAGTGGGTCCCGGAAGTGGATTTCTACACTATCTGCACTTAGTTACTCATTTTCTGTAAACCTAGATTACTAGTTTAGTATAAAAACTACTTTTAGTGATTTATTTAAAAAAAAAGTCTTTTGACAAGTTTTCATATTTGGAGGCTATTGTTCACGTTTGGGGGCTGGCCTCACGGCCATGCCTAGACCTTTCACTTATGTATTTTCTACGGTGGAGTTTCTACACCCCATAAATTAAGGTGTGGAGCTCTGCTGTTCTTCATGAATTAATGCAATTACTACTGTTTTCTATTCAATTCATGCCTATTTCTTCTCTAAGATATACTTTCGTACTTAATTCAGTTAAGTCAGAAGGCAGGGGTGACCCATGACAATCACCCAATCTTCGTTACTCGGTTAGCCAAGATCGCGTGCCTGACAACCACAAAGTGGTCTACATGATGTTCAATGTAGTCATTGGACGACAGCTGGAGTATACTCTCTTGGATATCTAATACACGGACTGAGTCCGTGAGATTAGTATCTTCATGGTATAGGCTAGAACCATTAGCAGCATTCTTGAGATCCGGAAAGTCTAAACCTTGTCTGTGGTATTCCGAGTAGGATCTGGGAAGGGATGGCTGTGACGAGCTTCAAACTTGCGAATGTTGGGCACAATGACAGTGTGCAAAAGGACAATGGTCCTATTCCGACGCTAGCGGGAACCGACAGATGATTAGCCGTACGGTGACAACGCATATGGATTTGTTTTCATCCGAGAGGATCATAAAGCTTTGCCATGGAAGGAGGTAACGCATGGTTGGAAGAAGGCAATAGGAAAGCAGAGGTTCAAAAGCAACAAAGTATTTCCAGACGCTTATCTGAAATTCCCACGAATGAATTACATAAGTAACTTTATTTTATTTTCTGTTCTATTTATATTTTAATTATTAAAACCTTATAACCATTTGAATCCGCCTGACTGAGATTTACAAGGATGACCATAGCTTGATTCAAGCTGACAATCTCCGTGGGATCGACCCTTACTCACGTAAGGTTTATTACTTGGACGACCCAGTGCACTTGCTGGTTAGTTACGCAGATTTGTGTAAAAGATGAGATCATGTTCTTCCACACCAAGTCTTTGGCGCTGTAGCCAGGGAATGAACAATCACGGTTTCGCGTACCAAGTTTTTGGCACCGTTGCCAGGGATTGTTCGAGTTTGGACAACTGACGGTTCATCTTGTTGCTCAGATTAGGTAATTTTATTATAATTTTAAGCTTTTTATTTTCGAAAAAATTCAAAAAAAAAATATATATTTTATTTTGTTCTTCAGAATTTTTAAGAATGATTTCTAGAGTTTCATCATGATCTGTTGAAGCTTGGCTGGCTGTCAAGCCATGTCTAAATTTTTTTGGACCGAGGATTCCACTTATCATTGCAGGAGCTTTTTGATTCCCATAAATATGGCTGTTGTATGTAATGCTCTGCTGAATCTTGGCTGGCCATTGGCCATGTCTAATCTTTTGGACCAAAGCTTTCACATAAAGCTTGGCTGGCTATTAAGCCATGTCTAAATTTTTGGACCGGAGCTTTAGACTAACATTGCATGATTCCTGGAATTCTTATTAAAAATTTTGTATCTTTTTATTTTCCTTTTCCAAATTAATTTTTGAAAAATTAAAAAAATTAATAAAATCATAAAAACTAAAAAATTTTTGTGTTTCTTGTTTGAGTCTTGTGTCAAATTTTAAGTTTGGTGTCAATTGCATGTTCTAACTTTTCTTAAAATTTTCGAAAATTCATGCATGTGTTCTCATTGATCTTCAAGTTGTTCTTGATGATTGTCTTTGTTTGATCTTTACATTTTCTTGTTTTGTGTCTTTTCTTGTTTTTCATATGCATTCTTGAATTATTAGTGTCTATAGATTAAAAATTTCTAAGTTTGGTGTCTTGCATGTTTTTCTTTTCTTAAAAATTTTCAAAAACATGTTCTTGGTGTTCATCTTGACATTCAAAATGTTCTTGCATGCATTAGTTGTTTTGATTTTAATTTCTTATGTCTTGTGTCTGTTTGATGTTTTTCTCTTTCCTCATTAATTTCAAAAATAAAAAAAAATATCTTTCCCTTTATTTTGCTCATAATTTTCGAAATTTAAATTGATTTGGTCAAAAATTTTTAAAATTTAGTTGTTTCTTGTTAGTCAAGTCAAAATTTCAAATTAAAAATTCTATCTTTTTCAAATCTTTTTCAAAAATCAAATCTTTTTAATTTCCTTTTCAATCTTCTTCAAAAGAAATTTCAATCATATCTTTTTCAAAAATCAATTTCAAAATCTTCTCTAACTTCTTATCTTTTCAAAATTGATTTTCAAAACTTTTGCAATTAACTACTTAACTTTTTGTTTGATTTTAAAAGTTTACTATTTCAATCATATCTTTTTGAAAACCACCTAACTACCTTTTTCTTTTTCTAATTTTCGAAAATTATTAACCTCCTTTTCAAAATTCTTTTTAAATTAACTAATTGTTTTAAATTTTAATTTTATTTTATTTCTCTTTTTAAATTTCGAATACTAACCAATAACTAAAATAAAAAAATATTTTCCTTTTATTTTAATTTAAAATTCGAATTCTCTCTCTCTCATCTCTTTCTATTTATTTATTTATTTACTAACACTTCTCTTCTTCTTATAATTCGAACCCTCTCTCCCTCTCTGTATTCGAATTCTTCATCTTCTCTCTTCTTCATTCTACTCTTCTATTCTTCTACTCACATAAAGGAATCTCTATACTGTGACATAGAGGATTCCTATTCTTTTCTGTTCTCTTCTTTTTCAAGCTTGATTCAAGCCGACAATCTCCGTGGGATCGACCCTTACTCATGTATGGTTTATTACTTGGACGACCCAGTGCACTTGCTGGTTAGTTACGCGGATTTCTGTAAAAGATGAGATCATGTTCTTCCACACCAAGTCTTTGGCTCTGTATCCAGGGAATGAACAATCACGATTTCGCGTACCAATCAGTAGTTGGATTGTTCTTTGACCTTCTTTCTTTCATGGATATGATCCTTTGTTTCTCGGTCACAATTCTCATTTTGGTGCTTGTAATTACTGCCTTCACATTGTTGATCTCAGCATTTGGATCTTGTTGGATAGTTGGAGCATCCTCTTCATCAAGAGCTTCTTGAATTGGTGGTTCAACGAACTCACCCTTTATGCAACTCTCTGTTTCATTGGAGTGTGAGCTCCCTTGATTGACTTCCTCCCTTTCTTCTACTTGATTTCGCATTGAGTCTTTTGGGAGTGAGTTTGCATGTTCCTTTGCCACCCCTAGTAGCCTCTGTGGGTATGGAGTCTTAGGCTTGTATATTCTCACAACCTCCTCCTTCTTCATAGGAATCTCACTTGGTATGAATGCCTATTTTTTTTGTTCTTCTGATTCCTCCCTTGTACTCACCCTTTGGTCCTCATCCTCTTTGCTAGGCCTCTCTTCAAAGTATTTTGCTCTACGGCTTAAATTTGCTTCTATGTTTCTAGAGGCGATGTCTCGTTCTTGCTTCCATGCTCTGGACCATTGAATGAACTCCTCCATGGATTTCTTCATGTCTTCAGACTCTTTGCAAAGGTTTGCAAGCATAGCTTCCATTCTGGCCATTCCGTCATCATCATGTGGTGATGGTTGGTTGGAAGTGGGGTATTGATGCTGGTTGTTATGGCTTTGGTATAGTGGCTGTGAATAGTTGCTTTGTGCGGTCTGAAAGTGGTATGGCTCTTGTGGGTAATGAAATGAGTTTTATGGACTGTGAAAGGAATTTTGTGTGTAGTGGACTGAATTTTGTGACTGGTGGAATGAATTGTATGGGTCTAGAAAGGAATTTTGTGCTGAGGCATACTCAAATGTTGAAGAATTTGGACACGTAAAACTAGGAGGTGAGGTTGGATAATTAAGAGGTGATGGCTCTTCATGAATGAGGTATGAATGAGTGAAATCTCTTTGACTATGATCTTCCCAGCCACAATTTGAGTTGTGATCAATTTCACCAAAATATGGATGATAAACCCCAATTTTGTGGTTTATCTTGTGCTTAATTTGGGAGATTTTATCATATTTTCCCACATTTATTCAACGAAATAGCATGGTTTTGCAATTCTCCCTTGATTTGTGCTTAAATGTGAAAACAAGCTTTTTAGGCCCTTAAATTGGTGATTTTAACTCACTTTAATTCCATTCGTTGCCTTGATGTGTTTGTTGAGTGATTTCAGTTTCATAAGGCAAGTATTGGATGGAAGAAGTGAGGAGAAAAGCATGCAAAGCGGGAGAACTCATGAAGAAATGAAGGAACTGCAAAGCTGTCAAGCCTGACCTCTTCGTACTGTATCGACCATAACTTGAGCTACAGAGGTCCAAATGAGGCAGTTCTAGTTGCGTTAGAAAGATAACATCCAGGGCTTCAAAATGATATAAAATTTGCCATAGTTTCTTGACATCTAGGGACATGTACGCACACTGTACGCATGCGCACCGATTGGTACACGTGATTTACTAAAAGCAACTCGTGGCCAGCGATTTGTAAAGCATTTTGGACATAATCCAACTCATTTCTAATGCTATTTTATGCAGAATTCAAGCTTGGGCAAAGGGGGAGCAATTGTTTGTAACTTAGCATCATGTAGGTTAGTTTCTAGAGAGAGAAGCTCCCTCTTCTCTCTAGAATTAGGGTTCTTAGGTTAATTTCATCTTAGATCTAGTTTCAATTTCATGTTCTCATCTTGTTTTCTTTTCAATTTCATGCTTCTACTCTTGATTCTCTTAGCTTGTAGTGTTAATTCTACTTGTATGTCTCTTTTGTGATGATGAACTCTTGTTGGATTTGGATCTTTTCTTTAATGCAATTTAATGTTTGATGTTCTTCTATTGTTGATTTGAGTTGTGATTTTACTTTTCTTGCAATTGGTAGTTGGTAGATTTATTATTCTTGCACTTTTACTATGCTTTCCATTTGTACCCACCAAGTGTTTGACAAAATGCTTGGTTGGGCTTTAGAGTAGACTTTGAGCATTCTTTGCTTGGAAAGAGTAATTAGGCAATCTTGAGTCATGAAAACCCAACCTATGTTGGTGATCTAGAGTTATTAGTTAATATCATTTCCATTGACTCTAATTTCTTGCTAATCCAATTAGTGAGTTGATTAGGCATTTGGATTGAGATTAGCTAGTCTTGTTAGACTTTCTCTCATGGAAGATAACCTATATCTTCTTCCATCATTGGGGATGATGTAATAAGATAAATTCTTGTTAATTATTGTTATTAGTGACTAGGATGGAAGGCCTATGATCTCAATTCTTGCCATGAATGTCTCTCTTTATTAATTACTTTTCTTTATTTTGCTTTCTTTAATTGTTTGCTTGATTTACTTTTCTTGCCATTTATTTTTCGCCCCTTCTAAATCAAACCCCCTTGTTCCTTCATAGCCAATAAGTATACACTTCATTGCAATTCCTCGTGAGATGACCCGGAGTCTAAATACTTCGGTTAATTCTTATTTGGGGTTTGTTCTTTGTGACAACCAAAATTTTTTATGTGAGAATTGTTTGTTGGTTTGGAGCTATGCTTACAACGAAGTAATTCTTTTCTATAAGAAGAAAATCTAGACCATCGAGCAAATCTCATCTATCAAAATGGCGCCGTTGCCGGGGAATTGCAATGGTGCTATATTATTGGCTATTATATATATTGTAAATAGATTGATTTTGGATTTGCTTGTTGATTTTTGCTAGTTTTAGGATTTAGTTTTCCTTATTCCTTGTTAGCTTTTGTTTTTATTTTCTCTTATCATCATGAATTCTCATCACTTTGGCTATGAGTTTGGTTCAAACTATGTTGTAGAAAATGGAATCTTTAATGAGGATGTGCATTAAGAATTTGGAGATCAAGGCTTGACAAGAGTGATAGGGGACATGACTACTATCCTCACGGAGATGCGCGACAACCAAAGGGCATTTATTGCCACCCGAGCCGTCCAAGCGCCACCCCAACGTGACTACTCTTCGGATTCTTATGGGTATACTCCTTATCCTAATGCATACCGATCTAATGTATGTGATGACCCTTATTGTGATTGTCAACCACAACCACCACATACATATGAATCCCCTCCTCAATATAGCTCTCAACCATACTCACAAGCCTCATACCACCATTCATCTCCATATGACCCCAACCCACACCCACCATACCAACCACCATATGAACCATATCTAGAGCCACCACCATTCTAACACCAATACTCCCAAGAGCCACAAATTTTATACACACCACCTCTAGAATTTTACCAATATGAACCACCCTCCAATTACAACAACCTTCCCTCAAATAATGAACCCTCTCATCCACCATCATCTCCCGATGAAGCCCACATGCTAGAATTGAGAGATCTTGAATCTCATATCTTAAGGCGACACGAGGAGGATGAAAAGAAGTTTGAGGAGTTAAGAGCGAAAATGGCTATCATGGTAGAAGCCATTGGCAACATAGTCTCATCCTGCCTAAGCCTATGCGATCAAGGCACTCCCATTGTTGAATATAGAGAAGCAACCAAGGAGCTTAGTGAGGGAGTGAACTTGAAGCTCCAAGGTGAAGAAGAGGAGTTAAAGCAAGAAATGCAACAAAAGGAGGAGGTAGATATTATTGAACAAGAGGAAGTAGTGGTTGGAGCCTTAGGATATGTTGAGTACATAGAGGAAGCACAAATTGAAGAGCCTTCTTCCATGGAGTTCGAAGTTGATGTTAAGGAGGAGAGTGCACAACCTCCATGGCACAATGTGATTGAAGAATTGGAAGAAGTGTCCCAAGTAATAAGCCCTCCTATTTATGATGATTCCATACCAACATATGATCCTTTTGAGCTTGAAGAATCCTTCCCCACTATGCTCGGAATTGATGATGAGGTAGATTTTACTCAACATCCTATGTATAATTTGAGTGATGGGGAAGAGCTAGAGGACATTGGTGAAGAAGAATGTGAACTTGAGGAAGCTTGGCAAGAGGTAGAGCATGAAGTATCTTGCCAAGTGGTGGAAGCCTTCCAAAAAGGATGTACGGGAGTGGAGCATGTTTTGTCAAGACCGTTGGGAACTCCTCCACCTAGGTTGTCATCTAATCCTTCATTTGAGTGGGTAAAACCTCTAACTCTTAACTTTATTATCCCACTTGAATATGGTTTACTTGAGACAGATGGCCAACTTAAAGCACTTTGTAGAATTAAGCAAAAGAGGAGGATATTTAGTGGTTGGTGTTATAAGTCTAGGCTCATTATGGTTGAAGCTTCGAGGAGCAAAGGTTGGACTAGTGCTCAATTGGATGGGTCTAGGAGGATAGTTTGGTGCTTCCATGAGAATTCATCTCTCTTGCCCCCCGGAGGAATTCACCATGATCAACTCAAGGACGGGTGTGAAAACAAAGTGTGGGATCCCAGATCGCACAAGGAAGATCAACTTTGGGAGCCTATGGTTTGTGAAGAACTCCATCAAAGCTTGGAGTTTTTAACTTTGAATGATGAAGCACAATGGAAGTCCAAGCATTGGTGGATGTTCAAGGATGGATTCAAGCACAAGCCACCTTGATGAAGAGCTCCCCTTAAGTCCAACTTAAGGACAATAAACAAAAGTGCTAGGTAGGAGACACCCCACTATGGTAACATCTTTCCCTTTTCCTCTTTGTAAATATTGGTAATTTAGGTTTAATTTCATGTTTTGATTGCCTAGTTGAGTTTATCTGGGATTCTAGTAGGTTAGAGAAGGTTTTATGATGTTTTGGTAGCTATTTGGAGGTTTGGAATGCTTAGTTTGGTGCAAAAATATAGAAAAATTTTGAAAAACAGAGCATCATCCACGTGCACGCGCACTCCACGCGTACGCGTGCCCAAGTATTTTCGGCCACCCACGCGCACACGTCATGCACGCGTACGCGTGGATTGAATTTTCCCACTTCCCAACCATTTTTCCGAGAGTTGTGCCTGAAGTGTGCCAACTTTGTGCCCCAGGGCACGCGCACGCGTACCTTTGGCGTACGCGTTGACTCTCTGCTTTGCCATGCACGCGTACGCATCGCTTCTATTTCATCAATCCATGCTTACGCGTACATGACGCACATGCGTGGATTGCCCTGTTTCACCCACCTTCTTTTCTTCTCCTCTTTCCATTTTTTCCTTCTTCTCTTCTCTTTCCACCCTTCAATCATCATCCAATACTACCAAGCATCATGTAACACTATTTCTTTTAGTTAGTTAGTTAGTTTAATTTTTGTTTTCCATTATAAGTGTTGGATTACTAATCTTGTTTACCATTTACTGCTGCTTATTACTAATGGGATGTTAGTTTAACATCATTGTTTTAATTGTCATTGTTGGATTTCTGTGATGAGGTTGTATTTGGTTACTTGGTTTGGAACTTTTCATGCTTAATGTCTTTGAACACCAAGTACATGTTACGTTGCCTTCATGCATCTTAACTCTTTGAATTGCATGTTTTAGCCACCATGCATTCATCATCTATTGTTAGGCAATTGTATATTATCATTGCAATTTTTTTAGGTGATGCTTGTTTATAGTTTACCTTATTCACATCACTTATTTCATGCATTGAGATTGTAGAATTGTGAAATTGGATTGAAAGCTTACTTAGTGACATATTTTTGAGCTTTGTAAAGCTTTGTGGGCCATGCTTACTATGTGATTGATTTCCACTTCTATCTTCTTTTTCCTAAGTTCCATAGCATCCATGTGTTTCACCTCTATGTCACTTAGGTGTTGCAACAACTTCAATATGTGTCATTGATTGTTGTGTGAGTTTCATATGCCATTTGGTTCACTAAGTCTACCTACATATCAATAAATGTCCATACATTATCCAATTTCACAATTGCTTGATTAATTGCTTGAATACTTTCATGCCTCTTCACTACTTGTGTGGTTGACTTAACCTACAAGTTTTTTGAAGTATTTCAAGCACACTAGAATTAGTGAAATGTGTGTCTTCTTTTGTATAATTGTGACATGGTTTCTAAATACTAGAGTGTGAGTTCTAAACCGCATACAAGTTAGGACCCACACACTTATTTTTCATCAATGTCACAATAATTCACTCACTCTATTCTAGTGGTTCTTACCTCATACCAACAATTCACTCTTCCTTACTTTTGTATTTTTTCATCTTACGGTGTTTATATTATTTTTCATGATCGATGCACCATAAGCAAAAAACGGAAGCGGGAGAAGAACACGCAGCATCGGTTGACCTACCAGCTGAAGGTAGCAACTAGGAAAGTCGCCGTACCCCCTTTGCTCATCTTTGGATGCACCGAGGACGGTGCAAACTTTTAAGTGTGGGGAGATCGTCCGACCGCTCGGCATTTTTGGGTGACAAGTTTCTAATCCCAACACTTTTGCATTTCATTTTTAGGTCTTTTAGGATTTTTGGTTGCATTGCATATGTATATATTAAGCTTAGTCAAAATCACAATATTTTCTAAGGATTTTATCTATAGGGCACCCCAATTGATTGAAAAATTTTTTTTTTTAGAAATTGCTTGAATTATATACTTTGTGGATCATGTTGTGAGCTAAGAACACAAGCATGTGAGATTTGAGCCTAATTGTGTGGTTGCATCATATAACCACTTATTTTCATTCTTGTGTGCATTATTCCTTTCCTATGATTGTAATCTTTGATTTGTTTAATTCTTTATGTCCATTATTTTGTGTATACATGCATTTATATGATTGAGGCCATTGTTCAAATAGCTCACTTACCCAAATAGCCTATCCTTTTATCTTCCATTGTTAGCCAACTTTGAGCCTATACTTAACCCATTTGTTCTTAATTGTAGCACATTACACATCCAGTGAGGGTTCGATCGCTCAATTACATGTTTCCACCCATGATCATCTTTTCTTGCAAGTTTGGAAAATCTTTCAATGATTCAATTCAATTGTGGGTTTGTTTGACTACAATTTCCTTAGCCCTTGTACTTGTATGTGTATTCTTGGAAGTTGACTTATTGATGAGCGGATAATTTATACGCTTTATGGCATTATTTTTACATAGTTTTTAGTATGATTTAGTTAGTTTTTAGTATATTTTTATTAGCTTTTAATTAAAAATCACATTTCTGGACTTTAATATGAGTTTGTGTGTTTTTCTATGATCTCAAGTACTTTCTGGCTAAAATTGAGGGACTTGAGCGAAAATCTGATTCAGAGGCTGAAGAAGGACTGCAGATGCTATTAGATTCTGACCTCCCTGCACTCAAAGTGGATTTTCTGGAGCTACAGTAGTATAAATGGAGCGGTTTTAATTGCGTTGGAAAGTAGACATCCAGGGCTTTCTAGCAATATATAATAGTTCATACTTTGCCCGAGTTTAGATGACACAAACTGGCGTTCAACGCCAGCTTCCTGCCCTATTCTGGAGTTAAACGCCAGAAACAGATTGCAAAACAGAGTTAAACGCCAGAAATAGGTTACAACCTAGCGTTTAACTCCAAAAGAAGTCTCTACACATGAAAGCTCAATGCTCAGCCCAAGCACACACCAAGTGGGCCCCGGAAGTGGATTTTTGCATCATTTACTTATCTCTGTAAACCCTAGTAACTAGTTTAGTATAAATAGGACCTTTTACTATTGTATTAGATATCTCTGGACATTTAGTTATTAGATCATGGAGGCTGGCCATTCAGCCATGCCTGGACCTTGTTCTTATGTATTTTCAACGGTAGAGTTTCTACACACCATAGATTAAGGTGTGGAGCTCTGCTGTTCCTCATGAATTAATGCAAAGTACTATTGTTTTTCTATTCAATTCAAGCCTATTTCTTCTCTAAGATATTCATTCGCACACAAGAACATGATGAATGTGATGATTATGTGACGCTCATCATCATTCTCACTTATGAACGCGTGCCTGACAAACACTTTCGTTCTACATGCAAACAAGCTTGAATGCATATCTCTTAGCCTCTTGATTCACGATTAGAGTCTTCGTGGTATAGGCTAGAATTATTAGCGGCCATTCTTGAGATCCGGAAAGTCTAAACCTTGTCTGTGGTATTCCGAGTAGGATCTGGGAAGGGATGGCTGTGACGAGCTTCAAACTCGCGAGTGCTGGGTGTAGTGACAAACGCAAAAGGATTACTGAATCCTATTCCAGTATGATCGAGAACCGACAGATGATTAGCCGTGCGGTGACAGCGCATTTTGGACCATTTTCACTAAGAGGACGGGAAGTAGCCACTGACAACGGTGATGCCCTACATAAAGCTTGCGATGGAAAGGAGTACGAATGATTGGATGAAGACAGCAGGAAAGCAGAGGTTCAGAAGGAACAAAAGCATCTCTATATGCTTATCTAAAACTCTCATCAATGAATTGCATAAGTATCTCTATCCTTTTTTATATTTTAATTATATTTTAATTATCAATTCACCATAACCATTTAAATCCGCCTGACTAAGATTTACAAGGTGACCATAGCTTGCTTCAAGCCGACAATCTCTGTGGGATCGACCCTTACTCACGTAAGGTTATTACTTGGACGACCCAGTGCACTTGTTGGTTAGTTGTGCGAAGTTGTGACAAAGAAATAAGATTATGAAATGTGCGTATTAAGTTTTCAGCGCCGTTACTGGTGCATGAAATTGTGATCTCTGGTAATGGCTCCAAAAACTTGGTGCTCTAATCTCAATTCATAATTTGTTACAACTTCGATACAACTAACCAGCAAGTGCACTGAGTCGTCCAAGTAATAAACCTTACGTGAGTAAAGGTCGATCCCACGGAGATTGTTGGTATGAAGCAAGCTATGGTCACCTTGTAAATCTCAGTCAGGCGGATAATAATTGATTATGGAGTTTTCGAAAATAATACTAATTAAACAGAAAATAGGGATAGAAACACTTATGTAATTCATTGGTGAGAATTTCAGATAAGCGTGTAGAACAAGGTTTAGACTTTTCGGATTCTCATGAATGCCGCGATCAATCTAGATTACACCACGAAGATTCTGATTAAGAGATCCAAGAGATAATCATTCAATCGAAGGTAGAACGGAAGTGGTTGTCAGGCACGCATTCATGGGGAATGATGATGATTGTCACATTCAACACATTCAGGTTGAAGTGCGAATGAATATCTTAGAAGCGGAATAAGCTGAATTGAATAGAAAAACAGTAGTACTTTGCATTAATCTTTGAGGAACAGCAGAGCTCCACACCTTAATCTATGGAGTGTAGAAACTCTACCGTTGAAAATACATAAGTGAAAGGTCCAGGCATGGCCGAATGGCCAGCCCCCATACGTGATCTAAGATAGCATACAACTGATCAAAGATGATCCGAAGATATTAATAAAAAGTCCTATTTATAATAAACTAGCTACCAGGGTTTACAGAAGTAAGTAATTGATGTATAAATCCACTTCCGGGGTCCACTTGGTGTGTGCTTGGGCTAAGCCTGAAGTCTATACGTGGAGAGATCATTCTTGGAGTTGAATGCCAGCTTTTGTGACATTTTGGGCGTTGAACTCCACTTTGCAACTTGTTTCTGGCGCTGGACGCTAGAATTGGGCAGAGAGCTGGCGTTGAACGCTAGTTTTCGTCGTCGAAACTTGGGAAAAGTATGGACTATTATATATTGATGGAAAGCCCTGGATGTCTACTTTCCAACGCAATTGGAAGCGCACCATTTTGAGTTTTTTAGCTCCAGAAAATCCATTTTGAGTGCAGGGAGGTCAGAATCCAACAGCATCAGCAGTCCTTCTTCAACCTCTAAATCTGATTTTTGCTCAAGTCCCTCAATTTCAGCCAGAAAATACCTGAAATCACAGAAAAATACACAAACTCATAGTAAAGTCCAGAAATGTGAATTTAACATAAAAACTAATAAAAAACATCCCTAAAAGTAACTAGATTCTACTAAAAATATACTAAAAATAATGCCAAAAAGCATATAAATTATCCGCTCATCACAACACCAAACTTAAATTGTTGCTTGTCCCTAAGAAACTGAAAATCAAATAGGATAAAAAGAAGAGAATATACTATAAATTCCAAACTATCAATGAAACATAGCTCCAATCAATGGGCTCTCTTGCTTGCTCCATCTTTTTCTTAGTGATGGGCTTCTCTTCCTCAATAGGAATGTCTCCTTCTATGAAAGCTCCAGCTGAGTAACATAGATGGCAGATAAGATGAGGGAAAGCTAGCCTTGCCCCAGGGGAGGGCTTTTCGGCTATTTTGTAGAGTTCAATGGAGATGACTTCATGAACTTCTACTTTCTCTCCAATCATGATGCTATGGATCATGATGGCCCGATCCACAGTAACTTCAGATCGATTGCTAGTGGGGATGATGGAGCGTTGGATGAACTCCAACCATCCTCTAGCCACAGGCTTGAGGTCCAGTCTTCTTAGTTGAACTGGCTTGCCTTTGGAGTCAATCTTCCATTGAGCTCCTTCCACACATATGTCGATGAGGACTTGGTCCAACCTTTGATTAAAGTTGACCCTTCTAGTGTAGGGGCGCTCATCTCCTTGCATCATAGGCAAGTTAAACGCCAACCTCTCATTCTCCGGACTAAAATCTAAGTATTTCCCCCGAACCATTGTAACATAATTCTTTGGATCCGGGTTCTTACTTTGATCATGGTTCCTAGTGATCCATGCATTGGCATAGAACTCTTGAACCATTAGGATGCCGACTTGTTGGATGGGGTTTGTTAGAACTTCCCAACCTCTTCTTTGGATTTCATGTCGGATCTCCAGATACTCATTTTTCTTGAGTTTGAAAGGGACCTCGGGGATCACCTTCTTCTTGGCCACAACATCATAGAAGTGGTCTTGATGAGCTTTGGAGATGAATCTTTCCATCTCCCATGACTCGGAAGTGGAAGCTTTTGTCTTCCCCTTCCCTTTTCTAGAGGATTCTCCGGTCTTGGGTGCCATCAATGGTAATGGAAAAACAAAAAGCTTATGCTTTTACCACACCAAACATAGAATTTTGCTCGCCCTCGAGCAAGAGAAGAAAGAATAGAAGAAGAAAAAGAAGAAAATATGGAGAAGAGGGGGGAGGTGTGTTTCAGCCAAGAAGAGAAAAGAGGGTTGTGTTGTGTGAAAGTGAGGAAGAATGGAGGGTTATATATAGGGAAGGGAGGGGGGGTAAGTTCGGCCATTTAGGGTGGGTTTGGGTGGGAAATTGATTTTGAATTTTGAAGGTAAGTGGAGTTTATGAGGTAGGTTTATAGGGAAGAGTGGATGGATGTGAGTGGTGAAGAGGTGTTGGGGAAGAGAGATTGAGGTGATTGGTGAAGGGTTTTGGGGAAGAGTGTTTATGGGATTGTGTGAAAGAGGGGTGAGAAGAAGTGAGTGGAGGTAGGTGGGGATCCTGTGGAGTCCACAGATCCTGAGGTGATCCTGTGGGGTCCACATATCCTGAGGTGTTCAAGGATTTACATCCTTGCACCCAATTAGGCATGCACAATGCCTTTGCACACAACTCTGGGCGTTCAGCGCCAGATTGGTGCTTGTTCTGGGCGTTGAACCCCCATTTGTTGCCCATTTCTAGTGTTGAATGCCAAAACCATGCTTGTTCTGGGCGTTCAGCGCCAGCTCTTCTCCAGGGTGCATTTCTGGCGTTGAAACGTCCAGATGCTGCCCATTTCTGGCGTTCAGCGCCAGAACCATGCTCTGTTCTGGCGTTGAATGCCCAAAACATGCTTCTTACTGGCGTTTAAACGCCAGTAAGGTCTTCCTCCAGGGTGTGATTTTTCTTCTGCTGTTTTTTATTCCGTTTTTAATTTTTATATTTATTTTATGACTCCACATGATCATGAACCTATAAAGACATATAACTAAGAAAAATATAGTTAGATAAATAAAAATTGGGTTGCCTCCCAATAAGTGCTTCTTTAATGTCAATAGCTTGACAGTGGGCTCTCATGGAGCCTCACAGATGTGTAGAGCTTTGTTGAGACCTCCCAACACCAAACTTAGAGTTTGGATATGGGGGTTTGACACCAAACTTAGAATTTGGTTGTGGGCTCCCAACACCAAACTTAGAGTTTGACTATGGTGGCTTTGTTTGATTCTGCTTTGAAAGAAGCTTTTTATGCTTCCTCTCCATGGATGCAGAGAGAGATCCTAGAGTTGTAAACACAAGGTTGTCCTCATTTATTTGAAGGATCAATTCTCCTCTGTCCACATCAATCACAGCTCTTGCTGTGGCTAGGAAAGGTCTTCCAAGGATGATGAATTCATCCTCATCCTTCCCAGTATCTAGGACTATGAAATCAGCAGGGATGTAAAGGCCTTCAACCTTTACTAACACGTCCTCTACTTGTCCATAAGCCTATTTTCTTGAATTATCTGCCATCTCTAATGAGATTTTAGTGGCTTGCACCCCAAAGATTCCCAGTTTCTCTATTACAGAGAGGGGCATGAGGTTTATTCCTGAACCAAGGTCACACAGAGCCTTTTCAAAGATCATGTTGCCTATGGTACAAGGTATTACGAACTTTTCAGGATCCTGTTTCTTTTGAGGCAATCTCAGTTGATCCAGATCACTTAGTTCATTGGTGAACAAGGGAGGTTCATCTTCCCCAATTTCAAGAACTCCCTTCTTCATAGGCGTCCCATTACTCACAGGATTCCTCTCAGAGGTGTACATGAACTGATTATTAGCAACCATGTCAATGAGTTCTTGAGCTTCTTCAGGCGTTTTCTTTAGGTGAATGGATCCACCTGCAGAAGTATCCAATGACATCTTTGATAGCTCAGATAAACCATCATAGAATATATCCAGGATGGTCCATTCTGAAAGCATGTTAGAAGGACACTTTTTGGTCAGCTGCTTGTATCTTTCCCAAGCTTCATAGAGGGATTCACCTTCTTTCTGTCTGAAGGTTTGAACGTCCACTCTAAGCTTGCTCAGCTTTTGAAGAGGAAAGAACTTGGCTAAGAAAGTCGTGACCAGCTTGTCCCAAGAGTTCAGGCTATCTCTGGGTTGAGAATCCAACCACACTCTAGCTCTGTCTCTTACAGCAAAAGGGAAAAGCATGAGCCTGTAGACTTCAGGAGCTACTCCATTAGTCTTAATAGTATCACATATCTGCAAGAATTTAGTTAAGAACTGAAAGGGATCTTCAGATGAAAGTCCATGAAACTTGCAGTTCTGCTGCATCAGAGAAACTAGCTGAGGTTTCAGCTCAAAGTTGTTTGCTCCAATGGCAGGAATGGAGATGCTTCTTCCATGTAAATTGGAATTAGGTGCAGTAAAGTCACCAAGCATTCTCCTTGCATTATTATTATTTTCGGCTGCCATCTCCTCTTCTTGTTCGAAAATTTCTGAAAGGTTATCTCTGGATTGTTGTAATTTAGCTTCTCTTAGTTTCCTTTTCAGAGTCCTTTCAGGTTCTGGATCTGCTTCAACAAGAATATTCTTGTCCTTGCTCCTGCTCATATGACGAAGAAGAGGGCACAGAAAAAATAATAATAATAATGATAGGGATCCTTTATACCACAGTATAGAAGTCCCTGTGTGAGTGGAAGAAAGGAAGGGGACAAAGAATGTAATGTAAGGAAAGAAACACAAGGGTGAGGAGAGCAGAGATGTGAGGTGAGGAGATGTTAGTAGATGAATAAATAAATAGAATAAGATGAGAGAGGGAAAATTTCGAAAATAATTTTGAAAAAGAGTTAGTGATTTTCGAAAATAGTTTTTTTGAAAAAGGTTAGTAATTTTTCGAAAATTAAAATCAAAAATTAAAATAATTAGTTAATTAAAAAGAAATTTTGAAAAAGAGGGAAGATATTTTCGAAAATTAGAGAGAGAGGGAGTTAGTTAGGTAGTTTTGAAAAAGATAAGAAACAAACAAAAAGTTAGTTAGTTAGTTGAAATAAATTTTGAAAAGATAAGAAGTTAGGAAGTTAGAAAAGATATTTTGAAATCAAATTTTTGAAAAAGATAAGATAAGAAGATATTTTTGAAAAGATATGATTGAAATTAGTTTTGAAAAAGATTTGATTTTTAAAATCATAATTAATGACTTGATTCTCAAGAAATCACAATATATGATTCTAGAACTCAAAGTTTGAATCTTTCTTAGCAAGCAAGTAACAAACTTGAAATTTTTGAATCAAAACATTAATTGATGATGTTATTTTCGAAAATTATGATATAAAATTAAGAAAAAGATTTTTGAAAAATATTTTTGTAATTTTCGAAAATAACTAAGAAAATGAAAAAGATTTGATTTTTAAAAAAGATTTTGAAAAAGATAGGATTTTTAAATTGAAAATTTGATTTGACTCATAAAAACAACTAGATTTTTAAAAAATTTTGAAAAAGTCAAATATAATTTTCGAAATTTTAAGAGAGAAAAAGGGGAAGATATATTTTTTTTTGAATTTTTATAATGAGAGAGAAAAATACTAAAAATGCTCAATGCATGGAAATTTTGGATCAAAACAATGAATGCATGCAAGAATGCTATGAATGTCAAGATGAACACCAAGAACACTTTGAATGTCATGATGAACATCAAGACTTATTTTTGAAAATTTTTATATGCAAAGAAAACATGCAAGACATCAAACTTAGAAATCTTTCATGTTTAGACTTTATGGATGCAAAAATGCACATGAAAAACAAGAAAAGATGCAAAACAAGAAAACATCAAGATCAAACAAGAAGACTTACCAAGAACAACTTGAAGATCATGAAGAACACCATGAATGCATGAAGTTTTCGAAAAATGCAAGATGAATATGCAATTGACACTAAACTTTCAACTTGACTCAAGACTCAAACAAGAAACATAAAATATTTTTGATTTTTATGAATTTATGATTTTTTTTTTGTATTTTCTTTTAATTTTTTCGAAAATCATTTTGAAAAAGAAAAATAAGGATTCCAAAATTTTTAATATGACTTCCAGGAATCTTATGCTCTTTAGTCTAAAGCTAATATCAAAGGGTCAGGCATGGCTTAATAGCCAGCCAAGCTTTAGTATGTAATTTAGACATGACACGCCTAACATTCCCTACAGTCAGTCAGGCTTCAACATGCTTCATGAAACACTAGAATTCATTCTTAAAAATTCTGAAGAAAAATATATTTTTGAAAGCATTTTTATTTTGAAATTTTTTTCGAAAACAAAGGAGAAATTTTTGAAAGATTTTTGAAAAATTTTTGAAAACAAAACAAGAAGAAAATTACCTAATCTGAGCAACAAGATGAACCGTCAGTTGTCCAAACTCAAACAATCCCCGGCAACGGCGCCAAAAACTTGGTGCTCTAATCTCAATTCATAATTTGTCACAACTTCGATACAACTAACCAGCAAGTGCACTGGGTCGTCCAAGTAATAAACCTTACGTGAGTAAGGGTCGATCCCACGGAGATTGTTGGTATGAAGCAAGATATGGTCACCTTGTAAATCTCAGTCAGGTGGATAATAATTGATTATGGAGTTTTCGAAAATAATACTAATTAAACAGAAAATATGGATAGAAACACTTATGTAATTCATTGGTGAGAATTTCAGATAAGCGTGTAGAGATGCTTTCGTTCCTCTGAATCTCTGCTTTCCCGCTGTCTTCATCCAATCAGTCTTACTCCTTTCCATGGCTAGCTTTATGCAAGGGCATCACCGTCGTCAATGGTTACATCTCCTCCTCTTGTGAAAATGGTCCAAATGCTCTGTCACAGCACGACTAATCATCTAAGGTTCCCGATCATGCTAGAATAGGATTCACCCTCCTTTTGCGTCTGTCACTACGCCCAGCAATCGCGAGTTTGAAGCTCGTCACAGTCATTCAATCCCAGAATCCTACTCAGAATACCACAGACAAGGTTTAGACTTTCCGAATTCTCATGAATGCCGCCATCAATCTAGCTTACACCACGAAGATTCTAATTAAGAGATCCAAGAGATAATCATTCAATCGAAGGTAGAACGGAAGTGGTTGTCATGCATGCGTTCATGGGGAATGATGATGATTGTCACATTCATCACATTCAGGTTGAAGTGTGAATGAATATCTTAGAAGCGGAATAAGTTGAATTGAATAGAAAAACAGTAGTACTTTGCATTAATCTTTGAGGAACAGCAGAGCTCCACACCTTAATCTATGGAGTGTAGAAACTCTACCGTTGAAAATACATAAGTGAAAGGTCCAGGCATGGCCGAATGGCCAGCCCCCATACGTGATCTAAGATAGCATACAACTGATTAAAGATGATCCGAAGATATTAATAAAAAGTCCTATTTATAATAAACTAGCTACTAGGGTTTACAGAAGTAAGTAATTGATGTATAAATCCACTTCCAGGGCCCACTTGGTGTGTGCTTGGGCTGAGCTTGAAGTCTACACGTGGAGAGGTCATTCTTGGAGTTGAACGCCAGCTTTTGTGCCATTTTGGGCGTTGAACTCCACTTTGCAACTTGTTTCTGGCGCTGGACGCCATAATTGGGCAGAGAGCTGGCGTCAAACGCCAGTTTGCATCGTCTAAACTTGGGCAAAGTATGGACTATTATATATTGATGGAAAGCCCTGGATGTCTACTTTCCAACACAATTGGAAGCGTGCCAGTTTGAGTTATGTAGCTCCAGAAAATCCATTTTGAGTGCAGGGAGGTCAGAATCCAACAGCATCAGCAGTCCTTCTTCAACCTCTAAATCTGATTTTTGCTCAAGTCCCTCAATTTCAGCCAGAAAATACCTGAAATCACAGAAAAATACACAAACTCATAGTAAAGTCCAGAAATGTGAATTTAACATAAAAACTAATAAAAACATCCCTAAAAGTAACTAGATTCTACTAAAAACATACTAAAAACAATGCCAAAAAGCATATAAATTATCCGCTCATCAGTTACCAAGGAATGAACGATCACGATTTCCCACACCAAGTTTTTGGTGTCGTTGCCGGGGATTGTTCGAGTTTGGACAACTGACGGTTCATCTTGTTGCTCATATTAGGTAATTTTATTTTAATTTTAAGCTTTTTATTTCTTATTTTCGAAAAATACAAAAAAATTTTTCTTCTTTTTCATTTTTCCAATTAATTTTCGAAAAAATCCAAAAAAAATTTTATAAATTCATAAAAACAAAAAATTTGATGTTTCTTGTTTGAGTCTAGTGTCAATTTTTAAGTTTGGTGTCAATTGCATCTTTTTAATTTTTCATTAAAATTTTCAAAAATTCATCATATGTTCTTCATGATCTTCAAAGTTTTTCTTGATGATCTTCTTTGTTTGATCTTTGCATTTTTATGGTTTGTGTCTTTTCTTGTTTTTCATATGCATTTTCAATATGTTAGTGTCTCAACATTAAAAATTTTTAAGTTTGGTGTCTTGCATGTTTTTCTTTTCTTAAAAATTTTCAAAAATAAGTTCTTGGTGTTCATCTTGACATTTAAAGTGTTCTTGGTGTTCATCTTGACATTCAAGGTGTTCTTGCATGCATCATGTGTTTTGATTCATAATTTTCATGTTTTGAGTCTTTTGGTTGTTTTTCTCTTTCTTCATTAAAAATTCAAAAATAAAAAAAAATATCTTTCCCTTATTTTCTCATAAATTTTCGAAAATTTGAGTTGACTTTTTCAAAACTTTTTAAAATTTAGTTGTTTCTTATGAGTCAAATCAAATTTTCATTTTAAAAATTATATCTTTTTCAAATCTTTTTCAAAAGTCAAATCTTTTTCATTTTTCTTTTATGATTTTCGAAAATTTCAAAATGATTTTCAAAAATCTTTTCCTTATTTTTATCTAATATTTTCGAAATTAATACTAACTATTAATATTTTGATTCAAAAATTTCAAGTTGTTACTTGCCTATTAAGAAAGGTTCATTCTTTAAATTTTAAGATCCTATCTTTTAGTTTCTTGTTAGTCAAGTAATCAACTTTAATTTTTAAAAATCAAATCTTTTTAATTTTCTTTTTAAATCTTTTTCAAATTAAATTTCAATCATATCGTTTTCAATTTCAATCATATCTTTTTCAAAATCAATTTCAAAATCTTTCATAACTTCTCACTGTTTCAAATTTGATTTTCAAATCTTTTTCAATTAACCACTTAACTTTTTGTTTGATTTTAAAAATTTACTATTTCAATCATATCTTTTTCAAAACCACCTAACTACTTTTCTCTCTCCTAATTTTCGAAAATTACTAACCCCTCTCTCAAAAATTTGTTTTAATTAACTATTTGTTTTAAATTTTAATTTAATTTAATTTAATTTAATTTTTCTTTTTTTTAAATTTTTGAATTTTAACTTTAATTTTAAATTAAAAACAAAAATATTTTTATTTTATTTTATTTAATTTTCGAATTCTTCCATCTATCACCTCCTTCTAATTATTTATTTATCTACTAACACTTCTCTTCTACTCAAAAATTCGAACCCACTCTTCTCTCTGTGTTCGAATTTCTCTTCTTCTATTCTTTTCTTTTCTTCTTCTACTCACATACAGGAATCTCTATACTGTGACATAGAGGATTCCATATTTTCTTTTCTGTTCTCTTCTTTTTCATATGAGCAGGAACAAGGATAAGAACATTCTTGTTGAAGCTGATCCTGAACCTGAAAGGACTCTGAAGAGGAAGCTAAGGGAAGCTAAAGCACAACTCTCTGGAGAAAACCTGACAGAAATTTTCGAAAAAGAAGGAGACATGGCCGAAAATAACAACAATGGTGGAGATGCAAAGAAGATGCTTGGTGACTTTACTACACCAAATTCTAACTTGCATGGAAGAAGCATCTCATTCCCTGCCATTGGAGTAAACAATTTTCAATTAAAGCCTCAATTAGTTTCTCTGATGCAACAGAATTGCAAGTTTCATGGACTTCCATCTGAAGATCCTTTTCAGTTCTTAACTGAATTCTTGCAGATCTGTGATACTGTTAAGACCAATGGGGTTGATCGCAAGGTCTAAAAGCTTATGCTTTTCCCGTTTGCTGTAAGAGACAGAGCTAGAATATGGTTGGACTCTCAACCTAAAGATAGCCTGAACTCTTGGGATAAGCTGGTCACGGCTTTCTTAGCCAAGTTCTTTCCTCCTCAAAAGTTGAGTAAGCTTAGAGTGGATGTTCAAACCTTCAGACAAAAAGAAGGTGAATCCCTCTATGAAGCTTGGGAGAGATACAAGCAACTGTCCAAAAAGTGTCATTTTGACATGCTTTCAGAATGGACAATCCTGGATATATTCTATGATGGTCTGTCTGAATTATCTAAGATGTTATTGGACCATTCTGTAGGTGGATCCATTCACCTAAAGAAAATGCCTGCAGAAGCTCAGGAACTCATTGACATGGTTGCAAATAACCAGTTCATGTACACTTCTGAAAGGAATCCTATGAGTAATGGGACGCCTTAGAGGAAGAGAGTTCTTGAAATTGATGCTCTGAATGCCATATTGGCTCAGAACAAAATATTGACTCAGTAAGTCAATATGATTTCTCAGAGTCTGAATGGATTGCAAGCTGCATCCAACAGTACTAAAGAGGCATCTTCTGAAGAAGAAGCTTATGATCCTGAGAACCCTGCAATAGCAGAGGTGAATTACATGGGTGAACCCTATGAAAACACCTATAATCCCTCATGGAGAAATCACCCAAATTTCTCATGGAAGGATCAACAAAAGCCTCAACAAGGCTTGAATAATGATGGAAGAAACAGGTTTGGCAATAGCAAGCCTTTTCCATCATCCACTCAGCAACAGACAGAGAATTCTGAGCAGAATCCATCTAGCTTAGCAAACATAGTCTCTGATCTATCTAAGGCCACTCTAAGTTTCATGAATGAAACAAGGTCCTCCATTAGAAATTTGGAGGCACAAGTGGGTCAGCTGAGTAAAAGGGTCACTGCAACTCCTCCTAGTACTCTGCCAAGCAATACAGAAGAGAATCCAAAAAGAGAGTGCAAGGCCATAACCTTACTTGGTGTGGCCAAACCCAGAGAGGGGGGGGGGGAGGACGTAAATCCCAGTGAGGAAGACCTCCTGAGATGTTCACTGACCAATAAGGACTTTCCCTTTGAGGAACCAAAGGAATCTGAGACTCATACAGAGACCATAGAGATTCCATTCAACTTGCTTCTGTCCTTCATGAGCTCTGATGAGTATTCATCCTCTGAAGAGGATGAAGACATTACTGAAAAGCAGGTTGCTAAGTACCTTGGTGCAATCATGAAGCTGAATGCCAAATTATTTGGTAATGAGACTTGGGAAGATGAACCTCCCTTGCTCACCAATGAACTAAATGCATTGGATAGGCAGAAATTACCTCAAAAGAAACAGGATCCTGGTAAATTCCTAATTCCCTGTAACATAGGCACCATGACCTTTGAGAAGACTCTGTGTGACCTAGGGTCAAGCATTAACCTTATGCCACTCTCTGTAATGGAGAAACTGGGAATCTTTGAGGTACATGCTGCCAATTTCTCATTAAAGATGGCAGACAAATCCATGAAAATGGCTTATGGACAAGTAGAGGACGTGTTAGTAAAGGTTGAAGGCCTTTACATCCCTGCTGATTTTATAATCCTAGACACTGGGAAGGATGAGGATGAATCCATCATCCTTGGAAGACCCTTCCTAGCCACAGCAAAAGCTGTGATTGATGTGGACAGAGGAGAGTTGGTCCTTCAACTGAATGTGGACAACGTTGTGTTTAAAACTCAAGGATTTCCTTCTGTAACCATGGAAAGGAAGCATGAAAAGCTTCTCTCACTGCAGAGTCAACCAAAGCCCCCACAGTCAAATTCTAAGTTTGGTGTTGAACCCCCACATTCAAACTCTAAGTTTGGTGTTGGGAGGTCCCAACAATGCTCTGAACATTTGTGAGGCTCCATGAGAGCTCACTGTTAAGCTATTGACTTTAAAGAAGCGCTTGTTGGGAGGCAACCCAATGTTATTTAATTATATCTATTTATTTTCTATTGTTATTTTATGTTTTTTTTAGGTTGATGATCATGTGGAGTCATAAAAACTACTGAAAAATCAAAAACAGAATGAAAAACAGCATTAAAAATAGCTCACCTTGGAGGAAGAGCTTACTGGCGTTTAAACGCCAGTAAGAAGCATCAAACTGGCGTTTAACGCCAGAAAGAAGCATCAAGCTGGTGTTAAACGCCAGAAACAAGCACCAGACTGGCATTTAACGCCAGAACAGAGCATGGAATTGGCGTTTAACGCCAGAAACAAACAGCAGTCTGGCGTTAAACGCCAGGATTGCACTCTAAGGGCTTTTACACACCTAAATGGAGCAGGGATGATAAGTCCTTGATCCCTCAGGATTTGTGGACCCCACAGGATCTCCACCTACCCCACCTCTTCTTCTCTCCTCTTCATACCTCTCCATTACTCATCTAAAACCATCATACAACCCACCTACACCCACCCACTCAAATTCAAACCATTCCTCTTTCCTTTTCACACATCATAACCACATAAACCCCCCTAGCCGAACCATTCACACACCTCCATCTTCTCCATCTCTTTTTCTTCTCATCCTTTCTTTCTTCTTTTGCTCGAAGACGAGCAAACCTTTTAAGTTTGGTGTGGTAAAAGCATTGCTTTTTATTTTTCCATAACCATTAATGGCACCTAAGGTCGGAGAAACCTCTAGAAAGAGGAAAGGGAAGGCAGTTGCTTCCAACTCCGAGTCATGGGAGATGGAGAGATTCATCTCACAAGCCCATCACTAAGAAAAGGAAGGAGTAAATAAGAGATCATGGACCTCAACAAGAGCATGAGGAAATTCCTCACTATGAAATCCCTGAGATGCCTCAGGGGATGCACTTTCCTCCACAAAACTATTGGGAGCAAATCAACACCTCCCTAGGAGAATTAAGTTCCAACATGGGACAACTAAGGATGGAGCACCAAGAGCACTCTATCATCCTCCATGAGATTAGAAAAGATCAAAGAGCTATGAGGGAGGAGCAACAAAGACAAGGAAGAGACATAGAGGAGCTCAAGAGTACCATTGGTTCTTCAAGAAGAAGAAGAAGACGCCACCCTCACTAAGGTGGACCCGTTCCTTAATCTCCTTGTTCTTATTTTTTTGTTTTTCGTTTACTATGCTTTATGTTTTATTTATGTTTGTGTCTTCACTATATGATCATTAGTGTTTAAGTGTCCATGTCTTAAAGCTATGAATGTCCTATGAAACCATCACCTTTCTTAAATGAAAAATGCTTTAATTACAAAAGAACAAGAAGTACATGAATTTCGAATTCATCCTTGAAATTAGTTTAATTATTTTGATGTGGTGACAATACTTTTTGTTTTCTGAATGAATGCTTGAACAGTGCATATGTCTTTTGATATTGTTGTTTATGAATGTTAAATATGTTGGATCTTGAAAGAATGATGAAAAGGAGAAATGTTATTGATAATCTGAAAAATCATAAAATTGATTCTTGAAGCAAGAAAAAGTAGTGAACACAAAAGCTTGCGAAAAAAAAATGGCAAAAATAAAAGAAAAAAAAGAGAAAGAGAAAGAAAAAGCAAGCAGAAAAAGCCAAGAGCTCTTTAAACCAAAAGGCAAGAGCAAAAAGCCAGTAACCCTTTAAACCAAAAGGCAAGGGTAATAAAAAGGATCCAAGGCTTTGAGCATCAGTGGATAGGAGGGCCTAAATGAATAAAATCCTGGCTTAAGCGGCTAAACCAAGCTGTCCCTAACCATGTGCTTGTGGCGTGAAGGAGTCAAGCCAAAAGCTTGAGACTGAGCGGTTAAAGTCGAGGTCCAAAGCAAAAAAAAAAAAAAAGAGTGTGCTTAAGAACCCTGGACACCTCTAATTGGGGACTTTAGCAAAGCTAAGTCACAATCTGAAAAGGTTCACCCAGTTATGTGTCTGTGGCATTTATGTATCCGGTGGTAATACTGGAAAACAAAGTGCTTAGGGCCACGGCCAAGACTCATAAAGTAGCTGTGTTCAAGAATCAACATACTGAACTAGGAGAATCAATAACACTATCTGAATTCTGAGTTCCTATGGATGCCAATCATTCTGAACTTCAATGGAAAAAGTGAGATGCCAAAACTATTCAAGAGGCAAAAAGCTACTAGTCCCGCTCATCTAGTTGGAGCTAAGTTTCATTGATATTTTGGAATTTATAGTATATTCTCTTCTTTTTATCCTATTTGATTTTCAGTTGCTTGGGGACAAGCAACAATTTAAGTTTGGTGTTGTGATGAGCAGATAATTTATACACTTTTTGGCATTGTTTTTTACATAGATTTTAGTATGATTTAGTTAGTTTTTAGTATATTTTTATTAGTTTTTAATTAAAAATCACATTTCTGGACTTTACTATGAGTTTGTGTGTTTTTCTATGATTTCAGGTACTTTCTGGCTGAAATTGAGAGACTTAAGCGAAAATCTGATTCAGAGGCTGAAGAAGGACTGCAGATGTTATTGGATTCTGATCTCCCTGCACTCAAAGTGGATTTTCTGGAGCTACATGAGTCCAAATGGTGCGCTCTCAATTGCGTTGGAAAGTAGACATCCAGAGATTTCCAGCAATATATAATAATCCATACTTTGCCCGAGTTTAGACAACGCAAACTAGCATTCAACGCTAACTTCCTACCCTATTCTGGAGTTAAACGCCAGAAACAGGTTGCAAAGCAAAGTTAAACGCCTTAAACAGGTTATAACCTGGCATTTAACTCCAAAAGAAGTCTCTACACATGAAAGCTCAATGCTCAGTCCAAGCACACACCAAGTAGGCCCCGGAAGTGGATTTCTGCATCATTTACTTATCTCTGTAAACCCTAGTAACTAGTTTAGTATAAATAGGACCTTTTACTATTGTATTAGACATCTCTGGACGTTTAGTTCTTAGATCATGGAGGCTGGCCATTCAGCCATGCCTGGACCTTGTTCTTATATATCTTCAACGGTAGAGTTTCTACACACCATAGATTATGGTGTGGAGCTCTGCTGTTCCTCATGAATTAATGCAAAGTACTATTATTTTTCTATTTAATTCAAAACTATTTCTTCTCTAAGATATTCATTCGCACACAAGAACATGATGAATATGATGATTATGTGACGCTCATCATCATTCTCACTTATGAACGCATGCCTGACAAACACTTCCGTTCTACATGCAAACAAGCTTGAATGCATATCTCTTAGCCTCCTGATTCACGATCAGAGTCTTCGTGGTATAGGATAGACTTATTGGCGGCCATTCTTGAGATCCGAAAAGTCTAAACCTTGTCTGTGGTATTCCGAGTAGGATCTGGGAAGGGATAGCTGTGACGAGCTTCAAACTCGCGAGTGCTGGGCGTAGTGACAAACGCAAAAGGATTACTGAATCCTATTCTAGTATGATCGAGAACCGACAGATGAGCCGTGCGGTGACAGTGCATTTTGGACCATTTTCACTGAGAGGACGGAAAGTAGCCACTGACAACGGTGATGCCCTACATAAAGCTTGCCACGGAAAGGAGTAGGAATGATTGGATGAAGACAGTAGGAAAGCAGAGGTTCAGAAGGAATAAAAGCATCTCTATACACTTATCTGAAACTCTCACCAATGAATTGCATAAGTATCTCTATCCTATTTTATATTTTAATTATATTTTAATTATCAATTCACCATAACCATTTAAATCTGCCTGACTGAGATTTACAAGGTGACCATAGCTTGCTTTAAGCCGATAATCTCTGTGGGATCGACCCTTACTCACGTAAGGTTTATTACTTGGACGACCCAGTACACTTGCTGGTTAGTTGTGCGAAGTTGTGACAAAGAACTAAGATTATGAAACGTGCGTATTAAGTTTTCAGCACCGTTACCAAGGAATGAACGATCACGATTTCCCACACCACTTATTTCAACCAAGTAGTTGCATTCATGTAGATAGATTGCATATAGATAGGTTGTATATAGTTAGTTTGTATTAAATAAATGTTGATACCCTTTGCTTCTTTCTTGATTTTAGCATGAGGACATGCTTAGTTTAAATGTGGGGAGGTTTGATAAACCCAATTTTGTGGTTTATCTTGTGCTTAATTTGGGAGATTTTATCACATTTTCCCACATTTATTCAATGAAATAGCATTGTTTTGCAATTCTCCCTTGATTTGTGCTTAAATGTGAAAACATGCTTTTTAGGCCCTTAAATTGGTGATTTTAACTCACTTTAATTCCATTCGATGCCTTGATGTATTTTTTGAGTGATTTCAGGTTCATAAGGTAAGTATTGGATGGAAGAAGTGAGGAGAAAAGCATGAAAAGCGGGAGAACTCATGAAGGAATGAAGGAACCGCAAAGCTGTCAAGCCTGACCTCTTCACACTCAATCGACCATAACTTGAGCTACAGAGGTCCAAATGAGGCAGTTTTAGTTGCGTTGGAAAGCTAACATCCGGGGCTTCAAAATGACATAAAATTTTCTATAGTTGCATGACGTCTAAGGACGCGCACACGCACTATACACGTGCACGCCGATTGGTGCAAGTGATTTATTAAAACCAACTCGTGGCCAGCGATTTGTAGAGCATTTTGGGCCCAATACAACTCATTTCTAATGCTATTTCATACAGAATTTAAGCTTGGGCAAAGGGGGAGCAATTGTTTTTAACTTAGCATCATGTAGGTTAGTTTCTAGAGAGAGAAGCTCCATCTTCTCTCTAGAATTAGGGTTCTTAGGTTAATTTCATCTTAGATCTAGTTTCAATTTCATGTTCTCATCTTGTTTTCTTTAAAATTTTATGCTTCTACTCTTGATTCTCTTAGCTTGTAGTGTTAATTCTAGTTTTATGTCTCTTTTGTGATGATGAACTCTTGTTGGATTTGGATATTTTCTTTAATGCAATTTAATGTTTGATGTTCTTCTATTGTTGATTTGAGTTGTGATTTTACTTTTCTTGTAATTGGTAGTTGGTAGATTTATTATTCTTGCACTTTTATTATGCTTTCCATTTGTACCCACCAATTGTTTGACAAAATGCTTGGTTGGGCTTTAGAGTAGACTTTGAGCATTCTTGGCTTGGAAAGAGTAATTAGGCAATCTTGAGTCATGAAAACCCAACCTATGTTGGTGATCTAGAGTAGTTAGTTAATATCATTTTCATTGACTCTAATTTCTTGCTAATCCAATTAGTGAGTTGATTAGGACATTTGGATTGAGATTAGGTAGTCTTGTTAGACTTTCTCTCATGGAAGATAACCTATATCTTCTTCCATCATTGGGGATGACGTAATAAGATAAATTCTTGTTAATTATTGTTATTAGTGACTAGGATGGAAGGCCTATGATCTCAATTCTTGCCATGAATGTCTCTCTTTATTAATTGCTTTTCTTTATTTTGCTTTCTTTAATTGTTTGCTTGATTTACTTTTCTTGCCGTTTATTTTCCGCCCCTTATAAATCAAACCCCTTGTTCCTTCATAGCCAATAAGTATACACTTCATTGCAATTCCTTGTGAGACGATCCAGAGTCTAAATACTACGGTTAATTCTTATTTGGGGTTTGTTCTTTGTGACAACCAAAATTTTTGATGTGAGAATTGTTTGTTAGTTTGGAGCTATGCTTACAACGAAGTAATTCTTTTCTATAAGAAGAAAATCTAGACCAACAAGCAAATCTCTTCATCAATGGACTGTTTTGTGGCTCTAGGAAGTACCCCATTTCAGCTTCTTGATGCTCCCACCCACCATGAGCAAAATAACATGAATCATTCTATGGTGGTGGGAAGTTTCTCCTGAATTTTGATTGACCAGAATATGATCGATGCTTCCTTTTCCCTTGCAAGATGCCCTGTCTCAAACAATAATCACCAAAAGACATTGGAATTTTTATAGTGAGGCAATATTACAAACAGCTAGTGGTTAGTGTGCTAACAAGTGAATGAACAAAGAAAACCGACTAAAATTACAGAAATTATTAGTAATCAAATTAAAACAAAAACTATTAACAAAAGAAAAGAAAAATTGCTCAATCTAGTTATCCTCCAATTCAATAATTGTCAATACAAAACCAATCCCCGACAACGGTGCCATAAACTTGATACGCGAGAATTTGCCTCTCAACGAATTTCCTTCTGGCAAGTGCACCAGATTGTCGTCAAGTAAAAACTCACAAAAGAGTGAGGTCGAATCCCACAGGGATTAGTGGATCGAGCAATGTTAATTGAAGAATTACACTAGTTGAGCAGAATCAGAATTGAAATTGGGATTGCTGAATGTAAAATGGCGGGAAGCTTAAATTGCAATAAAGTAAAATGACAGAAAATTAAATTGTAGGGAATTAAAGTGACAAAATCTTAAATTGCTGGAAATTAAAATGGGATCGGGGAATTAAGCATGAAATTAAAGAATAGAATGTAAATAGAATGGGTAAGATCAGAGATGGGGGATTCATTAGGTTTTGGGAGATATTGAACTCTCCGGATCAAATCATTTTCATCTCTTCCTCAATCAATGCATTTATTAACATTGCTTGGCAATCTTAGATGATCGGATCCCAATGTCTTGGCTCACCGATCTCTCTAAGCATGAACAATTGCCCAATGTCTTGATTTAATTGCTCATAGGAAGAGTTGAAGTTCGGTCACTGACTATACCACACAAATTTATAGATCAAAGTGTTGGTAGGATTACATGTCACTATATCCATCCAAACCCCAATCTAATCTAATGTGAGAAAGCAATTCTAGCATGAATTCTTCATTCCTCTCTCAAGGCTCCGAAGAATTCCAATTTTGGATAGCTTCTCTCTCAAGACAACTATCCAATTGAATTAAGATCGAAAGCTTTCTAACAAAAATCAAGAGAAAAGAAAGAAGAAGAAGATGAAAACTACCATTGATCCATTGAATTACAATAAAGCTCTCTAACCCAATGAAAGGGGTTAGTTGTTCATATCTCAATTCAATTTACAGAGAAGAAGAGTGCAGGAAAATTAAATCCTAGCTAGAAAGTAAAAGAAAAAGAAAGTACATAAACAAAAGGGAAAAGTACAGAAGAAAAATAAACAGAATGCTGAGCTCCCAGAGCCCCCTCAGGGCCTCCCGAAAAGCTCCTCTTAATCTTCAACAATTCTTCTACTTATAACCTTCTTCTCATCTTCAATTGGATCAAGTATTTGGATGTGGGCCTTGGCTGAAGTAATTGGACGAAGAGAGGTGCCAATTGTGCATTCTGGTCTCTAAAGTTGGAGTCAACGTTTTTCGTTAAACGTTGAGCCAAACGTCCTTTGAAAAAATGGTTTCTGGTTTGCTATCATTGACATTTGACTCAGCGTTGGAGGGCCAACGTTCCGCTACCCACGCGTACGCGTGTTGTGCACGTCTGCATGCTTGGGTCAAAATGCCATCCACGTGTGCGCGTCATGTACGCGTGCGCGCGAATGCTCAAAAGTTAAACTTGCGCATACGCGCCATAGACGCGAGTGCGCCGTTATGCTTTTTCAAAATCAGAATTTCAAAGTCAATATCACGCACGTTGGCTTTCACGTTTGAGGTAGCATTTGGGTCCAACGTTGTATATCCACGCGTACGCGCCAGCTGCGCGTGCGCGTGGATTATCAGAAATCTCCAACCGCACGTACGCGTGTAGCTCGCGTGCACGTCGCTGCAATTTTCCAGAATCTCCAGAAAGCTCATTTCTTTACCACGTTGGGGGTAACGTTGGATGTCCAACGTTACCTCCAACGTTGACACCCTTGTTGCACATCAAGTCTTGGGATGCTACTTTGTCCTCTTGTCAATATTGCAAATTTCATGCCCACTATAAACTATTATATATGGTTGGAGAGCCCTGAATGTCAGATTTCTAACCCAACTAGAATCACTTCAATTGAACATCTTCAACTCAAGTTATGCTCCTTTGAAGAGGACAGGGTCGTTGGCGTCGGAGTGCAACGTTGGAGGCAACGTTGGACCTCTAACGTTTGCGTCAACGTTGGGAACATTGCCAGATTCGGAAGCTCAAACATGTTGTCCACCCAATACTATTATATATTTATGAAAAGCCTTACATGTCTAATTTTTAATGCCGTTAAAAGCGCATCATTTGGAGCTCCACAGCTCGAGTTATACTCCATCGAAGGTGCAGAGGTCAGCTGGCCTTACTACCGGTTGGTGCCATGTTCATTTATGCACTTTTTAGGGCAGTTTTCTCCCTCAATTTTAGTGTCAACCATGTAGTTCTATATATTCTTGGAAAGCTCTTGATTCCTACTTTCCAATGCTTTTGGAGTCACCTCATTTGGAGCTCTATAGCTCAAGTTATTCTTGTTGGAAGTATACCCCTTCAGGCTGTGGAGAGTGACGTTTCCAGCAACGTTGGAGCACCAACTTTGGCTCCAACGTTGCTTCCCTTTGCCTCCTCTCATGGCCTTCTTGTTACTTCTTTGCCTTCCCTTTTCTTAGCTTCCTTTCCACCTATCATTAACCAAACAAAATGCATGAAAGCTTTGCTAATCTCATAAGAAATTGCATCATTCATAATCAACAAGTAAACATAGCAAAATTCTTATGAAAATGCATCAGAATAACAATGTTTGATTAAATCAAGGCATGCATGAATTTCTCATCCCAGTACTTACTTATTACCTAAGAAATGCATGAAACTACTCCAAAACAAACTAAAAAATGGCTTGTGAAACTAGCCAAGATGTCCTGGCATCACTATGCCGAGGTGTTGGAGCTGAGGGGGAGGCTTGAAAATGCTCTTATGGATTATGCCGATCTCCGAAGCCATCTGGTAGATAACGTGACGGGTGCGCATGAAAATCTAAAGGCGCAGGTCCGAGTTCTTGCTCTTGAACTCAACTTGACTCTCTTTAGTCTGGACAACGTAGTGGAGGAGGGTAAGATAGTGCCTGCTCCAGATAATGAAGATGACGAGTCTTTTCCTGCCCTGTCAGCCAAAGCTTCTGCTACCACGACATTTTCAAATCTTTCTGCTGAGGTCGACCCTTCCTAACCTGATCCGGATTGTGAAATTCTTAACCGTGAGGATGGGACTGTGGACGCCGTCCCTGTGAATATCATTCCTCCTCCTTCTGCCACTGATGCTGCTACTGGGGAAACTTTGCACCCCTTATGATTTGTGTTTTTATCTCCACAGCCCGACTTGTGGGCTTTTGAACTCTAGTTTTGTAACTTTGTTTATAACTTGGTTCCTTTGACTATTAGTTGCTTCTATGCAACTTAGTAGATAAATAAAGTACTTTTGAACTCGTGAGGTCCTCTTCTAGGTTGCCTCTTGAGTCTTTTTAATGATTGCTGTGTTTCTTTTGGTATGCTGATTGTTCTTTTGCAACCTTTGCAAATTTTGTATATCTTTATAGAGTGTTAGTATTCTGCTTGTCTGACCTCTTTTTGATTAGATCTTCTATTTGTCTTCTGATTGGGCGAGATGACCCTTAGGGCTAACTTGCTCGACAACTTTTTAGTGTTCTGGTAGAACCTTTTTAGTTAGTCTTTGAACAATTTTGATGGCCTTGTTGTGGTGTTGTGGCTTTTTGGACAGAGTTGCATTTCTCTTTAGCACATGCTTTAGATGGTCGACTTTGTTGGTTTGAGATACCGCTTTCATTGGTCGACTTCTCTTTATCGGTCCTTCTTGAGTTATTTTTAGTAATCCATTAGGCCTTTTTCTATGGATTTACCTTTTATAACTTTGTGCGTTCATGGGTTGGGTCTGACTTCTTTTTGTCGAATCCTGAAGAGAACAGAAGATTGATGGTTTATAAGTTATAGTAAACTCTCGTTGCAAGTATAGTTACTAAACCAAGCAATCAACCTTTCTTACAAACGTTTTGGTTGTCACAAGTAACAAACCCCTTTAAAATTGATAACCGAAGTATTTAAACCTCGGGTCGTCTTCTCAAGGAACTTCAGGGAAGTATATTCTTATTATTGGCTATGGAGATTGTAAATTGGGGTTTTGAAAGTAAGGAGAGATAGTGAATTTAAATTGCAATTAAATTAAGTAAATGACTGTAAAATAAACTTTTGGTAAGGTATGAGAAATTGGAAATCCTATCCTAGTTATCCTTATCAATGGTGATGAGGATTGAGTCTTAATCCCATTTAGTTAGCCTTTACTAAAGCAAAGGAAGATCAAGTGGATTAATTAGTCTGATCTTCAGGTTCTAGTCAATTTCTAAGAAAGGATTGGAATTATTGAAGTTCAATTCAATTAGCAAAGATAACAATTATCGATCACATTGAGTTTGATAACTCCTGAGTTACTGATTTCTTAACCAAGACCAAAAGGGGAAAAGTAAATCTACTCGAATAAAATATCTTCAGATTGAAAGTAACAGTAACATAAACAAAAGAGAGCAATCATAAACTGAAATACCTCAAATAACATTAATTAAGAAAATTATCTGTGACATAGAAAAGTTCATAAATTAAATTGAGAAGATAATAAAAAAGAAAATTGAACCTGATGAAAAGAGATAATCCTGAAGGCAAAAGAAATCCTAATCCTAAATCCTAAAAGAGAGAGGAGATAACCTCTCTCTCTAAAAACTACATCTAAATCATCAAAAATAACTAATTGGAGACTCCCTTTGAATGGATGCATTCCCCCACTTTATAACCTCTGATCTGTGCTTTCTGGACTTGGATCTGGGTCAAAAAGGGATTCAGAAATCGCTGGGAGAATTTTCTGTAATTTCTGATGCGTGGCCTCTGTCACGCGTCCGCGTGGGTCACGCGGTCGCGTCATCTGGAGTTTTCCTTATCACGCGTTCGCTTCGGTCATGCGTCCGCGTCATCTGCGTTTTGCTCGTGGCGCGCATTCGCGTCATTCACGCGATCGCGTCGCGCTCTCTTTGCGCTGGGCATGCGGCCGCGTCGCCCACGCGTTCGCGTCGCTGCCAACTTCTTCAAAAACTCCATTTTGTTCTTTCCTTCCATTTTTGTATGTTTTCTTTCCATCCTTTAAGTCATTCCTGCCTTAGAAGATCTGAAACTACTCAACACACAAATCACGGCATCAAATGGTAATAAAAGGGTAATTAAAATAATTATTTTTAAAGCATAGGAAACATGTTTTTCACATACATCACATAATAAGGAAGGGAAAGTAAACCATGCAATTAACATGAATAAGTGAGTGAAGGATTGAATAAATCGCTTAAATTGAGCACAAAATATATCATAAAATATGGATTTATCAACCTCCCCACACTTAAACAATAGCATGTCCTCATGCTAAATCCAAGATAAAGAGTAAGGTAAGGTTGAAGTGGTGGAATCTCATGTAATGCAATCTATTCTAAATGTAACTACCTAAATGAATCATGCAATTCTAATTGTTATTCAATTGTATATAAAACTTACATGTAGTTAAATTAATTCACATTCTCAAGGAATAATATATGCATAGCCAAACCTTAGATAATGAATAAGCATGTTTACAATTGAGATGGGAAAGAAAAATATTTTACAAACTTGCAAGACAATTAACAATTTAAGCAAAAATATATGTTGATGAGCTATTAAACCCTCACTGGATTTTGGGTTTACTCTCTAGTCACTTAGCGTTTATTGGGTTAATCACTCTATTCTTCTTTTTATCCTTACTTTCTATAACTCTGTTCTTCATCTAACCAATCAACAATTATAGAATATAGGCATACAAAAATCATGAGGTCTTTTCCAAGGTTGTAATGGGGCCAAGGTAAAGGTAAGGGTATATGTATAAGGCTAAGTGAGCTAATAAGTGAATCCTTGATTAGTCTAAGATCTCACCTAACATACATATTTTGTAATTCAAAGGTTTCTTTACCTATTTACCCAATTTTTTTTCACTTTTTATGTTACATGCTCATGCCTTAATTTTAATTTTTATCCCATGTGCATTGCTCTATTTTGCATTTGGGGAATTCTTTTGTATCCCCTTTATTTGGGTACTGAAATAAAATATATAAATTTTTTTTATGCACATGGTAATTTAATTGCTTTGATTTCACATGAGCATGCTTCCCAAAATTTTATTTTGAAATATTTTTATTCTTTTTAACTTTCTATCTTTGTTTCTATCATCCATATTCCCATAAGGTTCCCCACACTTAAACAATTACATAATTTCTATCTTAAGCTAACCAAGGATTCAACTTGGGATTTTATTTTATTTTTCTGCTTAAGGCTAGTAATGTGGTTTATAGAACATGAGGGGTTTTAAAGGCTCAAGGGGGCTAACAAGGGTGATGTAAAAGGTAGGCTAATTTGGGATAAGTGAGCTAGAATCAAACAATGGCCTCAATCACTTTCTTGGTATGTATCTATATTCTACAATCGGACATATAGATTAAAACAAAGTAAAGAACACCAGAATAAAAAAGAAGGACGAAACACACAGGAATAAAATATTATGGTTTGAATGTAACCATACAATTAAGCTCAAAACTCACAGGCTGTGTGTTCTCTAGCTCAAGAATTATATATTAGTTATACATGTCATGCAAGTAAAAATTAAGAGTTCCCATTATTCTCAATGTAAATCTTAGGGTGGCTTTAAAGTTTTAGTGTTTCTCCTTGATGAAATGTTGTTAACTAACTAACATGTAATGCTATATATACAATGTGTGTGGATTGTTTCTGTTCTGTTCAAGTCTCTAGTTTACTTCCTTTTTGTATTTTCAATTCGAACTAAGCTATCTTATGCTAAAAAGGGTAAACTATACTAATTAATCCACATTTTCTATAACTAATAAGTTAGAATTGCAACTAAACTAAATGGCTAAAATATGAACTAAAGTGCAAAATACAAAAATAGAGTAAAAAATACATGGAAAGAGTAATGTATAAGTACTAAGAAATAAAAATAAAGATCAAAATACAGAAAAATAACAAAATAAAATAAAAAGAGTCTGTAGTGGTTCACCAAGAAAAAAACGCCAGAGATGGCGACCTCCCCACACTTAAAATAAAGCATCGTCCTCGATGCTCACTCAACCAGGGTGTGAAGGAGTGTCATCACTGGAAGGATGGGTGGCTGGAGTCTCTGTGGTGGTGGTCTGAGGATCTGTCTGCTGCAGAGCAAGTGCTGACTGAATAGGAACCTCTGGGTCTGCAGCCTGAATCTGATGCGGGGCCTCCTGCTGTGATGCAGCCTGCTCCGGGCCTGCCTGCTCAGCCTCTCTCTGTGGATGGGTCTCTGCCTCATGATCATCCGCCTCCTCCTCAGATGGCTCTGATGGTATGTCAGGCTCGGAGGGGATGTCGCCGCCAGAACGGATCATCAGCTTCAGGTGCTCATAGTGTCGCTTGTTGCGACGCTCAGATCTCTCATATCGGTGCCGGTTGTGGTGCTCCATATAGTCTAGCTACTGAAACAGGCGGTGTACAAGGTGATAAACGGGCTCTGAGGTAGGTGGAGGTGCAGTGGTGGTAGCTGGGGTAGCTGTAGATGAAGAAGGGCCAACCGAAGGTGTGGCTGTCTCATCAGGGATGATAAGGAATGGAGGTCTGTAGCCCAAAGCCAGAAAGTTCCTGCTGTGAGGGATAATCTTCTTGCATTCTGCAGCAGGTGGCTTCTCATCGGCATCCTCCCAAGGCACGTCAGCTCGACGGCCGAGCTGAGTAATCAGATATGGGAAGGAGAGAGTGCCTCGGACGTGGACCCTGGCCATGTAATACTGGATGAATCGTGGCAGGTACAGGTCCTTACCCTCCATCATACACCATAGGAGGGTGATCATAGCGGCAGGTAGCTCCGTCTCATGAGTACTCGGCATAATAAAGTTGCTCAGGATCTGGTGCCAGAGCCGAGCCTCATCGTTCAAGTATATCCACTTGATTCCCTTAGGCATGGTGGTGCTCTGACCCATGACCCAGGGGACAGTCGGGTCAAGGGCTATTCTTGCCTTAACCGCATCCCAATCAAACTGTATGAAGCGCATGTCCTCCTCAGCCTTTTGGTAACCATCAAGCTGATCGTATTTAGGCTAAAGCTGCAGAATATCCTCAATGGCCTCTTCAGTGACCAGTATCTGCTTCCCTCTTAGGTTCACTGCATCTAGGAAGTTTTGAAGTAATTGCAGTAGAACTCTCTAACCCAAGAAGCATTGACCTCTGTCAGGTTTCTCTCCGGGAAGAACCAGCCTCTTTGTTTGATTTGATCGGAGGTGTATTGCTGTAGTGCTTCCGGAATTTTCAGAGTCCGCTCCAGGTACAGGTTCCTGGAGGTTGCAAACACCGGATACTTCAATTCGCAATATCTGTTTGCAAACTTGATGGGGTCATTAGCAGGGAGTAGCTGGTCAGCCTTCTCCTGCGGGGTAAAGTGTTTCTCCTGCCAGGAGTCATCGTGCATGATGTCCAGGATGGACATAGAGGATTCTCCTCTTTTCCGTTTGCCAGTTGTTGCCTTTCCTTTTCCTTTTCTTTGAGTGTTCAGACATCCTGAAAAGCATAAATTTAGGATATAATAAAAACAGGAAAACAAGTAGGCAAATAACAAAATAAGCACATAGTGGCAAAGGAGCTGTATAATAATGAAATGAGTTGAGTAAATGTGCATTATGGATTGTATAGGAGTTAGAAATCTGAGAAAAATTTCACAATCCAAAATGTGATATAAATAGAATTCATGTTAAGTAGGAATAATTATCATCATGCCTGGGTTAGAAGGTTAAAGAGAATAGTGAAAAACCAAGAAGAGATGTTGTGAAAGTTAGGTTGGTTAGGAATGAAAAAGAGGTTAGGAAGTTGAAATCAGTGAGTTAGTAAAAAGAAGGTTAGAGTAAGTGGTCTGATGATCATTTTCTAAGTAGCAAGAATTTACAATTAGAAGCTACAGTCAACTCACATTCAAGCAGGGAAGTTGATGATGATTCATATAGATATGTAAATAGCAAAAAGTGGAATGGAATCATCCAAAATGCAATTTATTAACCAGAAAATCGAAAAAAATAAGAAAGCTTGCCCGTACATACATGATTTGGTTTGGTAAAAGCTTTCAAATTGCCAAAACCAAAACATAAACGAAAATCAGAATAGTTTACAGAAATTTGGGCAGCATTCTGGCTGAAAGTGGATGGTCCTGGAAAATAAACAGCAAGCAGAATAGTTCATATGAATTAAAAGAAACCGCAAAAAGAAATAAATAATTTAAACATGAAAGAGTAGTCGCAATAGCAGCATGAACAGTAAGAACAGCATATGAACAATACTTAGATCACAGCAACAGCAGAATTGCGAAAATTATAAAACAAGTAGCACGAACAGCACAATTAATCAGGCCTAAATCCACTAACCATATCCTATGCTACCTAACCACCTAGAATCCACTACAACATGCATATCTAACTAGCCTAATTTTGAACATAAACGGAAAAAAATTCAAATAACTGCGAAAGGAAAGAAGAGTGGCGTT
>NC_029794.2:84857418-84933698 GCF_000816755.2 Arachis ipaensis
TGGGAGTGGTGATGGTGGTTGGGTGGTGGAGGGTTGCAGAGAAGAGAGAAAGGAGAAGGGGGTTGGGGGGGCGAATGGGTAAGGTTTCGCGTGACTGGTGGGGTTAATGAATTTGAATCCACGCGATCGCGTGGAGCACGTGGTCGCGTGGCTGGGTGGGAATGGAGGCTGACGCGATCGTGTGGGTGGCGTGATCGCATGGAATGGAAAAAATGGTGAATGACGCGGTCACGTGAGGCATGCAACCGCGTTGCTGGAAATTGGGCAAAACGCACAATTCCAGTGTCGTTTCAGCGCAACTCTCTGTCTCCATTGGGGGTTCTATGATATCCGCGCGACGCGATCGCGTCGCTCACGCTATCGCGTGGGTTGGGTGTTGTGCAAATGATGCGATCGCGTCAGGGATGCAACCGCGTGGGTCATTTTGTGCTAAATGCACAACAGCCGCACGATTCCAGCCCAACTTTCTGGGCATTGGATCTTTACGCCGATTTCCAGATCACGCGGCCGCGTGAATGACGCGGACGCGTGGGGAGTGTTTTACGCAACTGACGCGATTGCATGAGTGATGCGGTCGCGTCGCACGCCCTACTCTCTCTTTTTTTTATGCAATTATGCAATTATGCAGTATGCAATGCTAATGAATAATATTCAAGTTCAATTGTAAAAGAATAAAAATGAATAACATGAAATAAAACTGAAAAAGAAATGACCATACCATGGTGGGTTGTCTCCCACCTAGCACTTTTAGTTAAAGTCCTTAAGTTGGACATTGGATGAGCTTCCTGTTTTGGCGGCTTATGCTTAAACTCGTCCAGAAATCTCCATCAATGTTTGGAATGCCAACGGCCTCCGGGGTCCCAAACTAGGCATGTAAAGCTTCTGAGCAGCTTCAAACAGATTCTCAGGCTCTCGGGGTGACGAATGTCAGAATAGATTCCAGGATCCAAAACTTTGCTTTTAAATCTGCCTTCATCTTGATCTATATTTTTCCATCCGGGCGGCTTAGAAATTGTATTCTCACCAAGATGACCAAATGTCTTCCGTGACCCATTCGATTGAACATGATGCCAATCCGTGCACTTCGAGTTGAAGCGTGGAACCTTATTGAACCTTGTGCACCAGCTCTGAGTGCGAGCCATTTCCCTCATACTCTTAAAGCTGCAGAGAGCTCTAAGCTGGCCATCTGTTTCAAGCAAACCATATTCAAGTGGAAAAGTAAAGTTAAAGGTTAAGGATTCTACCCACTTGAAGCTTGTATTGGGTGGTAATGGCCTTGGGATGGGTGTTTCCAGTGGTTCTGTAAGCTCTACTCCCTTGTGATCTTCTGTGAATTCCTCCACTTCTTTGCAAACTTCTTCGCATGCATCTATGTCCTGATCAAAGTCTTCAATGTCTTCCTCATCACTTAAGTTATAAGCTGGAGGTTGAGAGAAATCTACCTCCGCATCTTCTTCGTATTCACTTGGGGAAGATTCTTCGATCTCAAAGAATTCACTCACGGATGCAAGTTCATTACTAGGAGAACTTGACTTGAGATTATCATCATCAAGGAAACTTGCTTCTTGGATTATTCCGTCTAGTTCTTCATTAAAGATTTGCCTTTGGGGTTGTGCACTATCCTCCTTGGCATCAATTGTAACATCCTTGACAGAATTCTCCACAACTCTGGATTCCCATGGAAGTTCAGCATCTCCTAAGTCTTCAACTAACTCTTCTTCTTTTATAATGACAGCTTCCTCTACTTGTTCCAGTATGAAGTCATGCTCTGTCTTGTCCACTGGAGTTTCTAGTATCTCCTTCATGCTACGCTCTTCATTAGATTGTCCACATGGGGCTGGGAGGTCCTTGAATGTTCGAACGTCTAGAAGATAATTGACTTATTGCTTGCTCCAGTTGATGAAGGGTTGTTTGAAGTTGATCTACTGTTTCCTTGAGGCAAACCTGTGATTCTAGAGGCGAAAGATTTGGACGTGGTACATAGGGAAGTGGTGGTGTTTGGGAGTAATTGGATTGGAATCGGGGTAAATAAGGATCATATGGTGGTGAATGGTTAAAAGGAGCTTGTGAGTGTGGTGGTTCGAAGTTATGTTGAGAGGATGGTCTGTGATGCCAGGGCATTTTGGCCAGTTTCACTGACCTTTTCTTTATGGTTTTAGGGTAGTTTCATGCACTTTCTTAGGAAATAAGCAAGTTTTGGATAGAATTTCACTTACATCTTGATTCAAGCTAACATTGTGATTTTTATATGAATTTATGAGAATTATGCATGAATTGAATGACAAATTGGATGATGCATGTCTCATAACTTGGACTAGAACTTTGATGCACTTTATTTCTTGATTTCAGGATAAAGGAAGCAAGGAAGAACCACGTTAGTCTAACTAACGTGACCTCTAACGTGGAAGGGGAGCTAGCTTGCAACGTTAATGAGAAAAGTAATCGCCAATAACGTCCTCGAAGCCATCATAGCCCACGTTAATTGCCACGTTAACTACATTAACGTGGTAATTAACGTGGAAGAAGAAAATGAAGCCAACGTTAGTGACACTCACCTTTGTCACTAACATTGGACCAAGCTCATATTGGCCACGTTAAGAGCCACGTTAACTCAGTTAACGTGAACTCTAACGTGGGGAAACAAAAGAATGACCAACGTTAGTGACACTCACCTTTGTCACTAACGTTGAGTTAAGCCACTTTGAGCCACGTTAGTTGCCACGTTAACTCAGTTAACGTGGACTCTAACGTGGAGGGAGTAAAAAATCGCCAACGTTAGTGACACTCACCTTTGTCACTAACGTTGGGATGAGCCACTATGAGCCACGTTAACTCCCACGTTAACTATATTAACGTGGAAGCTAACGTGAGTAAAAGGGATGATGAGCCAACGTTAGTGACACTCACCTTTGTCACTAACGTTGGAGATGTCTAGCAATACCACGTTAGAAGCCACGTTAACCTAGTTAACGTGAACTCTAACGTGGGAAGTAGGGGCATTTTCAAAGATGTGGCAAGCCTACGTTAAAGGTCACGTTGGCCACACTAACGTGAACTCTAACGTAGGGAGAAAGGAGGATTCTCAACGTTATTGGAAAAAAGTAAGTCCCAATAACGTGTACGAAGGACCAAGAAGCAACGTTAGTGGTCGTACTCTCCATCTATGCTTTTCATTCCCAGAGCTATGAACAACTAAACCCCTTACATTGGGTTAGGGAGCTCTATTGTAATTTGATGGATCAATAATAGTTTTCATTATCATTCTTCTCTCTTTTCTCTTGATTTTACTAGAAAGCTTTCAATCTTCATCCAATTGAGTAGTTATCTTGGAAAAGAAGCTATTCATACTTGGATCTCTTCTGAACCTTGGAAGAGGAATAAAGAGATCATGCTAGAATTGCTTTCTCATGTTGGACCAAATTGGGGTTTTGGCGGATATGGTGACATATAATTCTCCCAATACTTTGATTTGGAAATACATGTGGTATAATCAGTGACCACACTTCATCTCTTCTCATGAGCAATTAGACCAAGGAATTGGCTATTGATCTGATTTGAGAGATTGAATTACCAAGGAATTGGAATTCAATTACTTAAGATTGCCAAGGAGATCAATGAATGCATTGATTGAGGAAGAGATGAAAATGGACTTGATCCGGAGAATGCAACATCTCCTAAGCCCAATGAACTCCCCATTTCTGATCTTACCCATTCTCTTTACTTTCTGCTATTTACTTTCATGCTAAACTCCCCTTCCCCATTTAAGATTCTGCAATTTACCTTTTGTCATTTATTTTCTACAATTTACTTTCCTGCCATTTAATTTCCTGCAATTCTCAAGCCAATTTCTGATTAGCTCAACTAGAACATTCTTCCAATTAAAGTTTCTTGACCAATCAATCCCTGTGGGATTCGACCTCACTCTATTGTGAGTTTTTACTTGACGACAATTCGGTATACTTGCCGAGGGAGATTTGTTAAAGGACAAGTTTCCGTGCATCAAGTTTATGGCGCCGTTGCCGGGGATTGATTTTGTATCAACAATGATTAAATTGGTGGATAACTAGATTGAGCATTTGTTTTTATTTTGTTTGATTTAAGTTCATTTGAGTAATTTACTTTTTGTTTGGCTATTTCTTCCCTTTCCCCTACCCATTTTCTTAGTTGTTTACAATTCAGTCACTAACCCACTAACTATTTGATATATTGTATAACTCACACTAACAGCATTTTTGTAGAAATTACTGTCTGCATCTATCTCTCTTGCTTGTGCTTTGTTGGTTGTATGACAGGTAGAAGAAGCAGGGCTTCAACTTCTTTTGATTCTGAACCTGAGAGGACATTCCTTAGATTAAGGAGGGAAGCAAGTGGAAAGAGAGTAGTTGGTGCTGAGGAAGAGGAAGAGTACTTTGAACCAGACATGGATGAGAATATGGAAAACCATCATGAAGAAGAGGCTCACAACCATGGCAGAGAAGGTCCAGCGCATTAGGCTGGGCAAGAGAGAAGAGTTCTGGGTTCTTACATCAATCTAAACCCAGGAAACTGTGGAAGTAGCATCCAACGGCCAACCATACATGCCAACAACTTTGAACTAAAGCCACAGCTCATCACCCTTGTTCAGAACAATTGTTCATTCGGAGGAAGTGTCCAAGAAGACCCCAACCAACATCTAACCACCTTCCTGAGGATATGCGATACTGTGAAGTCTAATGGTGTTCATCCTGACACTTATAGACTACTTCTGTTCCCTTTCTCACTCAAGGACAAAGCATCTAAATGGCTGAAATTCTTTCCAAAGGAGAGTTTAGCAACCTGGGAAGATGTGGTGAACAAGTTCTTGGCAAGATTCTATCCTCCTCAACGGATCAACAGGTTGAGGGTTGAGGTACAAACATTCAGGCAGCAGGATGGTGAGACTCTATATGAAGCACGGGAGAGGTTTAAAGACTTGACAAGAAGATGCCCGCCAGATATGTTCAATGAATGGGTGCAGTTACACATTTTCTATGAAGGCCTTTTGTATGAATCAAAGAAGGCAGTAGACCACTCATCCGGGGGATCTCTGAACAAGAAGAAAACCATTGAAGAAGTCATAGATGTCATTGAGACTGTAGCTGAGAATGACTATTTCTATGCTTCTGAAAGAGGCAACACTAGAGGAGTGATGGAGCTGAACAATGTGGATGCACTGCTAGCTCAAAACAAGATGATTACCAAGCAATTAGCTGACCTCACCAAGAAGATGGAGAGGAATCAAGTAGCAGCAATCACCACTTCAGCAGAAACTCAAGAAGGAGTGAATGAAGAGGCAGAGGGTGATCAGGAACAGGCCAACTACATTGGAAATTCACCCAGGCAGCACCATGACCCATACTACCAAACATATAATCCTGGTTGGAGGAACCACCCAAACTTTGGGTGGGGAAATCAACAAGATCAAGGCCAAGATCAGAGACGCCACAACCCCAGCAACAATGCAACTCACCAACATTCCACACAGAGATCATATCAGCACCCACCTAACAATACACCTCAACATCCATACCAAAGTCAAAATGGCCCTTCTCATCCTTCCAATCTCAACTCTCCATCATCGGAAGAAAGACTATCAAGGATTGAGACTCTACTTGAAGGCATATGCAAGGAGATTCAAGATAATAAGGTGTTCAAAGAGGAGGTGCAAGCCAATATCAAGAATCAGGGAGACACCATCAAAAAGCTAGAATTTCAAGTGGGATACCTATTTGAGAAGATTCCCAAACCTACTGATAGCTTCCCAAGTGACACAGAGAAAAATCCAAGAGGTGAAGCAAAGAAAGTCAGATGGGGAACAAGTTTGGTGTTCAAGGCACACTAAGAGAACATAAATGTAACCCATATAATGTCACTCTTAGGGGCCTTGAACAAATCTTTTACACCACATGGCACCAAACTAAGTTTGGTGTTGCCAATGTTGCATACGTGGATATTGAGTTAGTCAGTTGGTGTGCAATCATGAACAGCACTTAGTAGTTAGAAACAAAAACTTTAAAAAGTAGTTATTCTTTTAATTTTGCCGCCACTTTCCACAAGTTTTCTTTTAATCACATTTCTTTTATTTTGTACACAAAAGGAGGGGACTATACACGTGTCTCCAAGGGGATTGCATTGGGAATGGTTGCCATGCAATATTGGAAAAAGAACAAGCTTGGAAACTGAACCAACACCATCATAAAGTTGATGATCCCTGTGCTCATCCCATGCTAAACCCCATCCGTCAATCACACAACCACCCCATCAATCCACACCTTCTATTCACTCACCACTTCTCTATATAAGTGGTTCTTAGTTCATAACCCTTCCACATTCCAATTCCCATTCCTTATACTCCACACCTCTGGAACTCAAATCCTTTCACTACACCCAATCTTAACCCAACCGAATTTCCCCATCTATCCATACCTTCCACCACCTTCACACATCAACTCCTACTCATGGCATCGTCAAGCTCCAAGAGGCAAAAGAGGAAGGAACGGGTGGAGAGCATTCCTTTCGATGAAGGGAAGTTCAAAACTGCATTCTATGAACGTGAATTTGAACGGATAAAGCTCAAGAAGATATTGCCTGAGTTAACATTCCAATTCAATGAAGATGAATGCCCATAGATTCGAGAGAAGATCGAGCAAAGGGGTTGGCAAAGGCTCACGAACCCAGAAGCAAAGATAAATACAAACCTCATCAAAGAATTATATGCAAATGTGGTTAGAAAAGACTGACGTCGGGATTTTTGCCAGTAAAGAATGTCATAAAATTAGTCGCGTTGTAGATATAGTCTCTAAACCGACAAAAATCCCTTCGTACAAATGTTTTGGTTGTCACAAGTAACAAACCCCTTTGAAATTGATAACCGAGTATTCAAACCTCGGGTCGTCTTCTCAAGGAATTGCAGGGAGGTATGTTCTTATTATTGGTTATGAGAATTGTAAATTGGGGGTTTTGGAAGTAAGGAAGCAGTATGTTGCACAAAAAGAATAAAATAAAATAGTAATAATAAAATAACTCTTGGCAAGGTATGAAGACTGGAGGTCCTATCCCAGTTATCCTTATCAATTGTAATGAGAATTGGATTTTTCTCCCACTTTATTAACCTCTAACTATGAAGGTAAGTTAAGTAGATGAATTAATTCTTGAAGAATTCCAATTCTCAATCAACAATGAGTTTGATAACTCAAGAGTCACCAATTATTTAACCAAAGCCAAAAGGGGAGAAATTCTACTTGAATGAAAATAATTTGGATAAATCGAGAACTTTAATAAATTAAAGAAAGCAATCATAAGTCTGGAATACCTCAATTAACTCTACTAAAGACATCAAATGTAACATGGAAGAGTTCATAAATTAAATTGGAAAAATAAATAAAAATAAAGAACCTGGGATTGAGAGTCACTCCTAAAACTAAGAGAAATCCTAAATCCTAATCCTAAGAGAGAGGAGAGAACCTCTCTCTCTAAAAACTACATCTACTCCTAAAATTATGAATTATGAGAGCATTCTCATGAATGGATGCATTCCCCCACTTTATAGCCTCTAATCTGTGTTTTCTGGGTCGCAAACTGGGTCAAAAACAGTCCAGAATTCGTTGGTTTCGAATTTTGCCACGCTGGTTTTTCGTCACTGTGATGCGGCCGCATAGATCACGCGGTCGCGTCACCTAGCTTCAGGGAAACTATATCATATTATATATCAAATCGAAGCCCCGGACGTTAGCTTTCTAACGCAACTAAAACCGCGTCGTTTGGACCTTTGTAGCTAAAGTTATAGCCGTTTGAGTGCAAAGAGGTCAGGCTGGACAGCTTAGCAATTTCTCCAACTTCTTGTATTCCTTCCACTTTTGCATGCTTTCTTTCCATCCTCTCAGCCATTCCTGCCCTATAATCTCTGAAAACACTTAAAAATATGAATTAGATTTCACTAATTCAAATCGTGAAAATGAAGCACAAATAGACTTGTAGAAGAAAATAGCTCATGAAAGCCGGGAACAAGGAATTGAGCATCGAACCCTCACTAGTAGTGTATACACTCTAATCACTCAAGTGTCTTTAGGTTCGATTCTCTCAATTCTCTACTAACCTTGCTTTCTAAGCCTTGCTCTTCATCTAACAATCAACATAAATTTAATGCACAAATACACAAATCAAGAGGTCTTTTAAGGGTTGTAATGGGGTTAGGGTCAAGGTAGGATTGTATTTGGTCAAGTGGACTAAAATCTGAATCCTTAATTAACTTAAACTTTTCCCACCTAACTTAAACAATCCATGTAATCATAATACAACATCTAACCATCCATTAACCATGTTTTCCACATATTCATGCATTCTAATTTCAAGTACAACTCATATGCATTGCTTTCACTACTTACTTTGGGGCATTTTGTCCCCTTTTATTAATTGCTCTTTTTCTTTTCTTTTTCTCTCTCTTTTTCTTCTTCTTCTTTTTTTTTTTATATTTTTTTTCTTTTGTTTTTTTTCTCAATGCATATGATTAATTTATTGAATTCATGAACATGTCTTATTTCTTTCACATTTTCATAAAGATATATAACACCCAATTCTTAAACCAAACATTTTCAAACCCACTTTTCCCCACACTTAATTCATGAGCACTCTCACTAGTCTAAGCTAACCAAGGATTCAAATTAAGGACATTGTTGTTTTCCGCTTAGAGTTAATAATGTGCTAAAATAAAGAATAAAGGGGTAAAATAGGCTCAAAATTGGTTTGCAAGGGATAATGAAAGGTAAGGCCATGTGGGTATGTAAGCTCAGTGAAACAAAGGCCTCAATCATGTAAGTGTATGCATACATCAAACCATGGAAATATATAATTAAGCAAGACAAAGATCACAATTTTAGAGAGAAAAACACACATCAAAAATAATATATTGGTTGAAAAATGCAACCAATTCAAATAGGCTCAAAATCTCACAGGTTTTGTGTGTTCGAGCTCTTAAACCATGTTCCAGTATAATATCTCTTCAAACAAGTGTAACAAAAAATTTTATTCAAATTAGTGAAATGCTATAAAAAGTTTCTTGAAAAAGAAAATATTACTTTAACCAAGTGGTAAAATATGCAAAAAAAATCAAACAAATATGCAATCAAACATGCAAATACAACAATGAACAAACAAATAGAATAAAAATTTTGGTGTTGAGTCAGGAAATAACTAACCCATGGAGATCGGTATCGACCTCCCCACACTTAAAGATTGCACCGTCCTCGGTGCATGCTGAGATTTGCAGGTGGATGGGTTGTTTCAACTGTTGCTTTTCTCTAAGGATTGTGCAGATGGACTTGTCTGTCTCCCCATGTAAAATGTCTTTCGCTTCCCTTCCGGGTGGCCATTCTGAAAGAAAAAGGGAAGAAGAGTAACCCAGAAATAGAGATAAGAAAATAAAAGAAGTATGGGTGGGTTAATGCCAAATGATAAGGGTCTCATTTACATGGAAGCTTCAACATGTAAGTGAGAAAACAATAGAAGCCATGACATGCCAGTGGTGCAAAATTTACAACAATGGGGAAGAGAGTGGGTAATGAAAGACAATGTGAGTTTATGTCAATACAAAAGGAATATCAGTATTATAAAAATTAGCATTGATTTAAATAATATTACCCAATCAGAATTAAACAAGTCACTAAGCACCAAGAAAATAGCAGAAAAGATGTAACAGTTGAATAAGAATATTTGAACACCAATAATAACTTTAGAAAAATAAAATATGCAATGAATGAAAGTATGCAAATAAATTAAATAAAATGAAATGAAAGTGAAAAAGAATGAGAAGTAGAAAAAGAAAGTGAGAAAGGAGAGAGAAGGAAGAAATTAGGATTAGAAGAGAAAAGATAAGAAAATTGGCACTAATCTGGATAGGTTGTGCGACGCTGGCGACGCGGTCGCGTGGGTGACGCGGTCGCGTGGTGCGCGATAAGGTTAGGTGACGCGGACGCGTGGGGCACGCGATCGCGTGATATGATTTGTGCTAGTGGCGCGAGTGCAGCCTCGCGGTCGCACAACTCTCTGTTCAAAACTCAGTATTGCCAAAATCCAGGGTGACGCGGTCGCGTGGTCGACGCGATCGCGCGGGTGGCCTTATTTCCAATATGACGCGGACGCGTGGGTGACGCGTTTGCGTGGCAGGGCTTGTGCTACTAGCACGGGTCCAGCCCAATTCCAGCTCAACTTTCGGCCATGCACCCTTTTGACGTCGAAATCTTGGTCACGCGATCGCGTGGGTGACGCGGTCGCGTGGGAGGCCATTATTCCCATATGACGCGGTCGCGTGGGGTGATTTGTGCCATTGGCATGCCTCCTGCGCTGCTCCTGCGAAACTCTCTGTTCATATTAATATTGTCCCCCATCTCCTTGCGACGCGGACGTGTCACTGATGCGGTCGCGTCGCGTGCTCGCTTTTTTTTTTTTTGTAATCTGAAAAATGCAGAATGCTGTGTTAATATGAATGTGATGCAAAACTCCAGGTTCAATATAACAAAATAAAATAAAATTCAAAAACAAATAAAACTAAATAAAAATAAAAAAGGACGATCATACCATGGTAGGTTGTCTCCCACCTAGCACTTTTAGTTAAAGTCCTTAAGTTGGACATTTGATGAGCTTCCTGTTATGGTGGCTTATGCTTGTACTCATCCAGGAATCTCCACCAGTGTTTGTGATTCCAGTAACCTCCGGGGTCCCGAACTAGGCATGTAAAACCCTTGAGCAGCTTCAAAAAGATTCTTAGGCTCCTGGGGTATTGGATGTCAGAACAGATTTCAGGATCCCAAACCTTGCTTTTACACCCATTTTTGTCGGGATCTGTATTTTTCCAGCCGGGTGATAAGTAAATTGAATTCTCACTGCAGCTACCAAACAGCTTCCTAGATCTCTACACCAACCTTTGCGTTTAAACTCAAAGCTTCCAACCATGATGAACCTTGCTTGACAATTCTAATCACTGGCCATCTTTCTCTTACTCTTAATGCCACAAAGAGCTCTAAGTTGACCATCCGTCTCCAGTATCCCATATTCAAGTGGGATTAGAAAGCTAAGGGATATGAAATTTACCCACTTGAATGTTGTGAAGGATGATGGCAACTTAGGGGGAGGTATTTTCAATGAAATTGCAAGCTCCACTCCCTTGTGCTCTTCTCTGATAATTACCACCTCTTTGCAAGTTTCTTCAATTTCAATCTCTTCCTCTTGGTAGCTCTCTTTTAATTCAATCTCCTCTTCATTGCTTTCCAAGGGCATGGGAGGTTGTGCTTCTTCTTCTTGAATTTCCATCTCTTGATCAACCTCTTCCAAGTCTTCAACTATGATATGCTTTGGAGGTTGTACACCCTCCTCAGCATCAATTTCAACCGTTTTGGAAGGAGGCTCTATGTCTTGACTTTCCCATGGAGGTTCTGCATCTCCTAAGTCTTCAACCAACTCTTCTTCTTGAACGATGACAGCTTCTTCTACTTGTTCTAGTATGAATTCATGCTCTGTCTTGTCCATTCGAGCCTCTAGTATCTCTTTCATGCTACGCCCTTCATGAAATTGTCCACATGGGGCTGTGGTTGGTCCTTGCATATTTGAGCGTCTAGAAGCCCATTGGATTAGTGCTTGCTCCAGTTGACGAACAGTTGCCTGAAATTTATTTACTGTTTCCCTTAGGCGAACCTCTGCTTCTCGGGTTGCCGGACTTGGACATGATACAAAAGAAAGTGGTGGTGGTTGGGAGTGATTGGATTGAAATTGGGGTGGTTCTATATATGGTTCATATGGCTCATAAGGTGGTTGGTATGGTGGTTGAGGGTTAGGGTCATATGGAGGTGAATGGCGGAAAGGGACTTGTGAGTTTGGTGGTCTAAAGTTATGTTGAGGAAAGGGTTCATAGGCATATGGTGGTGGTTGTTGATAGTCCATTGGAGGTGGTTGTTGCCATGAGGATTGATTAAGTCCTTGTGGCTCCTCGCATCTTTGATTGTTCCAACCTTGATGCCTGTTCTCATTGTAATTTCTTCTTCCTGCAACATAATTGTAACCAGGCTCATAGCCAAAGGGGTGAGAGTTCATAGTAGCAAATAAAAATTAAAAATGAAAATAAATTTAAATTAAAAGGTTATTTAAATTTTGAATTTGAAAATTAAATTTTGAAATTTGAAATTTGAAATTTTGAAATTTGAAATTTAAAATTTGAAATTTGAAAATTTTTAAATCTAAATTTTGAAAATTTTTAAATTTGAATTTTGAAATTTGATTTTTGAAATAAGATAAGATAGGATAAAAATTTTAAAAATAAAAATCTGAAATTTATTTTTTTCGAAAAAAATTAATTAAAAATATTTTTGAATTTAATGAGGAAAGAGAAAAACAATAAAATGACACCAAATTTCAAATTTTTAGATCAAAACGAAGAAAACAACTAAGAACAGCTTGAAGGTCAAAATGAACGTGAAGAACAACTTGAAGATCAAGATGAACACTAAGAACAAATTTTTGAAATTTTTTTTTAATAACTAAATAAAAACAAATAACCTCTTAATTTATGGAAAAGCAAAAATAAAAACAAATAAACCAGTAAAAATCAAAAAAATATTTACAATAATCAATAATAAGGCACACGTTTGCAATTCCCCGGCAACGGCGCCATTTTGACGTCGGGATTTTTGCCAGTAAAGAATGTCATAAAAACAGTCGCGTTGTAGATATAATGACTTATGAGAGCCTTCTCATGAATGGATGCATTCCCCCACTTTATAGCCTCTAATCTGTGTTTTCTGGGCCGCAAACTGGGTCAAAAATAGTCCAGAATTTGCTGGTTTCGAATTTTGCCACGCTGGTTTTTCGTCAATGCGATGCGGCCGCATGGATCATGCGGTCGCGTCGCCTAGCCTCAGGGAAACTATATCATATTATATATAAAATCGAAGCCCCGGACGTTAGCTTTCCAACGCAACTAGAACCGCGTCGTTTGGACCTTTGTAACTAAAGTTATAGCCATTTGAGTGCGAAGAGGTCAGGCTAGACAGCTTAGCAATTTCTCCAACTTCTTGTATTCCTTCCACTTTTGCATGCTTCCTTTCCATCCTCTGAGACATTCCTGCCCTATAATCTCTGAAAACACTTAACACACATATCAAAGCATCTAATGGTAATAAGAGAGGATTAATATTAGCAAATATAAGTCCAAAGAAACATGTTTTCAATCAAAGCACATAATTAGGAAGGCAAATGTAAAACCATGCAAATAGTATGAATAAGCGGGTAAAGAGTAGATAAAAACCACTCAATTGAGCACAAGATAAACCATAAAATAGTGGTTTATCAAAGACAAAACCAAGGCCCCCACCTTCAAAAGTTACATGAGAGGAACAGAGGTGGACTTCAGCCCCAATGCCATAACAAGGGTTCTTCAGCTGAAATCACCACATTTTGATGAGCCAATTATCACGTGAGAATAAGTAATGGCCCCGACAATGATGAACTTGAAGAAATTGTGAATGATATGTGTGTTATAGGATCTGACTGGGAAAGGTATTCAGATAGAAGACCTCGGTTCATCAGGAGAGGAGACCTCATCCCGGAAGCCAAGGGATGGTTTGAACTTGTGAGGAGATCTATCCTCCCAGCTGCAAATAATTCTGAGGTCAACGTAACTCGAGCTACTATGGTACACTGCTTAGTAAAGGGCAGAAGCATTAATGTGAACGAAATTATAGCTGAAGGGATTCAAGAATCAGCCGAGAAGAATGATCCAGGTGCTAGACTTTGGTTCCCCACCACCATCCTTAGGCTGTGTATGAAAGCCAAGGTAGTCTTCGAGGACAGCAACCCAACTTGGGTAAACCCTGGAAGGATGGTTACACTCCAGCGTATAACGTATGTGACACCCGCCCAACAACAAAGAAGGCCTCAAATAGGGAGAAGAACACCACAAGAAGAACCTCACCAAGAAGAACCTCAACAGAAAGAATATTAGCAAGAAGAGTACTATGATCCAACCAACATCAACCTGAATCACATTCACGGAGCCATTGAGGAGCTAGTGAGGAGTTATATGGAGGGACAAGAACAATAACTGCACGTTCAAGCCCAAAGGATGGATCGTCAAGAAGAACTCCTTTCTAATTGGATGAATCAACAAGGGGAGTGGCAGAAACAGCAAATGGAACATTATTCCCAGCTCACTCAAGCCATCAATCAAGTGACTGAAAGGCAAGAGCGTCAAGATAAATGCCTTCAAGAACTCAACCAACGCCAGCTAGCTCAGACGAAGGAATTCAATGAGTTCAGCGTACTGAATGAAGGACGGTAACTACATAGGGAGGAGTTCAAAATAAACACTCAAGCCAAGTTGAACTATATGTCTAGTCATATGCATAATCTACACTCTACAATCCCTGGGTATGATGAGGTCCAAAAAGATCTCACAGAATAAGAGGAAAGGAAGGTGAAACAGCAGAAGGAAACATTGAAAAAGAAGATGGAAGATGCTGGTTTCTGGAAGAAGTTGATTGGAAAAAGCAAGGGAAGTGGGAGTGCAAGCACTCAAGAAAAACACAAGGAGGACAAACAGGAAGGAGAGCATGAGCACACCCAAGAGTAAAAGGTGGTGGAGTTCCCTCATTGTCCCATCTTTTTCAAGTTTTAAATAAGGAAAATCATGTATGAAATAGAACATGCTTCCATGGTAGTTTAGAATTTTCAATTCTGTTTTTAGTATTCTCCTTGCTTAGGTCTATGATTGCTAGTCAAATTTCCTGTTCTCAATTCCATCTTGCTTAATGTATGCTTGTCCTTTTTAAGGTAAATAAAAAGAGATGTTATGAAAGACCAGAGTGGAGTTCAATTTGTGGAGTAAGTTCTTAGATTTGTGGTGTAGTAATCACTTAGCTAAGTTGGTTCACCAACAAGGTGGGAAGGCAACTATCTGTTCTAAATCATATGCTTGAAACACACCCCATGAGACTAGCTAAATAATAAGATCCTAATAAGAAAAAGGAAAAGAACAATAAGAGTTGAAAAAGAAAGAAAAGTTAATAAAGAATAAGGCTAGGCACCAAGGGCTTGAATCTTGAGGGATGTGTCTGTGGTGCTCTTGTACCAAGGATCTGCTTGGATGAATACAGAAAGCAGTAAATAGAAGATGAAGATAAATAGAGGAAAATACAGAAAGCAGTAAATAGAAGATGAAGATGAATAGAGGAAATAGAGAAATAGAAAACAGAACACAAATAGAAGGATACAAGAAAATACAAAACAGACACAGAGAATAGAATACAAACAAAAAAAGCATACATTCATGCAACAATCATAATAGAGAAAATGCACAACCAAGTATGATGCATGTCTAGCCCTAGTGCAAGTAATGAGCTAATTTGCCGGTTACATACCCGCTCCCGACGTTACCCGGTGTCCTCTGACCAGGTAAGGCTTCCCTGTTGGCAATGCCCCTCGCAAGAGTCCTTTGACTTGTGAGGAAAACCATTGCAAGAGTCCTTTGACTTGCAGGGCGGCACTAGCAACCCACTGCAAGAGTCCTTTGACTTGCATGGCGGAGCTAGTTAACTTATATCTGCCCAACACACTCTTTGTAAGAGTCCTTTGACTTGCAGGAGCATACATACACTCTCACTGTAAGAGTCCTTTGACTTACAGGAGCATACACACACTCTCACTGTAAGAGTCCTTTGACTTACAGGAGTATATGCTAGTCGTGTGTTCTCGATACCTCTGTAAGAGTCCTCTGACTTACAGAATAGCATTATAGCTAAGTATCCCAGGAAAGCACTCTCAGTGGTCGTACCACCATCTATCTGACTGCCTTCACGCAGCAGATCATCACATAATCATTCTCATTATCATTCTCATTATTCATCATCACTTTCACATTCTTATGCAGTACCTCTTTCTTTCTCTGTTCAATTATGCTATACAAATTCAATCATACTATACAAACTTTACATCTCTCACTTTTACAAAATCTTGGCTCAAACTATTTCTCTTTATCATATTACTCCTTTCTCTTTATATCTCTTTACTTTTCTCTGATTACTCTTTCTTCTGTATCTATATCATTCTTTTTCTCTTTATCTCTTTACTTTACTCTGGTTACTCTGTGCTCTGTGTTTCTTTACTCTGCTCTGATTACTCTGTTCTCTGTCTCTCTCTACTCTGCTATGATTTCTCTATTTAACGTATGTATTTAAAGCTTATGTAAATTTCGGTATGAATAGTTAGTCTGTCCCAAGTATAGGTTCATTAAGTCTATACTGAAACACTTTAACTTTTCATATAATACCTAACCCTAGTCGCAACTCAAGGACTAACTATGTTCCCTAGTTCGTTCACTAATTTCTGTCTGTTTTTCTGTCATTAAAACTTTACAAAATTTTCTTTGGTTTTTATCTTTTCTTTAAATTTTTATCTTTTATTTCTCTTTGCCTCACTAATATGTTCTTACCACTCCCTAAGTGTTTTATGAAGGTAATTATGAGATTCTGCGCTTAAAGTTGTCTTTCTAAAGCTTTTACAGAAAACTGCCTTTTTCATATTATTTTATTATTTTTATTAAAATATTATTTTTAATTAAATATTATTATTTAATATTTTTTTATTATTTATTATTTTATCATTAAATTTTTGAAAATTACCCCTTTTTAACTTTTAACTTTTAAAATTCACTTTTTACCACCTGTAACTTTTAATATTTCTACTTTAACCACCCTAACTTTCAGAAATTACAAAATAACCCCTCAAACACCAAAAATTTTACTTCCTTGCCCTTTTCAAGATCAAAGGCCTGTTCTTCCATGTTCTTCATCACACTCAAAGTGTTCTTCATGTTCTTCGTATATTCTTCAGATTCTTTCTCTGTTTTTACCTATTTTTCAATATTTTCAGCAACCGATTTTTACCAAAATTCATAATAAATTTCCAGCCACTAAATCCCCTTCTTTTCTACACGATTTTAACACAAATAGAACCCCAATTTAAGGCCTAGGGTTCGTTTTTCCAGCAGCCCTCACGAACAACATTCATAGCTTGAATATCATCAAATTTCATCAAAATTTCAACAAACTTTCACCAAGAATAACTCATATAAGCAATCAATTTCAAGCATAACCAAACCATATCATAATCACACATCTCAAACACAATCAATCAAGATTAAATTCGTCACACCCTACCTTGATTTGCTGCTCCAAATCCGGTTACTCTTTGAAGTGTTCTTAAAGCACTTTTTCCTCCTAAAACACATCAAGAACAACTTTAAATCCACAAACTCTCAACTGACCAAATCTCCCTCAGCACATTAGGAAGAGATATCTCACCTTAGACTTGCTGGAAATTAATGTTTCTTGGCCCTCAAGTCAAGTTAAGCATGATTCCTAAGGAAGAACATCAAGAAAACACATGTTTTGCATGGTTTTCCTTGAAAACCGAATTGAAGAGGGAGGGAGACAGCCATCTCACCTTATTTACAGCCTTGATAAGTCACATGGTTATGTAGAGGAAGAAGAGAGGATCATTTTGGTGAAATCGGAGTTTTGATTTGAGTTTTGGTTCCGAAGAAATCAAGCTTTGAAGATTAAGTGTTCATGAAAGTTTCTCTCTTTTCTCTCTTCTCATTTTTGTCCAAAGGGATTAAATGACCAGCCTTGGAGTGTCTTGGGGGTTTAGGGTGAGTTGTGATTGGTTGGCTTGGAGGTGGGTTAAAATAATATTAAAATATCTCAAGTGTATAACTACTGAAACTAGATGTATCGGAACACTTGTAAAAACACCTCTAAAAATTATTTTCTAAGCTACTAGCATAAATGACACTTGTAACATATTTATTATGGGAATAAAACATGTATAATGAGGCCTTAGCATTGCTAAAGTCATCAGAGAGTGCTGGTGCTAAGCTGCACCAGTAAATTGTGAACCCGGTTAAACCAATTTCCTGTTTTTAACTAAAACAGACCAGGTAACCTTATAATATCATTCAAGCATATTCTAATACTAATATAATGATAATATTAAACTATTATCTCTCTTCTCTCATGAATCGAGTCTGGTTCGTCAAACTGAGACTATTTACGAAAAACAGAATCAAAACTCCTAACCAATACGGTTCAAAAACAAGGTTCTTCGCGATTGCGTTATCGAGCTTGCCTCAGAAGAGGTTCTAGCTTAAGGATGACATAATGACAATGATGATTGAGATACTTTATGATATATAAGAGGTGTTCCCCTTACTGGTTTTCCAGAGAAATCTGTGCCTTCAGAAAAGATCTCGCGTACTCGAAAAAATGGGATTGTTACAAGGTGCATGCCATGATATGGACAAAGGGAGCCAAGAGCAAGGGTAGCGTTCACTACACCAAACGGAACGCTCCCCTGGGAGTGTCACCAAGCCACTCCTGACCCATGCCATCTTAGATCCAATTCTTCACAGACCCAAGTCACCAAATGCATCCGGATCTACTCTCATTCAAATCCAAAGCAAGCAAGGCCCAATTGACATCACTCAAAGGCACAAGGATCAGTTAGATTAGGAATTTCATTTAATTGTAATTTATTTTCAATTTCAATTTTATTTTTATTTTTGTAAAGTTTATATAAAGGCATTTGTTTCATTTTCAAAAAAGGGAAGCTGGCTCTGCTAAAGAGCATTAGGTGTAGGAGTAGAATAGAGAGCTCTTTGTTTAAATTTTCATTTTTGAACTTGTGAATTGACAATCAGATCTGGATTTTCTTTTCTTTCTGTTTCATTTTCCTTCATCTGTAATTTCCTTTCTGTTTTGATCGAGAGAGCAATTGAGCTCTTGGCTTTCTTTCTGTTTTTGCTATTTCATTGAAATTGTTAATTTCTCTTTGAGATTTCAGAATTGATCTAAGTCTTCTTGCTAATTTACTCTTCGGCACTTATACTTCTCTACAATTTTTACATTTCTGTTCTTGATTCAATTTGATTTATTCTTCTTGCAACTTTAAGATTCTGTCAATTGTTCTGAGTTCTAATTTACTGCTTCCTTTTAATTTTCTAGCACCCAGCCCCCTTTATATTTTGCTACAATTTACTTTTCTTGCTCTTTAAGCTTTTGTCCAATCTACATTCTACTGATTTACATTTACTGCAATTTACATTCCTTGTTCTTTAAGTTTCATTCAATTTACTTTCTGCACTTTATAATTCTTGCAATTTACTTTCTATTGCTTCAATTTCATCCAATTCACCAATGTTAGCTTGACTAAACTAATCACCTCACTAAAGTTGCTTGATCCATCAATCCCTATGGGATCGACCTCACTCTAAGTGAGTTTTACTACTTGATGCGACCCGGTACACTTGCCGGTGAGTTTGTGTGGAATCTAATTTTCACTCATCAAGTTTTTGGTGCCGTTGCCGGGGATTGATTTAGATCAACAATGATTAAGTAGGTGAGAAGTCTAGATTCAGCATTTTCTTTGTTTTTGTTCTCTATGTTTTAAGTTGATAGCAAGGTGTTTGAGTTATTGCTTCACTAAGAAATTCCTCTATGAGACATGAATTTCAATCTTCATTGGTGTTGTGTTTTACAAAATTTAAATGGAGTTCAACTCATCTTGTGATCAAACAAATTTTATGGGATATTACCCACCATCACCAATTTCTAATGATGGCTGGGAATATTACCAAGAATTTACAGATCCTGAGCACTCCAATCTGTGGAGATATGTCTCAAAACCACAAGATGAGCAAGAGGATCATATGGGATATTTTTCACCACTACAAAATGATTCAAGTCATTGCTATAATGGTGGCTGGGAGTATCACCAAGAATTTACAGATTCTGAGCAACCCAATCAATGGGGATATGCTTCAGAAAATGATCAAGGAAATTTCAAGAGATATTACCCACCACCACAAGATGATTTATGTAATCATCCTCATGGTGGATGGGAATATCAACAAGGAATAAGAGAGTATGAACAATCAAGTGAAATGAACTACTTCCCAGAGCCACAAAGTGACTCATACTGTTATGACACTGACATAAATCATGGTTGGGAAGGGAATTTTAAGGTTTCATATTCTGTTCATCAAGAAACATCATCATTTGATTGTGCTGTCAACACATACATGGAAGATTGCTCCCGGGGCCACAAAATGACCCATACATTGATGAATTTAACAATGATTCACATTGTGGATGGGAGGATCAAAACCAGAAAGTATTTGACAGTTCATACTCCACTTATCAAAAGCCATTATCACTTGAGCAAACCTTCAATTCATTTATGGAAAATTGTAAAACCCCACCTCCTGATTTCCCATGTCAGAATTTTCCATCACTTGAATACACCTCAACACAAAGTGCCTTCTATATCCCTCAGAACAACTTCATTATAACACATTCATGTCCACAACATCACTCTCAGCCTTCATCTCTTAAGCCAGCAGTTGAAGATCCGCTTCAAAAGTCCAGAGAATTATTGGAAAGACAAGAACAACTCCTGGAAGAATAAAAACAATTTCAGACAGAGCAAGAGATCCTTTTCAAGAAGATGAATGGGCACTTAGAGCAAATGAGGAGAAACTTAGAGCTGCTGAGCAAGGAAGCTGAAGAACAATTGGTGGATGTGAAGGAGGAAATGGAAGAACAAGATGAAAAGGCCTTTGTGTCAAGTGAATTTTTAGTGAAGAAGGAAGAAGTGGTGGAAGTATTTGAACCTAAACATGCATATCCACAGCAACCACTTGGGATGACAAGGGAATATGAAAACTCACAACCCCCACAAACCTCCCTGAACCAAAAAGTCTCAACAATTGAATCTGTGATTGAAAGATATGAAGAGGAGATGGAAAAATCTTGGGAAGAACAACAAATCTCCTCCATGAAAGTGCTGTTAAGTCAAATATTGAGTGCAAAGGAGGAAGTGGAAGAATAGGAAAGTGAGGAAGTCAATCAAGAGAGTCCATACTCAAGTGAGGTAGAAAGTTGCATAGAGGAAGAGCTCATGGAACCACCAATTCAAAAGGCTTTTGATGAAGATACTACTCCAACAATTACACAGTAACCATGTGTTGATATCCAAGGAGTGAAGGCAACCAACAAAAATACCGAAGAGAGGATTCTGACTAAGGTACCAAGGACAACATTCAAGAAAAGGTCAACTGCAAACAATCCTCCCTCTGATCCAGCAAGCAAGTTAAATTCAGCAAATAACAAAAGGAAACTTGCTGAGGAAAGACCAAGACAGGGGACAATAGCTGAATCTTTTCCCCCTTGAGGTCATTCCTCCTAACAAACTGGAAGAAGAGGAAGAAAGTGAAGAACAACATATCAAGCTAATGACACTAAAAGAGCGCTTGTTGAGAGGCAACCCAACCTTAGGTAACATTTCAATCCTTTGCTTTGTCTATTTTCTCTGTCTGCTTTGTTTAAATTTCAATAAATTGGCATATGATTACATTATAAGTTTGGTGTTGCCATGCAAAAATTTATTTTCAATCTCTTTGGATGATTGCATCAATTCTAATTGAAAGTATTACACTAAGATTCTAAGTTTGGTGTGCCACTTAATTTTTTGTGCAATAAATCCAGCAACACTACTTGTCTGCATAATCATAAAGCCTTTTCAGTGTTAATTTTCTTTTGGTTTCACACTTTTTCATTCTCTTTAGTCATTTCTTTGTTTTTAGTGTTGTCTTTTAGTTTGCTCATTAACTGTTGTTGCTAATACCTCACCAAAAAATCCTGACTGTGATAAATTCTTCACTTGGTGATTGTATTATTAGCATATAACAGTTCATTGTGTTTAGTTTTAGTTCAAATAAATTGACATACGGTTGCATTCTAAGTTTGGTGTTACTATGCAACAAAAATCTTCTTCCAATCTTTACTGGATACTTGCATTAATTCCAAGTGAAAGTGTCACACTAAGTTTGGTGTGCCACTCATTCTTTATGCAATGTATCATGCACACCTTCTTATGTTTGCAATTACAATGTCTCTGTCTCTTGTGCCTTGATTGTTATCCTTAATTTTGCTTGCTTAAAACACATGTACTGCTAACATTTCATTGTGTAAGACATTCATGATCCATCTTAGCCTCATAGCCATTATTTTAATTGTTGCTTGAGGATGAACAAGAATTCTGAGTTTGGCAAGGGAAAGGAAAGAATGGGAGGAAAATGACAACAATAGAGAAGATGAATTACAAGGTTATAAAGTTCCTTTTCCTCTCATTTGTTTCCAGCACTTTAAATTGCATGATTGTCTTTATCTTCTCTGTTTACATGTGTGTATGAATAAGCATAGCTTAAATTTTGATTTGTAACATCCTGCTGTGGTATTATGACTACCAACTTGAATTCTATGAGTTCAAAAGCAATAAAGTATCATGATCATAAACAAACAAGGTTATTAAAGAAGCATTTAGCATGTGCATACAAGTATTGGAAGGCTAGTATGGTTAATTGTTGCTCAATTGCATTTGATTTTACTTGATTGAAGTTTTCATCTATGACATTTTGTGAAATCTTTGGAAATCATGAAAACCTTGAAGAAGCAAATGCATTTAAGGCAAGAAAAGCAAAAGGGAAAGAATGAGAAAGCTGAAGGCTCTGAGTACCAATGACAATTCAATTGTTAAGTACTTGTGGTGTTTATGTATCAAGCAAAAAGTTTGAAAACAAAACACTTAGAGTCAAGGTTAGGCTCAAGTGCAAATGCACTCCCTCAAAGCTCAAGGCTCTGAGCATCAATGATTAGAGAGTTAAGAAAAGAAACAAATGAGCTTAATGAAATCCTCTAATAAAATGCTCGTGGTGCTTATGTATCAAATGGTAATACTTGAAAACAAAGCATTTAGAAGTTGTAGCTTTGTTATCAACTCATGGGGCAAAGCACCCAAAAGGAGAAGCTAATAAGAGAATGTAAAGCTTGTTTTCAAGGAAGAAATATAAGGAAAAGATTTCATAAAATAAGCTAGATAGAAGCATCAATCATCTACCTTTCTTTTGTGATTGTAGCATGCATAAAAAACTAGCCAACCATGAACATTGAGTTGCTATTCTTCTTACCTTGGATTGGTAATCTTTATTGCATGATTCTTTTCTTACTTGGGGACAAGCAAGGTTTAAGTTTGGTGTTGTGATGACATGTTATCATGTCATGTTTTTCTATGCTTTTTCATACAAGAAATTGACGATTAGTGCTTAAATATTGAATGCTTTTGTGCTTAAATGGTATATTTCCTTGATCTTTTGATTTTAAAAATTTTGTAGGAAATAAGTGGAAAAAGAAGTAAAATAGCACAAAATCAGTTCAAAAGAAGAAAAGAAGGATTTTTGGGGCACACTTTGAAGTTGAGCACGCATTGGAACCTTAGGCCACACTTTTAAAAGCATGGCTCATGACCATGAAGCCTTGTCATATGCATTAATGCTTTATGCATGCATTATCATGAGTTAATAAATCAAAGCATGCATGCACTTAATTATTAATGCCTTATGCATTCATTTAATTAATAATGCCATCATGAACAATGCAATATCAATGCATTGGCATTATTAATGTATGCAACGCAATTGGCAAATCATGCATTACTAAGTAATATAATGCATGCATGAAGCATATAATTAATAATGCCAATGGATGAAAGCTTACGTTAATGCATAATTGGCATTATTAATTATCAAAGCCAATAAATGCATGCATTATTAAATTTTCTTTGCCAAAGGCTTTAATAAAAGCATGCAAAGCCAATGGAATCCATGAATGAATGCTAGCGTTCATTAAAGCAAATGAGCGCTATGTTAATTGAAAAAAAGGGAAGCCTAGCGTTCACTAAAGGGAGCGTCCCGTTCACTTTAATGAATTTTTTCGGGAGGCACAAACCAAGGCTCGAAGGGGGAGCTCTCAATTAAGGAAGCAGCGCTCAAACAAGGCAACGTAGCATTCAAAATGTGAGCGCTAGGTGCATGCCATGATATGGACAAAGGGAACCAAGAGCAAGGGTAGCGTTCACTACACCAAACGGAATGCTCCCCTGGGAGTGTCACCAAGCCACTCCTGACCCATGCCATCTTAGATCCAATTCTTCACAGACCCAAGTCACCAAATGCATCCGGATCCACTCTCATTCAAATCCAAAGCAAGCAAAACCCAATTGACATCACTCAAAGGCACAAGGATCAGTTAGATTAGGAATTTCATTCAATTGTAATTTGTTTTCAATTTCAATTTTATTTTTATTTTTGTGAAGCCTATATAAAGGCATTTATTTCATTTTCAAAAAAGGGAGGCTGGCTCTGCTAGAGAGCATTAGGAGTAGGAGTAGAATAGAGAGCTCTTTGTTTAAATTTTCCTTTTTGAACTTGAGAATTGACAATCAGATCTGGGTTTTCTTTTCTTTTTGTTTTATTTTCCTTCCTCTGCAATTTCCTTTCTGTTTTGATCGAGAGAGCAATTGAGCTTTTGGCTTTCTTTCTGCTTTTGCTATTTCATTGAAATTGTTAATTTCTCTTTAAGATTTCAGAATTGATCTAAGTCTTCTTGCTAATTTACTCTTCTGCACTTCTACTTCTCTGCAATTTTTACATTTCTATTCTTGATTCAATTTGATTTACTCTTCCTGTAACTTTAAGATTCTGTCAATTGTTCTGAGTTCTAATTTACTACTTCCATTTAATTTTCTAGCACCCTGCTCCCTTTACATTTTACTGCAATTTACTTTTCTTGCTCTTTAAGCTTTTGTCCAATCTGCATTCTGCTAATTTATATTTACTGCAATTTACATTCCTTGTTCTTTAAGTTTCAGTCGATTTACTTTTTTCACTTTATAATTCCTGCAATTTACTTTCTGTTGCTTCAATTTCATCCAATTCACCAATGTTAGCTTGACTAAACTAATCACCTCACTAAAGTTGCTTGATCCATCAATCCCTATGGGATTGACCTCACTCTAAGTGAGTTTTACTACTTGATGCGACCCGGTACACTTGCCAGTGAGTTTGTGTGGAATCTAATTTCCACTCATCATGTAGTATTGTGCTTCTCGTATTAGACGCTTTGCCTCTTTCTTGTCTGTGGGGAGTGTTTCTGTTTTGAGGTATTTGATTATGGGGGTCATCCACCCCTGATCCTGACCTAATATGGTTAGGACCTTTTCTTCCTCTAAGATTGATGGGCTTTGCAATGTTTCCTGGACGAGGCTTCTATTATTGCCCCCTGGTTTGGTGCTGGCTAGTTTTGAGAGTGCATCAGCTTGAGCATTCTGTTCCCGAGGTATATGTTGGAACTCATATTCCCTGAGTTATCTGAGATGTTCTCTGTTCTTGTCTAGATATTTTTTCATGGTGAGATCTTTAGCTTGGTACTTCCCTTCTATTTGTGAGGTAACTATTTGAGAATCACTGAAGATGGTGAGCTTTTGAATTCCTACCTCCTTAGCCAGCCTCAAACCAGCCAGCAATGCTTCGTATTCGGCTTGATTATTTGAAGCAGGGAATTCGAACCTTAGTGAGAGTTCGATTTGAGTTCCCTGATTCCTTTTTATTATCACACCTGCCCCACTCCCGGCTTTGTTTGAGGATCTGTCCATGTAAAGATTCGATTTTGTAGGAGTACCTGGAGTATCAGTGTACTCAGCAATGAAGTCGGCCAGATATTGTGATTTGATTGCTATTCGAGCTTTATATTGCAAATCAAATTCGGACAACTCGACTGCCCACTACAATATTCTCCCAGCTAAGTTTGTCTTCTGTAGAATGCTTTTTATGGGCTGGCTAGTTCGAACCTTGATAGTGTGTTCCTGAAAGTATGGGAAAAGTCATCGAAAAGTGAGTATGAGAGCGTAGGCAAACTTCTCTATCTTTTGATAGTTTAGCTCGGCCCTTTGTAGGGCTTTACTAATGAAGTAGATGGGTTGCTGCCCACTTTTGTCTTCTCGAACTAGTGTTGAGGCTATTGCCCGATTTCCTACTGCCAGGTATAGTACGAGTGCCTCTCCTTCCCGTGGCCGGGTAAGAATGGGTGGTTGCCCCAAGAAACTTTTGAAATCTTGGAAGGCTTTTTCGCACTCTTCTGTCCATTCAAACCTCTTTCCCTTCCTTAATATGGCGTAAAAGGGGAGGAATCTTATGGCCGATCCGGCTAAGAACCTGGACAGAGCTGCTAGTCTTCCGTTGAGCTGTTGTACTTATTTAACACAGGTTGGACTTTTCATGTTGAGTATAGTCCGGCATTTATCTGGGTTCGCCTCAATTCCTCTCTGTGTGAGCATAAAACCCAGGAATTTGCCAGCTTCTACAGCGAAGGTACATTTTGCAGGGTTAAGCCGCATACCATGCTTTCTGATGGTGTCAAACACTTTTGCGAGGTCGGTCAACAAGGATTCCTCGCTTTGTGTTTCTACCAGCATATCGTCGACGTAGACCTCCATCAGTTTTCCGATGTGTTCTGCGAAGACTTTATTCATTAATGTTTGGTAGGTAGCTCCTGCGTTCTTGTGTTCGAACGGCATGACGATGTAGCAGTAATAATATGGCGTAAAAGGGGAGGGATCTTATGGCCAAACCTGCTAAGAACCTACTCAGAGCTGCTAGTCTTCCGTTGAGCTGTTGTACTTCTTTAACGCAGGTCGGACTTTTCATGTTGAGTATAGCCCGGCATTTATCTGGGTTTGCGTCAATTCCTCTCTGTGTGAGTATAAAGCCCAGGAATTTGCCAGTTTTTACCGCAAAGGTACATTTTGCAGGATTAAGCCGCATACCATGGTTTCTGATGGTGTCAAACACTTTTGCGAGGTCGGTCAACAAGGATTCCTCGCTTTGTGTTTCTACCAGCATATCGTCGACGTAGACCTCCATCAGTTTTCCGATGTGTTCTGCGAAGACTTTATTCATTAATGTTTGGTAGGTAGCTCCTGCGTTCTTGTGTTCGAACGGCATGACGATGTAGCAGTAATTTGCTTTGGGAGTTAAGAACGAGGTCTATTATTGGTCGGGTGGATACATTGGGATTTGGTTGTATCCAGAATAAGCATCCATGAAGGAGAGGTACTTGTATCCCAAAGATGCATCCACTAGAGCGTCTATACTTGGAAGTGGGTAGGAATCTTTTGGGCAAGCTTTATTGAGGTCGGTGTAGTCAGTGCACATCTGCCACTTCCCATTTGACTTTTTCACCAAGACAAACTTGGCTAGCCATAGTAGGTATTTGACTTCTCTTATGAATCCTGCCTCCAGTAAGGCTTGCACCTGCTCTTCCACAACTTGGGACTTTTTTTGGTCCGAGCTTCCTATGCTTCTGCTGCACTGGCCGAGATCCTGGGTATACCGCCAGTTTGTGGCACATTAGTTTGGGATCTATGCCTGGCATGTCTGCAGCCTTCCATGCAAAGAGGTCGGCGTTCTCCTTTAGGAATTGTATCAGAGACTCCTTCAGGTCTCTTTTCAAAGTTCCCCCAACATTTGTCGGTTTATCTTTAGCATCACCGATTTGGACCTCTTCAGTCTCACCGTCAGGTTGTGGGTGGAATTCTTCACGAGCTCGAACTCCCCCGAGTTCAATGGTGTTGACTTCCTCTCCTTTGGGGTTGCCTTTGAGGTTCAGACTTTCATTGAAACAGTGTCGCACAATTTTTTGGTCTCCTTTTTATCGTGGCGATCCCTTCTGGAGTCGGGAACTTCATACAAAGATGTGGAGTTGAAACTACTGCTGCAAGCTGGTTCAATGTTGTCTGACCTATTAGGGCATTGTAGGCTGAGCTCACGTCGATTACTATGTAGTCTATGTTGAGTATCCTTGATCGGGTTCCCTTTCCGAAGGTTGTATGTATCGAGATATATCCAAGTGGTTGGATTGGAGTATCTCCCAGCCCGAATAAGCTATTCGGATATGCTCTGAGCTCTTTTTCTTGTAGGCTGAGTTTGTCGAAGGCGGATTTGAACAAGATGTCCGTAGAACTTCCTTGGTCTACTAGTGTCCTGTGAAGATTAGCATTGTCCAATATAATAGTAATGACCACGGGATCATCATGTACCGGGATGACACCTATTGCATCTTCTTTAGTAAACGTAATTGTGGGAAGGTCGGTTGACCTCTCTCCTTCCCCGACATGATATACTTCTTTAAGGTGTCTTTTGCGAGATGATTTAGAGTTTTCTCCTCCTGCGAATCCTCCATTTATCATGTGGACATGTCTCTCAGAAGTGTGAGGTGGTCGTTCAGTTCGCCCGACCTTTTCATCCCTTCTTCTTTTTCTTGGTTCCACCGTCTTGTTAGCTAAGTACCGATCTAGTCGACCTTCTCTTGCCAATTTCTCTATGACATTCTTCAGTTCGAAGCATTCATTAGTGGGATGTCTATAAATTCGGTGGTACTCACAATACTCTATCCGATTTCCCCTCATTTTTTGCTTTTGATTGGGCGAGGTGGAGGGATCTTCTCAGTGTTGCATATTTCTCAGTAAACATCTACAAGAGACACCCGAAGTGGGGTGTAGTTGTGGTATTTTCTTGGCTTCCCACTGGGTTGATCTTCTTTCTTTTTGGACTCTTTGTCCTTGTCCCTAGATGGGTAGGAGAATCCAAATTTTGAGGTATCTCCTAGTCGTGAGTTTTCCTCCATGTTAATGTACTTTTCTGCTCGCTCTTGTACCTCGTTCAAGGATGTCGGATGCTTTTTTGATATGGAGTGGCTAAAGGGTCCTTTTCTTAGGCCATTGATGAGACCCATGATGGCTGCTTCTGTTGGTAGACTTTGTATGTCCGGACACGCTTTGTTGAATCTTTCCATGTTGCAGAGACTTTCCCGTTCTCCATACTTGATCCCTAACTGGCTCAGGGCGTGTTTGGCTTTGTCCTTCTAAATGGAGAATCTGGCAAGGAACTTTTTGGCTAAGTCGTCAAAACTTGTGATGGACCTGGGAGGCAAACTGTCGAACCACTTTATTGCTGTTTTTGTTAGGGTTGTCGGGAAGGCTTTGCATCGAACAGCGTCCGAGGCATCAGTGAGATACATTCTGCTTCTGAAGTTGCTAAGATGATGGCTTGGATCCGAGGTGCCGTCGTACGAAGTCATGTCGGGAGCTTTAAAATCTTTTGGAACCTTGGCTTTCATGATCTCTTTGGTGAAGGGATATTGGTCTTTGTGGGAATTATCTTCGTCATTGGGGTGAGCAGTTCTGGTCTTGAGGTCAGCTTCTAGTTTTGCGAGCTTGTTCTCTAGTTCTCGACAGCACCTAGTTTCTCTTCGGACATCTCTTTCAGCCTCTCGTTGATGTTCAATCTCCTGTTCGAGCTGTTTGAGGCGATCCTATTGTTCTCTAATAGCTTCTAAGATTTCTATGTTTGTGTTGGAGGGCTGTTTATCCCCCTTATTTTGAGGCACATCTTTTGATGCGGCATCCGTGTTTTTAAGCGGAGTTCTTTCTTCCAAACTGGAGTTGTGATCATTGTCAAGGTTGTCCGCCATGATGATGGGATGGCTTCTAGGTTCCTCGGAAACGGCGCCAATGTTTCGAGGGTTACCTGAAACTGAAGGTCAATCTCAGATGAGATCTGCTGTTGTGGCCGGAGCTATCGTGTCCGACTTGTTGGATCTGGTGGCCAGAGCTGTTGTGTTCGACCTGTTGGATCTGATGGCCGGAGCTGTCGTGTCCGACCTGATAGAACTGGTGGAGCTGGAGATGCTGCTGATCCTTCGTCACCGGAGGGTAGTGGTACCTGCAAGAGACTCGGATGCTTAAGTTAGCATGGGCTTTAAGCAGGTTTTAGTAGAATCAGAGTATGAGTTATACTTGGGTGCTCCAATATATTTATAGTAGTGTGGGCTGACCTTTCTAGATAAGATAAGTTAGTTATCTTATCTTATCTTTAAGTGAGGTCATCTTATCTCTAAGGGGAACCGCCTCTATCTTTCTAGGCTTTAGTTGCCTTTAGATTGGGCTATGTCCCTTAGTTTGGGCCTACTTGGACCCTTGTAGCGATTTGCCAAACTCTTTAAAGAAGAGGTCGGTTGTACTAACTTGAAGAGGTCGGTTGCTTTGTCCTTGATCACCCCAGGTCGGATAGCTCGACCCAGGGTATGAACACTACCCAAACTCTTTTTCTTTATCTTTTTGTGTTGACGAAGTCTGGGGCAGCTAAGAAGAAAGCTTCTTGGGTTTCTTTCCGAGTTACCCAAGGAAAGAAAGTGTTTTCTATGTATGATGAGTCCTTTAGGGATTTTAAGAACTACTATTTCAAGATCCGAGTTGTTGAGGGTGTTCATCCTTTTTTCTTGGATGAGAACAATAAGCCCACCTTCCCATTATGCTGGGAGAAGAATGTAGTAGCAGTTTGATATTCTTGGAAAAGTCTGGATGAGGTCGAGCAGGACTTTGTGAATGTATTAGAGGAGAACTGGGGCGAGCCCCCTCATCTTGACACGAAGAAGTTCCTAGGAGATACTTCCCTTCTTCGTGCTGAATTGGGTAGTGGCCGACTTCTTTATAGTCTTATTTTGTGGTTGAATTTTCCTCTTTCTGTTTGTGACTTTTTTTCATGATTTCTATTTTGCAGAGATGGTGAAATCCATGGACTCCATGAAACACTTCCATCGGGCTAAGAAAGCAACAGTTGCTCAAAACATCTCTGCGAAGGCTTTCTGGAGAAGGATCTACCCCAGTTTCACCGAAGAGACCGACCTCAAACACTTCTGGGCTGAGGAAAATCATCCTAACTCCTCAGGTTCATGTGGTTCCTTCTGCTCCTCTCCAGTCAACCTCTGGTGCTGTCTCTTCTCCTACTACTGGTTCTCCTCCTAAAAAACAGAAGACTGTGGATCCTTATGACTTGGATGCCTCTGATTTTGATGCTGTGGGGTTTGTTGATAATCAAATTGCTCCTTATGGTCGACTTCCAATGGATGATGTGTCAAACCTTCATCACTTAAATTTTATTACCAGTAACAGTATTCGGATGGCCCATATGAGAGCAGCTCTATTTCGTACTATTCAGGGTTCCCCAGTCTATGCGACTAAGGCTTTTCTGGAGGATGCTAAATCGGATTTTGATAGAATCAAGGGGGTGAAGGATGAGCTTGATGCTAGGGTAATTAAGCTGGAGTTGGATTTGGAGAAGGAAAAGTCCCGGGCTACCAGGGCTGAGGCGGCTGCAAACTTGGCAGAGGAGGTGGCAAAGAAACACAAGGAGAGTTACACCCGCACTTATGCCGAAGTGTTGGAGCCGAGGGAGAGGCTTGATTCTGCCCGTGCAGATTACACCGATCTCCAGGGTCATCTTGTAGATACCGTGACGGGTGCTTATGAAAACTTACAGGCACAGGTCTGATTTCTCGCTTCTGAACTCGACCTCACTCTCTTCAGCCTGGACAATGTGGTGGAGGATGGCAAGATAGTGCCTGCTCCAGATGATGAAGATGACGGGCCTCCTCCTGCACCACCAGCCAAAGCTTCTGTAGCCACGACTTCTTCAAATCTTTCTGCTGAGGTCGACCATTCCGAACCTGCTGAGGATGACTGTCGACGCCACTCCCATGAAGATCATTCCTCCTCCTTCAGCCACCGATGCTACTACTGGGGAAACTTTGAACCCCTTATGATTTCTTTGTTTTATCTGTACAGCCTGATTTGTGGGCTTTTGAACTCTATTTTTTGTAAATTGTCTATGGTTTGGCTCCCTTGATTTTTGGTCGCTTCTATGCAACTTTATAAGTAGAAAAACAAAATACTTTGAACTCTTGGGGCCCTCTTTCAGGTCGCCTTCTGAGTCTTTAATGATAGCTGTGTTTCTTTTGATATGTTGATCGTTCTTTTGCAACCTTTGCAAATTTTTATAGAGAGTTGGTTCTTCTGCTTGTCCGACCTCTTTTGATCATTTCTGGTTTTGCCCACTCTCTGCTTTGGTCGAGGTGATCCTTGGGTCTTTACTACTTTCTAACTGTAGTACCTTCTCAGATTACATGCATGCCATGACCTTGGTAGCTCTCGCCCTTCGAGGTTGGACACCTTGTAGTAGCCTTTTCCCAATACCTCTATAACTCAGTAAGGCCTTTTCCAATTAGCTGCTAGCTTCTCTTCTCCTGATCGTCCTGCTCTGGTGTCATTTCGGATTAGGATGACATCGTTGATGGCAAAACTTCACTTGACTACCTTCCGGTTGTACCTTGAAGCCATTCGACGCTTTAATGCTTCCTCTCTAAGCCTAGCTCTTTCTCGGACCTCGGATAGTAGGTCGAGTTCTTCCGTTTGATTTTGGGAGTTGATCTCTTCATTGTAGAGGATCATTCTAGGAGATCCTTCCTCTATCTTCACTGGGATCGTTGCCTCCATTCCGTAAGCAAGTCGGAAGGGTGATTCTCCTGTGGTAGAGTGCGGAGTTGTCCGACATGCCCATAGAACATGTGGGAGCTCTTCGGCCCAAGCTCTCTTTACACCCTGTAGTCTCCATTTTAACCCGGCTAGTATGACTTTGTTGGCAGCTTCTACCTGTCTGTTAGCTTGTGGGTATTCTACGGATGTGAATTGGTGCTTTATTTTCAAGTCAGCCACCAAGTTCCTAAAACCTGTATCAGTAAATTGAGTGCCATTATCTGTGGTGATGGAGTAAGGGACCCCAAACCTTGTAATAATGTTCCTGTATAGAAATTTCTGACTTCTTTGAGCGGTGGCATTGGCTAGGGGCTCTGCCTCAATCCATTTTGTGAAATAGTCCACTCCTACAATGAGGAACTTGACTTGTCCTGACCCTTGGGGAAAGGGTCCGAGGAGGTCTAGCCCCCATTTTATGAACGGCCAGGGTGACGTTACACTGATGAGCTCTTCTGGTGGAGCGATGTGGAAGTTAGCATGCTTCTGACATGGTGGGCTTGTCTTGACGAACTCTGTCGCTTCTTTGTGTAAGGTTGGCCAGAAGAATCCAGCTCGGAGTATCTTTTTGGAAAGAGCTCGTGCCCCCAAGTGGTTGCCACACATGCCACTGTGTACTTCCTCCAGGACTTCCCTTGTATTGGAAGTCGGTACACATTTTAGAAAGGGTGTTGAGATCCCTCTCCTATATAAGATGTCGCCCATCGTAGTGTAGTAATGTGCTTCTCGTATCAACTTCTTTGCCTCTTTCTTATCTGTGGGGAGTGTCTCTGTCTTGAGGTAGTTGATAATGGGGATCATCCACCCTTGATCCAGACCAGATATGGCTAGGGCCCTTTCTTCCTCTGTGATTGATGGGCTTTGTAATGTTTCCTGGATGAGGCTTCTATTATTGCCCCCTGGTTTGGTGCTGGCTAGTTTTGAGAGTGCATCCGCCCGAGCATTCTGTTCTCGAGGTATATATTGGACCTCATATTCCCTGATCTATCCGAGCTGTTCTCTAGTTTTGACGAGATATTTCTTTATGGTAGGGTCCTTAGCTTGGTAGCTCCCTTCTATTTGTGAGGTAACTACTTGTGAATCACTGAAGATGGTGAGCTTTTGGACTCCTACCTCCTTAGCCAGCCTCAAACCAGCCAGTAATGCCTCATATTTAGCTTGATTATTTGAAGAAGGGAATTCAAACTTTAGTGAGAGTTCGATTTGGGTTCGCTGATCGCTTTCTATTATCACACCTACGCCACTCTCGGTTTTGTTTGAAGAGCCATCCACGTAGAGATTCCATCTTGTGGGAGTTCCCGGGGTATTAGTATACTCGGCAATGAAGTCAGCTAGGTACTGTGATTTGATGGCTGTCCGTGCTTCATATTGAAGATCTAATTCGGACAACTCGATCGCCCATTGCAAGATTCTTCCTGCTAAGTCTGTCTTCTGTATGATGCCTTTTATGGGCTGGTTGGTCCGAACCTTGATAGTATGCGCTTGAAAGTACGGCCGAAGTCGTCGAAAAGTGAGTATGAGTGTGTAGGTAAACTTTTCTATCTTTTGATAGTTCATCCCCTTGTAAAGCTTTGCTGATGAAGTAGATGGGTTGCTGCTCACCCTCATTTTCTCTGACAAATGCTGAAGCGACCGCTCGATTTCCCACTGCGAGGTATAATATGAGTACTTCTCCTTCTCGTGGTCGGGTAAGAACTAGTGGTTGTCCCAAAATTTTTTTGAAATCTTGGAAGGCTTGATCATACTCTGTTGTCCACTCAAACCTCTTTTCTTTCCTTAATATGGCGTAAAAGGGAAGATATCTGATGGCTGAGCCGGCTAGAAACCTGGACAGGGCTGTAAGTCTTGCGTTGAGCTGTTGTACTTGTTTGACGCAAGTTGGGCTTTTCATGTCGAGTATAGCCTGACATTTATCTGGGTTCGCCTCGATTCCTCTTTCCGTGAGAATGAAGCCCAAGAATTTGTCAGCTTCTACCGCAAAGGTGCATTTTGCGGGATTAAGTCGCATTCCATGCTTTCTGATGGTGTCGAACACTTTAGTTAGGTCGGGCAACAAGGATTCCTCACTTTGTGTTTTTACCAGCATATCGTCTGGTGCACAAAATTGTGATCTCAACAGCGCCAACAACTTGGTACGCACAATTGTAATCTCAACTCTTTTTCACAACTCTGCACAACTAACCAGCAAGTGCACTGGGTTGTTCAAGTAATACCACAGACAAGGTTTAGACTTTTCGGATCCCAGGAATGGCTGCCAATAATTCTAGCCTATACCACGAAGATTCTTATCTTAGATTAAAAATCCAAGAGATACGCACTCAAGCTATTGCAGATAGAACAGAGGTGGTTGTCAGGCACGCGCTCATAGGTGAGAATGATGATGAGTGTCACAGATCATCACATTCATCAGGTTGAAGTGCTAGTGGATATCTTAGAGAAGAAGTAGGCATGAATTGAAGGGAAAAACAATAGTACATATATTAATTCAGGAAGAACAGCAGAGCTCCACACCTTAATCTATGGGGTGTAGAAATTCCACCATAAAAAATACATAAGTGAAAGAAGGTCTAGGCATGGCCGAATGGCCAGCCTCCCAAAGAGGGTTCAATCATCAAAACATGATTAAAAGATATTCCAAGATGAAAATACAATAGTAAAAGGTCCTATTTATAATGAACTAATGGTCTAGGGTTTACAAAAATAAGTAAATGATGCAGAAATCCACTTCCGGGGCCCACTTGGTGTGTGCTTGGGCTGAGCATTGAAGCTTTTTCGTGCTTAGGCTGTTCTTAGAGTTAAACGCCAGCTTTGGTGCCAGTTTGGGCGTTTAACTCCAATTCTGGTGCCAGTTTGGGCATTTTATGCCAGAATTCCTTGGGCTGACTTTGAAAATGTCTACTTTCCAACACAATTGAGAGCGCACCAATTGGGCTTCTGTAGCTCCATAAAATCCACTTCGAGTGCAGTGAGGTCAGAATCCAACAACATCTACAGTCCTTTTTCAGCCTCTGAATCAGATTTTTGCTCAAGTCCCTCAATTTTAGCCAGAAAATACCTGAAATCATAGAAAAATACACAAACTCATAGTAAAGTCATGAAATATGATTTTTATTTAAAAACTAATAATTATATACTAAAAAATAACTAAATCATACTAAAAACCACCTAAAAGCAATGCTAAAAAGCGTATAAATTATCCGCTCATCATCGTCTACGTAAACCTCCATTAATTTGCCAATATGGTCTGCAAAGACTTTGTTCATCAATCTTTGGTAGGTAGCTCCTGCATTTTTGAGCCAAAATGGCATGACGATATAGTAGTAGTTTGCTTTTGGGGTTACGAACAAGGTCTTTTCTTGGTCGGGTGGATACATTGGGATTTGATTGTATCCTGAATAAGCATCCATGAAGGAGAGATATTTGTATCCAGAAGATGCGTCCACTAGAGTGTCTATACTTGGGAGTGGGTAGGGATCTTTTGGGCAAGCTCTGTTGAGATCAGTGTAGTCAGTGCACATCCGCCACTTCCCATTTGACTTTTTTACCAAGACCACGTTGGCTAGCCATAGTGGGTATTTGACCTCCCTTATGAACCCTGCCTCCAGTAAAGCTTGTACCTATTCTTCCATAGCTTGGGACTTTTTCGGTCCGAGTTTCCTACGCTTCTGTTGCACTGGCCGAGATCCTGGGTATACCGCCAGTTTGTGGCATATTAGTTTGGGATCTATGCCCAGCATGTCTGCGGCCTTCCACGCAAAGAGATCGGTATTATCCTTTAGGAATTGTATCAGAGATTCGTTTAAATCTCCCTTTAAGGTTGCCCCGATATTTGTCGTCTTATCCCGGGCATCACCGATTTGGACCTCTTCAGTCTCGCCTTCAGGTTGTGGACGAAGTTCCTCACGAGCTCGAACTCCCTCGAGTTCAATAGTGTTGACTTCCTCTCCTTTGGGGTTGCCTTTAAGGTTTAGACTTTCATTGTAACAGCGTCGCACAATTTTTTGATCTCCTTTTATCGTGGGGATCCCTTTCGTAGTTGGAAACTTCATGCACAGATGTGGAGTCAAAACCACTACGGCGAGCTGGTTCAGTGTTGTCCGACCTATTAGGGCGTTGTAAGCTGAGCTCACGTCGACTACGATGTAGTCTATGTTTAGTGTCCTTGACTGGGTTCCCTTTCCAAAGGTTGTGTGTAGTGAGATATATCCAAGTGGTTGGATTGGAGTATCTCCTAGTCCGAACAAACTATTCGGGTATGCTCTGAGCTCTTTATCTTGCAAACCGAGTTTGTCGAAGGCGGATTTGAACAAGATATCCACGGAGCTTCCTTGGTCTACTAGTGTTCTGTGGAGATTAGCATTGGCCAATATGATAGTGATGACCATGGGATCATCATGTCCTTGGGATGATGCCTATTGCATCTTCTTGGGTAAAGGTAATTGTGGGGAGGTCGGATGACCTCTCTTCTTCCCCAACATGATATACCTCTTTAAGGTGTCTTTTGTGAGATGATTTAGAGATCTTCCTCCTGTGAATCCTCCATTTATCATATGAACATGTCTCTCAGGAGTGTGGGGTGGTCGTTCAACCCGTCCGACATCTTCGTCCCGTCTTCTCTTCCTCGGTTCGTCAGTTTTGTTGGCCAAGAACCTGTTTAGTCTTCCTTCCCAGGCTAGCTTCTCTAAGACGTTCTTTAGGTCGTAGCATTCGTTGGTGGGGTATCCATAGATTCGGTGATATTCGCAGTACTCTGTCTGACTTCCCCTTCCTTTTTTGCTTTTGATTGGGCGGGGTGGTGGGATCTTCTCAGTGTTGCATACTTCTCGGTAAACATCCACAAGAGACACACGAAGAGGGGTGTAATTGTGGTATTTTCTAGACTTCTCACTAGGTTGATCTTCTTTTTTCTTGGACTCTTTATCCTTGTCCCGAGAGGGGTAGGAGAATCCAGGTTTTGAGGTTTCTCCTAATCGAGAATTCTCCTCCATATTAATATACTTTTCTGCCCTTTCTTGTACCTCGTTCAGAGATGTTGGATGCTTTTTTGATATTGAGTGACTACAAGGTCCTTCTCGCAGACCATTGATGAGACCCATGATGGCTGCTTCAGTTGGCAGACTTTGTATGTCCAGGCACGCTTTGTTGAATCTTTCCATGTAGTTGCGAAGACTTTCCCGATATCCTTGCTTGATCCCTAACAGGCTCGGGGCGTGTTTGGCTTTGTCCTTTTGGATGGAGAATCTGGCAAGGAATTTTTTGGCTAAGTCGTCAAAACTTGTGATGGATCTAGGAGGCAAACTGTCGAACCACTTTATTGTTGTCTTTGTGAGGGTAGTCGGGAAGGCTTTACACCAAACGCCATCCGAGGCGTCAGTGAGATACATTCTGCTTTTGAAATTGCTGAGATGATGGCTTGGCACCGAGGTACCGTCGTATGAAGTCATGTCGGGAGCGTTTAAATCCTTTGGGACTTTAGCTTTCATAATCTCTTTGGTGAAGGAACTTGGTATTTGTGGGAGTTATTCATGGTTGGGATTAGCAGTTCTGGTCTTGAGATCTGCTTTGAGTTTTGCGAGCTTGTCCTCTAGCTCTCGGTGACGTCTAGCTTCTCTTAGGAGGTCTCTTTCAGCCTCCCATTGATGTTCAGCCTCTTGTTCGAGCTGTTTGAGATGATCTTGTTGTTCTTGGATAGCTTTCAAAATTTCTGTGTTGGAGGGTTGTTTATCCCCCTTGTTTTGAGGTGCATCTTTTGATGTGACCTCCGTATTTTTAAGCAGGGTTCTTTCTTCCAAACCAGAGTTGTGATCGTTGTCAAGGTTGTCCGTCATAAGGATGGGATGACTTCTAGGGTCCCCGGTAACGGTGCCAGTGTTCCGAGGGTTACCTGAAACTGTAGGTCGATCTCGGTCGAGAGCTGCGGTGGTGGCCAGAGTTGACGTGTCTGACTTATTGGACTTGGTGGTGCTGTTAATCCTTCATCATCAGAGGGTGGTGGTACCTGCAAGAGACTCTGATGCTTAAGTTAGCATGGACATTTAGCAGGTATTTTATGTAGAATCAGAGTATGAGTTATACGTGGGTGCTCAAGTGTATTTATAGTAGTGTGGACTGACCTTTCTAGATAAGATAAGTTAGTTATCTTATCTTATCTTTAAGTGAAGTCATCTTATCTCTAAGGGGAACCGCCTTTTATATTTCTAGGTTTTAGCTGCCTTTAGATTGGGCTATGTTCCTTTGTTTGGGCCTGCTTGGGCTTCTTGTGGTGATTTGGCCGAACTCTTTAAAGAAGAGGTCGGGTGACCTGTCCTGAGGAGGTCGATCGCTTTGTCTTCACTCAGCCCAGGTCGCATAGCTTAACCCAGGGTATGAACAGTTAGGGAAAACCACATTTTTGAGCTTTAGATCAATTTCAACACTCCTAACCATTGATGCTCAAAGCCTTGGACCTTTTTCTTTTGATTTTTTTCTTTTCTTTTCAATTCTTTTTGCTGTTTATTTTGTTTCAAGAAGCAATCTTTTTCTTATTTTAGAGAATCAATAATACTTTTCTAAGTTCCTGTTCCTCAAGAACTAATATACTCATCTCCAATATCATATATGCAAAATTAATTCGTACTTTCAGAACTAGAGATGGTGCCACCACATTAAAGCAACTAGAATTATGCAATATATAACTCAAAATCTCATGCATTATACAACTTTTTTTTCTTTTGATTTATGTTTAAGCTCAGCAAGTGACACATAAGACATCTTTTATTGAAATAAACATAAAATACTAAAATAAACAACTAACTAGAAAGCAAGAAAATCTTAATAGTGATTGTTCATACCCTGACCCGAGAACAGGGTCCGGGCCGAGAAAGGACAAAAGGGCCGACCTACGAGGAGAGCCCTCCTACTTCTACTGACCTCTTCCAAGAGGTCGGATGTCGACCTGCAGGCCCAATGAGGCCCAATGCAACAAGGTTACCGCCGACTAGAAGGCAGTTACCTAAGATAAAGATCCTACTAGAAAGATATAAGATAAGAAAAGGATCTTCCCCCTAAGAAAGGTCATCAATTCCACTATAAATACACTTGAGCTCCCAGGTATAACTCATACTCTAATTCTACTAAAAACCTGTTTAAAGCCCTCGCTAACTTTAGCGTCGGAGTCTCTTGTAGGTACGACCTCCCAATCCCTCGCAAGGAGCTCAGAAAGGCAGTATTTCCACACTAATAGATCGGACGCCAGCCACCGAAGAGAACCCAGACCACACGTCCGACCTGAACTCAACGTTTCAGGTAACTCTCGGAGTATTGGCGCCGTTGCTGGGGACCCTGGAAGTTACCCCCACACCATGGCGGACCACCAACCAGAGGACGGATGCATTGCTTCCGAATAAGGAGAGGGGGCGCAGACAGAAGACCATAACGTCGAACTCCCCTCACCACCATATCACAGAAAAACTACCTTCGTAAACTCCAATCCAAAGAAAACCCACTCGGACGCACGACACCCTGAAGGAGAAAAGCACCCCCAGACTACAGACATACTGGATGTGGTTCACGGGCAACAAGATCGTTTGAAACAGCTCGAGGGCGAGGCCGAGCGCCAACGGGAAGCCGAGCGAGATTTAAGAAGAGAAGTAAGACGACGCCGAGAGCTAGAGGAGAAGCTCCAAAAGCTCGAAGCCGACCTTCGAACTTGCACCACACGAACAGACCACGAGACTAGTTCCTCTAAAGAACAAGACCCATTCACAGAAGAAATCATGAAAGCAAAGGTTCCCAAGAACTTCGAGCCTCCCAACATGGATCTCTATGATGGGACGTCTGACTCAAGCCACCACCTCAGCAACTTTAGGAGCCGGATGTACCTCACCGAGGCCTCCGACGTAACCCGTTACAAAGCTTTTCACACCACCCTCACCAAGATAGGTATAAAGTGATTTGACAGGATACCCTCCAAGTCAGTTGCCAGCTTCGACGACCTCACCAAGAAATTTCTAGCCAGGTTCCTTATTCGAAAGGACAAAACCAAACACGCCCCGAGTCTACTGGGGATCAAGCAAGGAGATAGGGAAAGCCTCTGAGAATACATGGAAAGATTCAACAAAGTCTGTCAAGAAATTCAAAGTCTCCCCACTGAAGCAGCCATCATGGGGCTAATTAACGGCCTAAGGGAAGGACCATTCAGCCAATCCATATCCAAAGAGACACCCGGCCTCCTTGAATGTTGTGCTGGAGCGGGCGGAAAAATACATTAACATGGAAGAAAACTCCTGATTAGGGGATCCCGCAAAAACTAACTCCTCTTACCAATCCCGAGATAGAGTGCGAGAACCTAAGAAAAAGGAGGAATCAAGCATTGAGAAGCCCAGAAAATATCACAATTACACCCCTCTACGGTTCTCCCTGGTAGATATTTACAGGGAAATATGCACACCAAAAACATTCTACCACCCCGTCTGATCAAGCATAAAAAAGTAGGAGGTCGGACGAAATACTGTGAATACCACAAGCTCTACGGACACCCTACCAATGAATGCTATGTCCTAAAAAATGTCATAGAAAAGTTGGCCTGGGAAAGATGACTCAATTGGCACCTCACCGATAGATCGGACGATCCGAGAAAGATAAGAAGGGATGAAGAGGGAGGTCGGCCAGAACGCCCTCTCCGCACCCCAAAACGACATATTCAAATGATAAATGGAGGGTTTGCAGGAGGGGGAATCTCAAAATCATCCCGTAAAAGACACCTCAAGGAGGTATACCATGTCGGAGAAAATGATCAGCCCCCGACTTACCCACAATCTCCTTTACCAGGGAAGACGCCTAGGGGATAGCCCCAGTGCACGATGATCTGGTGGTAGTCACCATCATTCTAGCAAATACAAACCTACACCGGACCTGATGGGCAGACTACCGTCGGTAAGAAATTTCACAAGATATTCACGTTGCAAGTATAGCTCTCAACCGACAAATAATCCTCAAATCAAATTTTAAGGAATTGGTTGTCACAAGTTCAACCCCAATAAAAGTAACCGAAGTATTCAAATCTCGGGTCGTCTCACAAGGAATGGGCAACCATATGCGTCAACATTGGTTAGAATTCCGGGGTTGCAAGTCATGCGCAAGAAATTAAAGTAAGAGACTTAACAAGCAAGAAATCTTAAAATGCAAGAAACTAATTCAATTAACTAAAGCAAGGTATGAGCAATTCCAAACTAATAAGAGAACATCCAATATAATTCTACTCTAGAACTAAACAAGTAACTATAACTAAGACAAAGCAATTGGAATTTTTGTGTTTTAAATATGATTAATAAAAGCAACTCTTGGCTAGGCATAGGAATTAGGATCACTATCCTTGTCTAATAACCATATCTTGATAATTATGAGGAACCAAACCCATTAAGTTTACTTCTAAACTTGAAATATATTAAATGGCTTGGTCAACATCAATCCATAAAGTCTAACCTAGCTACCAATTATCTTACTAGTAGGCTAGTGTCAATGGTTATCAAATTGACCACTAAAGGTTCTCAAATCATCAAATCCATTAGACCCAATGACTCAAGTTTACCCAATTCTCTTAGCCTAGACCAAGAGTAAAGAAAACTACTCCATAATCAAACGAAACATTTCATCAAACACATGGTAAGCATTACTAAAAGACATATTCAAAATGCAATTAAATTGAAATTAAAAGGTACCCACTAACAATTATCAATGGAAAATCACTCAAATAACACAATTAATCATGGAAATCATCAATGTAACATCAACAATTCAAGATCCACAAGATTCACAAAATGGGTAGAAAATGACAATTGACAAGAAAACATAAATCTAACACAAGATCTAACAAAATTATACTAAGGAATCAAATTAAGTAATCAAAACTAGAAATCAACAAGATCCAATTCAGAATTCAACAAGGGAAGATCAAATCAAACTAGATCTAGAGGGGAACAATGGTTTCTCCCTTTAGAAGAACAAAAACTAAAAACTAGCTAAAATTGTATCTAAGTGTGTTATGAATGATCCCCCCCTTTCTCCCTAGAATTCTTGGGTCTTTTCCATGAAGAACTAGCTTGAATTTGGGCTTGTTGAGCCTCAGAAATTGCGAGGCACGATTTCTTTTAATGAGGTCACGTGCAGCTTGTCACGTGTACGCATCATGCATGCGTGCGTGTCGATTGAATTTCGCGATCCACGCATGTCCGTCGATGGAGATTTCGCTAATCCATGCGGATGCGCCAATCTTTACGCGCCATTCCCAACTTTCCGTAGCCATGCGTGCGCGTGAGGTGTGCGTGCGCGTCGAAGCTGAATTCCCCAAAATTCAATTCTTCATGTTCCTTCTACTTGTGCATGCTTTCTTTCTCTCTTCTAGGCCATTCTTGCCCTATAAACTCTGGAATCACTTAACAAACACATCACGACATAGAATGGTAATAAAAAAGGATCAAAATATGGTAATTTTAAAGCAAAAGAAGCATGTTTTCCATCATGAAGCACTATTAAGAAGAGAACACAAAACCATACAATTCTTGTGAATAAGTGCGAGAAATATTGACAAAACCCCTCAAATTCTACACAATATAAACCACAAAATTGGGGTTTATCAAACCTCCCCACACTTAAACCAAGCATGTCCTCATGCTAAAAATAAAAAGACCAAAAACCATGGGAAGAAAGGGTTCATGAAGTGCAAATCACCTAGATGAATGCATGCAACTAATGTAAAGACATCTACCTACTTGGTTAAGGGTAAATCGATCCTCCAAGAACACATATGAACATATAGGGTGAAAATGACATGTAGTCCATAAATCCTACCAATTTGAACATCAATATGAAGTGCATATAACTTGCTAGATGAACGCTTGTGAAAGTTGGGAACAAGGGTTTGAGCATCGAACCCTCACTGAAAGTGTATCCGTTCTATTCGCTCAAGTGTATAAGGTTCGTTGAAGAGCGGATAATTTATACCCTGTTTGGCATTATTTTTACATAGTTTTTAGCATGTTTTAGTTACTTTTTATTATATTTTTATTAGTTTTTATGCAAAAATCACATTTCTGGACTTTTCTATGAGTTTGTGTGTTTTTCTATAATTTCAGGTATTTTCTGGCTGAAATTGAGGGACTTGAGCAAAAATCTGATTCAGAGGCTGAAAAAGGACTGCAAATGCTGTTGGATTCTGACCCTCCTGCACTCGAAATGGACTTTATGGAGCTACAGAAGCTCAATTGGCGCGCTCTCAATTGTGTTGGAAAGTGGACATCTTGGGCTTTCAAGCAATATATAATAGTCCATACTTTGTTCGAGATTTGATGGCCCAAACTGACGCTAAAAGCTAGCCTAAAACTTTCTGGCATAAAACGCCAGAACTAGCACTAAAACTGGCGCAAAACGCCCAAACTGGCACCCAAGTTGGCCTTTAACTCCAAGAATGGCCTATGCACGTGAAAAGCTCAATGCTCAGCCCAAGCACACACCAAGTTTGCCCCGGAAGTGGATTTCTGCACTATCTGCACTTAGTTACTTATTTTTTGTAATCCCTAGTAACTAGTTTAGTATAAATAGCACTTTTTACTATTGTATTCGTGTCTTTGCAACCTATTATCATCTTATGTTATGTTTGGGAGGCTGGCCACATGGCTATGCCTAGACCTCTTTTCACTTATGTATTTTCTACGGTGGAGTTTCTACACCTCATAGATTAAGGTGTGTTGTGGTGGGCGAAATCGTGATTCACACTTTTCACAACTCCGCACAACTAACCAGCAAGTGCACTGGGTTGTCCAAGTAATAAAGCTTACGTGAGTAAGGGTCGATCCCACAGAGATTTTTGGCTTAAAGCAAGCTATGGTCATCTTGTAAATCTCAGTCAGGCGGATTCAAATGGTTATGAGGTTTTGATAATTAAAAGATAAATAAAGCATAAAATAAAATAAAGTTACTTATGTAATTCATTGGAGGGAATTTCAGATAAGCGTCTGGAGATGCTTTGTCACTTCTGAACCTCTGCTTTCTTATTGCCTTCTTCCAACCATGCGTCCTCCCTTCCATGGCAAGTTGTAGGATCCTCTCAGTGAAAATGGTCCTCTACGGTTTCTACACGGCTAATCAACTGTCAGATTTTTTGTCTCGGATGAAAAATACCAGGCACAACTACCACATGGCTAATCATCTGTCGGTTCCCGCTAGCGTCAGAATAGAATCCATTGATCTTTTTGCACACTGTCACTGTGCCCAACATTCGCAAGTTTGAAGCTCGTCACAGTCATCCTTTTCCAGATCCTACTCGGAATACCACAGACAAAGTTTAGACTTTCCGGATCTCAGGAATGGCTGCCAATTAGTTCTAGCCTATACCACGAAGATACTAATCTCACGGACTCGGTCCGTGTATTAGATACCCAAGAGATACGCACTCAGGCTGTCCCCCAATGACTACGTTGAGCTCAGATAGAACGGAAGTGGTTGTTTTACTATTTCTTATCTTTTTCAAAACCACCTAACTACTTTTCTCTCTCTAATTTTTGAAAATCACTAACCATTTTTTCAAAATTCTCTTTCATTAACTAATTGTTTCAAATTCTAATTTTATTTTTTTCTTTTCTTAATTTTCAAGTATTAACCAATAATTAAAATAAAAACAAAAATATTTTTCTTTTCTTTTAATTAAAAATTCGAATACACACTCTCTTTCTAATCTCTTTCTATTTATTTTATTTATTTACTAACACTTCTCTTCTACTTATAATTCGAACCATCTCCCTCTCTCTGTGTTTGAATTCTTCTTCTTCTCCCTTCTTCATTCTATTCTTCTATTCTTTTACTCACATAAGAATCTCTATACTGTGATATAGATGATTCCTCTTTTTTTTCTGTTCTCTTCTTTTTCATATGAGCAGGAACAAGGATAAGAACATTCTTATTGAAGCTGATCCTGAACCTGAAAGGACTCTGAAGAGAAAGCTAAGAGAAGCTAAAGCACAAAACTCTGGAGAGGACCTAACAGAAATTTTCGAAAAAGAAGAAGACATGGCAGCCGAAAATAACAACAATGGTGGAGATGTAAGGAAGATGCTTGGTGACTTTACTGCACCAACTTCTGACTTCTATGGAAGAAGCATCTCAATTCCTGTAATTGGAGCAAACAACTTTGAGCTTAAGCCTCAATTAGTTTCTCTAATGCAACATAATTGCAAGTTTCATGGACTTTCATTGGAAGATCCTCATCAGTTCTTAGCTGAATTCTTGCAAATCTGTGACACTGTTAAGACCAATGGGGTTAATCCTGAGGTCTACAGACTTATGCTTTTCCCCTTTGCTGTATGAGACAGAGCTAGGATATGGTTGGACTCACAACCTAAAGAAAGCCTAAACCCAAATTTTTTCCACCTCAAAAGATGAGCAAGCCTAGAGTGGAAGTCCAAACCTTCAGACAGAAGGAAGGTGAATCCCTCTATGAGGCTTGGGAAAGATACAAGCAATTGATCAGAAAGTGTCCTTCTGACATGCTTTCAGAATGGAGCATCTTATGTATATTCTATAATTGTCTGTCTGAATTGTTCAAGATGTCATTAGACCACTCTGCTGGTGGATCTCTTCATCTGAAGAAAACACCTGCAGAAGCTTAGAAACTCATTGAGATGGTTACAAATAACCAGTTCATGTATACTTTTGAAAGAAATCTTGTGAATAATGGGATGACTCAGAAGAAAGGTGTTCTTGAGATTGATACTTTGAATGCCATATTGGCTCAAAACAAAATATTGACTCAGCAAGTCAATATGATTTCTCAGAATCTGACTGGAATGCAAGCTGCATCCGGCAGTACTAAAGAAGCTTCCTCTGAAGGAGAAGCTTATGACCTTGAGAATCCTGCAATGGAAGAGGTGAATTACATGGGAGAATCCTATGGAAACACCTATAATCCTTCATGGAGGAATCATCCTAATTTCTCATGGAAGGATCAATAGAAGCCTCAACAAGGCTTTAATAATAATGGTGGGAGAAATAGGTTTGGCAATAGCAAGCCTTTTTCATCATCTTTTGAGCAACAGATAGAGAATTCTAAGCAAAACCTCTCTGACTTAGCAGCCGTAGTCTCTGATCTATCTAAGACCACTCTAAGTTTCATGACTGAAAAAAGGTCCTCCATCAGAAATTTGGAGGCACAAGTGGGTCAACTAAGTAAAAGAGTTACTGAAATCCCTCCTAGTACTCTCCCAAGCAATACAAAAGAGAATCCAAAGAGAGAGTGCAAGGCCATAAATATAACCAACATGGCCGAAACTATAGAGGAGGAAGAGGTAGTGATTTCCAGTGAGGAAGACCTCAATGGATGTCCACTGACCACTAAGGAATTCCCTATTAAGGAACCAAAGGAATCTGAGGCTCATATAGAGACCATAGAGATTCCACTGAACTTACTGTTGCCATTCATGAGCTCTGATGAGTATTCTTCCTCTGAAGAGGATGAAGATATTATTGAAGAGCAAGTTGCTCAGTACCTAGGAGCAATCATGAAGCTGAATGGCAAGTTATTTGGTAATGAGACTTGGGAGGATGAACCTCCATTGCTCATCAATGAACTGAATGCCTTGGTTCAACTGAAATTACCTCAGAAGAAACCGGATCTTGGAAAGTTCTTAATACCCTGTACCATAAGCACCATGACCTTTGAGAAGGCTCTGTGTGACCTGGGGTTAGGAATAAACCTCATGCCACTCTCTGTAATGGAGAAACTAGGAATCTTTGAGGTACAAGCTGCAAGAATCTCACTAGAGATGGAAGACAAATCAAGAAAACAAGCTTATGGACTTGTAGAGGATGTCTTAGTGAAGGTTGAATGCCTGTACATCCCTACTGATTTTATAATCCTAGACACTGGAAAGGATGAGGATGAATCCATCATCCTTGGAAGACCCTTCCTAGCCACAACAAGGGCTGTGATTGATGTGGACAGAGGAGAGTTAGTCCTTCAATTGAATGGGGACTACCTTGTGTTTAAGGCTCAAGGATCTTCTTCTGTAACCATGAAGAGGAAGCATGAAAAGGTTCTCTCAATACAAAGTCAAACAGAGCCCTCACACTCAACTTCTAAGTTTGGAGTTGGTAGGCCACCATTAAGCTCTGAGTCTCTGTGAAGCTCTCTAAGAGCTCACTGTCAAGCTATTGACATTAAAGAAGCACTTATTGGGAGGCAATCCAATGTTATTTAATTATATTTATTTATATTCCATTGTCATTTTATGTTTTCTTTAGGTTGATGATCATGTGAAGTCATAAAAACAGCTGCAGAATTAAAGCAAAATCAAAAACAGCATAAAAAACAATACACCCTGGAAGACAGGCTTACTAGCATTTAAACACCAGTAAGGATAGCAGAATGGGCGTTTAACGCCCAGTCTGGCAGCATTCTGGGCGTTAAAAGCTAGAATGGGCAGCACTCTGGGCTTTTAACGCCAGAAAAGGGTGTCTGGTGTCTGGCTGGCGTTAAACGCCAGAATTGGTAGACAGACTAGTGTTTAACACCAGAAAAGAGTGTCTGGCTGGCGTTAAATGCCAGAAAGGGGCAGCAGACTGGCGTTTAACACCAGAAAAGGTAGCAGAGCTGGCGTTTAACGCTAGAATTGGCACACAGAGGGCGTTTGAATGCCAGAATAGTGTAGGGAGCAGAATTCCTTGACACCTCAGGATCTGTGGACCCCATAGGATCTCTACATACCCTACCTCTTCTTCTCTACTCTTTACACCTTTCCATAACACTCTTCCCCATATTCTCCTCACTACTCACATTCATCCATCATAAACCCCACCTACCTCACCATTCAAATTCAAACCATTTCCCTCCCAAACCCACCCCTTTATAACTGAATTCCCTCTCTCTCTTACCCTATAAATACCCCTCCTTACAACCTTCAAATTCACACCTCATACACACTTAACCCCCCTTGGCCGAATCTACTACTCCCCTCCATCTCCTTCATTTCTTCTTCTTCTACTCCTTTCTTTCTTCTTTTGCTCGAGGACGAGCAAACCTTTTAAGTTTGGTGTGGAAAAAGCTCTACATTTTGTGTTTTTCCATTACCATCAATGGCACCTAAGGCCGGAGAAACCTCAAGAAAGAGGAAAGGGAAGGCAATTGCTTCCACCTCCGAGTCATGGGAGATGGAGAGATTCATCTCAAAGGTCCATCAAGACTACTTCTATGAAGTTGTGGCCAAGAAAAGGGTGATTCCCGATGTCCCATTCATGCTCAAAAAGAGTGAATATCCGGAGATCCGACGTGAGATTCGAAGAAGAGGTTGGGAAACTCTCACCAACCCTATCCAATAAGTCAGAATCTTAATGGTTCAAGAGTTCTATGCTAATGCATGGATCACTAAGAACAATGATCAGTCCGGAAAATGTAAGGTTGGCATTTAACTTGCTAATGATGAGAGGAGATCCTCATCCTTTCACTAGAAGGGTCAACTTTGATCAAAAGTTGGACCAAGTCCTCATGGACATCTGTATGGAAGGAGCTCAATGGAAGAGAGACTCAAGAGGCAAGTCGGTTCAATTAAGAAGGCTTGACCTTAAACTCGTGGCTAGGGGATGGTTGGAGTTCATCCAACGCTCTATTATTCCTACTAGTAACTGGTCTGAAGTTATAATAGACCGGGCTATCATGATCCATAGCATCATGAATGGAGAGGAAGTAGAAGTTCATGAGATCATACCTGTAGAACTCTACAAGGTGGAGGACAAGTCCTCTACTTTGGCAAGGTTAGCCTTCCCTCATCTCATCTGTAACCTATACAATTCAGCTGGAATTATCATAGAGGAAGACATCCTCATTGATGAGGACAAGCCAATCACTAAGAAGAGGATGGAGCAAACAAGAGAGCCCACTCATGAACCTCAACAAGAGCATGAGGAAATTTCTCATCAAGAAATCCCTGAGATGCCTCAAGGGATGCACTTTCCTCCGCAAAACTATTGGGAGCAAATCAACACCTCCTTAGGAGAATTGAGTTCCAACATGGGACAACTAAGGATGGAGCACCAAGAGCACTCCATTATCCTCCATGAAATCAGAGAGGACCAAAAGGCCATGAGAGAGGACCAACAAAGGCAAGGAAGAGACATAGAGGAGCTCAAGCACTCAATAAGATCTTCAAGAGGAAGAACTAGCCGCCATCACTAAGGTGGACCCGTTCTTTAATTTCCTTGTTTTTATTTTTCTGTTTTTCGAATTATATGCTTTATGTTTTGTCTATGTTTGTGTCTTTATTACATGATCATTAGTGTTTAAGTGTCTGTCTTAAAGCTATGAATGTCCTATGAATCCATCACCTTTCTTAAATGAAAAATGTTTTTAATTGCAAAAGAAAAAGGAATACATGAATTTTGAATTCTATCTTGAAATTAGTTTAATTATTTTGATGTGGTGGCAATACTTTTTGTTTTCTGAATGAATGCTTGAACAGTGCATATTTTTGAATTTGTTATTTATGAATGTTAAAATTGTTGGCTCTTGAAAGAATAATGAAAAAGGAAAATGTTATTGATAATCTGAAAAATCATAAAATTGATTCTTGAAGCAAGAAAAAGCAATGAAAATAAAGCTTGCAAAAAAATATGGAAAAAAATGCGAAAAAATAAAGAAAAAAATGAAAGAAAAAGAAAAAGCAAGCAGAAAAAGCCAATAACCCTTTAAACTAAGAGGCAAGGGTAAAAAGGATCCAAGGCTTTGAACATTAATGGATAGGAGGGCCCAAAGGAATAAAATCCTGGCCTAAGCGGCTAAATCAAGTTGTCTCTAACCATGTGCTTGTGGCATGAAGGTGTCAAGTGAAAAGCTTGAGACTGAGCAGTTAAAGTCGTGGTCCAAAGCAAAAAGAGTGTGCTTAAGAGCTCTAGGCACCTCTAACTGGGGACTCTAGCACAACTGAGTCACAATCTGAAAAGATTCACCCAGTTATGTGTCTGTTGCATTTATGTATCCGGTGGTAATATTGGAAAACAAAATGCTTTGGGTCACGGAAAAGACTCATAAAGTAGCTGTATTCAAGAATCAACATACTGAACTAAGAGAATCAATAACACTATCTGAATTCTGAGTTCCTATGGATGCCAATCATTCTGAACTTCAAAGGATAAAGTGAGATGCCAAAACTGTTCAGAAGCAAAAAGGCTACTAGTTCCGCTCATCTAATTGGAACTAAGTTCATTGATAAGTTTGGAATTTATTGTATTTTCTCTTCTTTTTATCCTATTTGTTTTTAGTTGCTTGGGGACAAGCAACAACTTAAGTTTGGTGTTGTGATGAGCGGATAATTTATACCCTTTTTGGCATTATTTTTACATAGTTTTTAGCATATTTTAGTTACTTTTAATTTTATTTTTATTAGTTTTTATGCAAAAACCATATTTATGGACTTTTCTATGAGTTTGTGTATTTTTCTGTAATTTTAGGTATTTTTTGGCTGAAATTGAGGGACCTGAGCAAAAATCTGATTCAGAGGCTGAAAAAGGACTGCAGATGCTGTTGGATACTGACCCTCCTGCACTCAAAATAGATTTTTTGGAGCTACAAAAGCCCAATTGACGCGCTCTTAATTGTGTTAGAAAGTAGACATCCTGGGCTTTCCAGAAATATATAATAGTTCATACTTTCCCTGAGATTTAATGGCCCAAACTGGCACTAAAAGCCAGCCTAAAACTTTCTGGCGTAAAACGCCAGAACTAGCACTAAAACTGGCGTAAAACGCCCAAATTGGCACCCAAGCTGGCGTTTAACTCCAAGAATGGCCTATGCACGTGAAAAGCTCAATGCTCAGCCCAAGAACACACCAAGTGGGCCCCGGAAGTGGATTTCTGCACTATCTGCACTTAGTTACTTATTTTCTGTAATCCCTAGTAACTAGTTTAGTATAAATAGCACTTTTTACTATTGTATTCGTGTCTTTGGAACCTATTATCATCTTATGTTACGTTTGGGAGGCTGGCCACACGGCCATGCCTAGACCTCTTTTCACTTATGTATTTTCTATGGTGGAGTTTCTACACCTCATAGATTAAGGTGTGGAGCTCTACTGTTCTTCATGAATTAATGCAATTACTACTGTTTTCTATTCAATCACGCTTGATTCTATTCTAAGATACTCACTCGTACTTCAATCTGGAGAATGATATGATCCGTGACACTCATCATTATTCTCAATTCTATGAATGCGTGCCTGACAACCACTTCTGTTCTATCTGAGCTCATCGTAGTCATTGGGTGACAGCTTGAGTGCGTATCTCTTGGATCTCTAATACAAGGACTGAGTCCGTAAGATTAGGATCTTCATGGTAGAGGCTAGAACCAATTGGCAGCCATTCCTGAGATCCAGAAAGTCTAAACCTTGTCTGTGGTATTCCGAGTAGGATCTGGGAAGGGATGATTGTGACGAGTTTCAAACTTCCGAATGTTGGGCGCAGTGATAGTGTGCAAAAGGACAAGGGTCCTATTCCAACGCTAGCGGGAACCGACAGATGATTAGCCGTGCGGTAGCTGTACTTGGTATTTTTCATCCGAGACGAGAAATCCGACAGTTGATTAGCCGTGCAGAGATCGTACCTAGTATTTTTCATCCGAGAGAATCATACAGCTTGCCATGGAAGGGAGCACGCCTGATTGGAAGAAGGCAATAGGAAAGCAGAGGTTCAGAAGCAACAAAGCATCTTCAAACGCTTATCTAAAATTCCCACCAATGAATTACATAAGTACCTTTATTTTATTTTCTATTTTATTTATCTTTTAATTATCAAAACCTTATAACCATTTGAATCCGCCTGACTAAGATTTACAAGATGACTATAGCTTGCCTCAAGCTGACAATCTCTGTGGGATCGACCCTTACTCCCGTAAGGTTTGTTACTTGGACGACCCAGTGCACTTGCTGGTTAGTTGTGCGGAGTTGTAAAAAGTGTAAATCATGATTTCCCACACCATTCGTCACTCAATCCTCTCCTAATCATGCTTTCCAAGATTTGTCTTTCATCTAACAATCAACAATTACTCAATGCATGCATACAAGTATCATGAGGTCTTATTCGTGGGTTGTAATGGGGCTAGGGTAAAGGTAAGTGTATATGTTTAAGTGAGCTTAAAATTTGAATCCTCAATTAACCTAAGATCTCACTAAACACATAAAATAACCTATATAATTCTAATACAATACCTAGCTACCCATGGGTTTCACTTTTCATATACTCATGTATTCTCTTTAGTTCACATTCCATATGCATTGTTATTGTTACTTTACTTTGGAGCATTTTTGACCCCTTTTTATTGCTTTCTTTTTCCATATTTTTGTTTCTTCTGTTTTTTTTTTCTATTTCTTTTTCTTACATTCTTTTTCCTTCATCTCATATATACACAAATTTTTTTTCTTTTGTTTGTCCCCTTTTTGGGGTTTCATGTACAAGAGTGTCAATGCATATGGTTTAATCATTCAATACCTGAGTATGTTCTCAATCCCAGAATTTTCAATTATGAATACAAATACATACCTTTACATTTATCCAAGTTCCCAAGTACACCCTCTCATTTGAATGATACACACCCTTTCTCACCTAAGCTAATCAAGGATCCAAATCCAGAGCCATTCATTGTTTTTCACTTAGGGGTGTTGATGTGCTCTATTTACAAACAAAAACGGTTTATCATGGGCTCAAAATTAGTTAACAATGGTAGATAAAAGGATTAAGGCTGTTTGGGAAAAGTGACTATTGAAATAATGGCCTCAATCATGTAAATGCATTCATACACAAAGTAATGAATATATAGAATCAGACAAAACAAGGATTGCAATCATAGAGAGAGAATAATACACACAAGAATGGGAAATAAGTGGTTAGAAGATATAACCACACAATAAGGCTCAAAACTCACATGCTTGCGTTCTTAGCTCAGACACTATGTTCCAAAATACATTCTTCAAGCAAGTTTATCACGAAAATTTTTTTCAAAATTGGTAGGGTACCCTGAAAATACAATTTCTTGAAAAAGAAACCATCACCCTAACCAAGTAGTCCTAACAAGAAAGACTAACTAAACATGCAAGGTGTCCTAATTAACAAAGCAAAAGAGAAATAAAGTCCATGGGTGTTTGAAAAGAGGAGATTATTACCCACGGAGATCGGTCGAACGACCTCCCCACACTTTAAGAATTAGCACGGTCCTCCGTGCTACTAGCAAGGCGCAAGTGGTGGTCGGGGTTCAAACTTCCACTATCCCGTTCGTGAGTGCTTTTTTCACTTAAGTACGAGGCGGATGTGAAGATCTCCGGTTCTTCCTCAGAAGGAGTCACACAACTCAAAAGCTTCTTTATGTAAGTATACCGGCGTTGGTTCCGCCGTTCATATCTATCTATCTTCTTGTGGAGGTCTTCAAGCCTTTGATGGGAAGATCCTTGTGATGTAGAAGAAGTGGTGGGAATAACCGAGGGAGCAGCTATATAAAGGGTCTTGTGTTCTGCCAGAGACTGAAGATATTTTCTGGTTGGAACCACGTCACCCTCTATCAGATTTATTGCTTTTCGATCTTTAGTCTCTCGAGGAACACCACCAGCAGCAACTAACACTGTCACCAAGGCCGGGAAGGGTAGGTTACCCTTGACATGAACATGACCCATGGCTTGGTGGATGAGGCGAGCAATGTTGACAGGCCACTCTGTGAGTATACACCAAACTAGCAAGGCGAAGTCCTTGGTGATCAAGGTCTCGTGATTGCCGGGAAACACATAATAAGACAAGATTTGAGTCCATGCTCGAGCCTCTATAGTTAGAAAACGCGCAAGAATGCCCTTGGGTCGGGGCCTGAGGTGTCCTTGGGTCTAAAATGCATCCGGTTCGGCAATAACCCGGCGGACAGCATCCCAATCAAAAGCATAATCTAAGTCATCGCGCTGTCGGAGGGTCTCTTGGTAACCATCTATCTCATCCGGTACGGGTGGGACTCGGAGTACTTCTTGAATAGCCTTCTCGAAAACTGAACTTTCTTCCAGCGCATGAAGACAGTCTGAAGAGAAGGTGAGAAGTAATTGGTGTAGAACTCTACCACCCACGAGAGATTAGCTTCTTGTGGTTTCCTCATGAGAAAGCCCCATCCCCATCGCTTAATGCGAGGTATGATAAACTGAACTACATGACCTGGAGGGTTGAGAAGGGGTTCAGAATGGTAATTCCGTGCAATCACGATGGGGAACATTAGCTCGTAATAGCGGTTGGGAAACCTAGTGGAATTTCTCGCTGGGTTGTCCTTCTCTTGGTCATCAATCTTAATGATGCTTCACGCCTTATTGGGGAGAGGCTTGGCCTTGAGCGTATGTTGCACTTTGGCGGTGGCTTTTTGAGGTGCCCTTTTGGAAGGCAGCTTCTTCTGTGCTTTTTTCTTGTCCTTTTTGATGGCCATCTAAAAAAGGTGAGGAAAAAGAAGATATTAAAATCAAAAAGACCACACTTGAATTACAACATGCTAGTGAAAAAAAATATGCCGCAAAAGAAAAAGTATCATGCAAACATGACAGCTGTAACATGCAAGCAAGACAACCAGTGAAAATGGAGCAATGCACTAGCATGGGATGCAAGAGTGAAAAAGTCATGCAAATAAGACGTGAGAAGAATAAACTCAAGCATCGCTAACAACCCCAAATGACATATGCAAGAAAGATAAAAGCGCGAAGAATTCAAATATCCAATCTAGCTCCAAGACATTAAGGCATGTAAAGGGAATAAAGTGGAGTTAGAGAGGAGAAGAATACAATCTTTGCTATATGACCTAATGAAGTAAGTCATAGGTATGCATATATGAGTGGTAAGAATTAAGTGCAAAGAGTGCAACGTGCAATGAGAAGGAAAGTGTATTGATAGAAGAGCACCAATGTGAAAACATAGTGTCAAAATTCGCTACAATTGTGATAGGTGCAATTCAACAAACACTTGGCGTGCAACATCCAAACCATAGGCAAAATGAGTAAATGTAAAGGTGCAATAACCCAAATTGAGATACCCAACATCAAACAACATCACATAATCACAATGGATTCACAAGATAACAAATCAACCTATCAAAGCAAGAGATTAACAGTGGTGGAGCTTAGTTCAGACAAGGGGTGGCCATGGCCCCCCCAAACTTTTTATAAAAAACTTAGTAGTATTTTTTCAAAAGATAAAAAATAGTTCAATTGATTTAAATACTTTACTATGACTTAAAGTATCTAATAAGTTCAATAAACAACACTCTCTCTATCTTTAGGTTCAAATATAAAAAATTAGATATCTTTTATCTATTTAATTTAATATAATTTTATATTTTACTATTTATTTAATTTAATTTTTTATATGATAAAAAATAATAGAATATTCAATAAGTCTTAATATTATTGTATTTGTATAAATTGATAAAAAAATTCAATAAATATTATAAATTTTAATATTTGTCATTCTAACTTCTTCTTTATATATTTTACAGGATATATATTCAAATTTTTATATAAAATAATAATAAAAAATCAAAGAATTGATACATTTTTTAAGAGGAAGGCTAATATTTAAGAAGGAGAACATATAACTTTTACAATATCAACACATGTAAATAGTTCTTCTACTTTAATGAATCACGAAGAAAGTAAGATATAACCTTCAAAAGTTCAAAAAGTTATATCTGATGACTTTAACTTTAACTTTTTAGAACGAGATCTTGAAAAAGGACTTTAAATTTGGCAGTATCACCCAAACCAGAGAGATGAGATTAGACAAGCTTATCTTAAATGAGGTCCATATAAAAAAATATTTTGACAATTATTTTCTATTTGGCCCCCCCAAAATTTTGTTTCAAGTTCCGCCACTTTAGAGATATTAGCAAAATTCAATACCCACAGAAAATAGCAAAGTAAAAGAGGGAAGCAAATAAACAAGAGAGAATTTAACAAAATGCAACTAAGAAAATTAAGAAAAAATAAAGACATGCAGTTAATAAGGAAAGACATAAAGTAAAACAAAAAGAATGGCAAAGAATATGACCTTGGGAGGAGTAGAGAAGATGAGGTGCAAGTAAGAGAAAGGAAAAGAGGGAAGAGAGAGAAAAGAGGAGAGAAAATGGGAGAAAATGGGACCGTCGAAAATGGTGGTCGCCGGTGGGTGAAGTCGCCGGTGGTGGTGGGCGAGAGAAATGGTGAAGAGGTAAGAAGAAAGTAGAAGAAGAAGAAGAAGAAAGGAAGAAAAAAGGAAAGAAGGGAGAAATGGCGCACTAGTTCATTATTGGCATCGCAAGATCGACGTGCGCGTGCACACCACGCATACGCGTGGAATGAAGGAAAGGAGAGAGATGCGCGAGCGCCACCCATACGTACGCGTGGGTAGGGAAGCAGACGAGGGATGCGTACGCGTCACAGTGCGCGCAAGCGTGGAATGACTGCGCGTTTCGCGCAATGCTTGTGCAATACTCGCGCAAGTCTCGGGTGCCAAGTAATAAGGGAATGCGTACTGGGCGACCCACGCGTACATGTCATGTGCGCGCACGCATGGAATGGATGATGGCAAAGCGACGCGTGAGCATCAAGTGCATGCACACATGACGAGGAGTTGCGCGTTGGGCGCAATGCTTGCGCAACTCTCGGGTCGAATGTACCAAGAATGGCATGCAGACCAACCGATGCGTACATGTCATGTGCGCGTATGCATGGACAGGGATGGGGGCAAAGGACGCGCAGGCGCGCTTGACGCGTACGCGTGAGTAGGTCCCTGCGCGTTTCACACATTGATTGCGCATTGGGCGCGCAACTCTCGGGTCAGATGCCCAGACTTGCAAAAATGTAAGGGACGTGCGCGCGTCGTGCATGCTTACGCGTGCATCCCTCTTTTTTTTTTACACAACATAGAGATAGCTATTCTAACACATTCTTGGCAGTTATTTAAGCTAGATAGCAAGAAAACACTCACAAATTCATGCAATATTCAAAACAAATCATTTTCTCTAACTTTAACAATTCATCCATACCAAGAGTAATGAAACCTATATGAATATCCTAACAATTCAACAAAATCAACAAAGCTAGCATTTCTAAGCACTCAACAACACCAAGAATCACAAAATTCACAAGAATCTAAAGCTAGAAGCAAGAAGGTATACACAAGGAAAATCTTACCACAGTGGGGTGTCTCCCACCAAGCAATTTTCTTTAACGTCCTTAAGTTGGACGGTCAGTCGCTTAAGCTTCTCCTCCTCTAGGTGCATCCGTAAGCAGGAACACCTCTAGCTCTTTTGGGGACTTGTAGCCATGGTACTTCTTCACTCTATATCCATTCACGTTGAAAGTTGCCTCGCTTCTTGGATAAAAAAATTCCACCTCTCCATAGGGCTATACCTCCTTCACCTTGAAGGGTCCTTCTCATCTAGAACGGAGCTTGCCAGGCGTGAATCTAAGCCTCGAATTATATAGGAGAACCTCATCACCTTCTTGAAAATCCTTCTTCCGGATATGGTGGTCATGAAATGCCTTAGTCTTTTCCTTGTAGATCCAGGCATTCTCATATGCTTCGTTTCTAAGACACTCAAGCTCCTCTAGTTGCAATTTTCTGGCTACACCCGCCTTGGTGAAATCCATGTTACACTACTTTACCGCCCAATAGGCTTTATGCTCAATCTCCACCGGAAGGTGGCATGCCTTACCATAGACGATCCGGAAGGGACTCATCCCCAATGGAGTCTCGTAGGAGGTCCTATACGCCCATAGTGCATCTCCCAACCGGAAGCTCCAATCATTCCTTTGTGGATTCACCACTTTCTCCAAAATTCGCTTAATCTCCCGGTTGGACACCTCCGCTTGTCCGTTGGTTTGGGGGTGATAAGCAGTTGCAATCTTATGCAATACCCCATAGCGCTTGAGCAATGCCTCTACTTTCCTGTTGCAAAAGTGGGAACCTTGGTCGCTCACGATTGAGGCATTTCATCCCTTTGGGACGTATTTCCTAACTTCTGACATTGTGGCATGACACACAGAATCGATTAGCATCCTTGAATAAGGTTGGCCACCAGAATCCACAATCCAACACCTTTTTAGCTGTCCGTTGTGGGCCAAAGTGGCCGCCACACTCGGACGAATGGCAAGCTTCAAGAATGGGTTGGATTTCAGATTCCGGGACACATCTTCGAATTACTTGGTCCACTCCCCTCTTTCATAATTGAGGGTCATCCCAAATGCAGTAATTGAAAACACTCCTTAACTTGTCCCTTTGGTGTTTAGAAAAGTTAGGAGGGAAGATCTTAGCATCCAAGTAGTTCGTCACTGGTGCAAACCAAGGAAAGCTATCCGACACAGCATGCAAACTCTCCAATGGGAATGAGTCATCGATCAGAAATGGGTCATATTTCAGATTCTCAAGGTGGCTCAAATGATCCGCAACCAAATTTTGAGACCCACTTCAATCCCTAATCTCAATGTCGAACTCTTGCAAGAGCAAGATCCAATGTATGAGCCTAGGTTTTGACTCATTCTTTGTTAATAGGTACTTTAAAACTGCATGATCCGTGTATACTACTATCTTGGACCCTAGCAAATAAGATATGAATTTTTCTAAAGCATGAACAATAGCTAGGAGTTCTTTTTCTGTAGTGGTATAGTTGGATTGTGCCGCATCCAATGTTTTTGAAGAATAAGCAATGATATAAGGGAGTTTACCATCGCGCTGTGCAAGCGCGGCACCTACAGCATGGTTTGATGCATCGCACATTATCTCGAATGGCTGCGTCCAGTTGGGGCCTCGCACAATCAGCGCCGTGGTAAGAACTCTCCTTAACTCCTCAAAAACACTCACACATGCACTGTCAAACTCAAAGTCCACATCCTTTTGGAGCAGGCGCGACAATGGCAAAGTAATCTTGCTGAAATCTTTGATAAAGCGCCTGTAAAATCCTGCATACCCCAAAAAGGAACGGACCTCCCTCACAGACGAGGGGTGAGGTAAATTGGTGATAACATCGACCTTGGCTGGGTCTACAGAAATGCCTTCATTAGATACTACATGTCCTAACACTATACCTTGTCTTACCATGAAGTGACATTTTTTAAAATTTAAGACAAGGTTAGTGTCAACACATCTAGCTAAGACTTTGGCCAAGTTCCCTAAGCAACAATCAAATGAAGTTCCATAAATATTGAAGTCATCCATAAAGACTTCCAGACAATTCTTCATCAGATCGGAAATGACACTTGTCATACACCGCTGAAAAGTAGCAGGTGAATTGCATAGCCCAAATGGCATCCTTTTGTAAGCAAAGGTGTCAAAAGGACAAGTGAATGTGGTCTTTTCCTGATCCTCAGGAGCAATGTGAATCTAGAAGTAACCAGTAAAGCCATCAAGAAAGCAATAATGGGATTTACCCGCCAATTGATCCAACATCTGATCAATAAAGGGCAAAGGGTAGTGGTCCTTCCTTGTAGTGGCATTCAACCTTCTATAATCGATGCACACTTGCCAAGCGTTTTGCACTCTCTTGGTGACCACTTTACTATCGTCCTTTCTAACCGCAGTGATGCCCGATTTCTTGGGAACAACCTGGACCGGGCTCACCCACTCACTGTCAGAAATCAGATATATGATACCCGCATCAAGTAGCCTAGTAACCTCCTTCTTCACCACATCAAGGATGGTGGGGTTGAGCCTTCTTTGCAGTTGCCTAACTGGCCAAGCTCCCTCTTGGAGAAAAATACGATGCATGCAGTTACGGGGGTCAATCCCCACAATATCGGCCAGGCTCCAACCAATTGCTCTCTTGTACTTTCTTAGAACATCTAGGAGCTTTCCTTCTTCTTCACTCGAAAGCTCACTAGCAATAATGACCGGAAACCTTTGGTTGTCCTCTAAGAAAGCATACTTCAAATGAGATGGAAGAGGCTTCAGTTCACTCTTTGCCTCAAGTTGAGGTTGCTTTTCATCAAGCTTCTGGATTTCGTTCTCAACAACTTTCTCTTGTTCACCCTCTTGGTCATCCGTCTCTTCAACAATAGGGTAGCACAACTTGTTGTGGTCTTCTCTTCGTACCTCCGCTACCACCTCATCGATTACATCACATCGGAGAACGGAATGCTCTTTGGGAGGGTGTTTCATGGCTTCTTCCAAATTGAACTTGATAGTCTTGTCTCTGACCTCAAAGGAATATGTGCCGGTGATGGCATCTAGCTTGAATTTAGAGGTCTTAAGGAAGGGTCTACCTAGTAGAACGGAGAAGGTGCTTCTATTCTCTGTTGGGGGCATTTCAAGGATGTAAAAGTCAACTGAAAATACTAAATCCTTGATTGCCACGAGTACATCTTCTGCTATTCCCATCACAACGATCACACTTTTATCGGCTAAGGTAAATTTCACCGCCGACTTCTTTAATGGAGCTAAGTTCAACCGCACAAAAATAGAAAGCGTCATGATGCTTACGCAAGCCCCTAGATCACACATACAATCATGAAAAGTATACCCACCAATACGACAAGACACCAAACACGGTCCAAGATCACCACATTTTTCTGGAATAGGCTTCATTAAGGAAGAAATGGAACTACCCAAGGATAATGTCTCCAACTCTCCTATCATATCCTTGTGTGTACACAAGTCCTTCAAAAATTTTGCATACTTCGGAATTTGTTGAATAGCATCAAGAAGGGGTATGGTTACCTCGACCTTCTTGAACACTTGAAGCATATTTAAATCAAACTCCGGAGTCTTCTTTGCTTTCTTCACCATGGACGGGAATGGGATAGGAATGGATTCATCCACTATAGCTTTCCTCTTGGGTTCTTTAAGGCTTGCTTCTTCTTCCTCATGCCTTTTGTCTACCTCCTCTTCTTCATGTGGAGCTTCAACAACCACTTCTTCCTCATGAATGTCTTCCATGACCCTAGGAGGTATCTCTTCCAATGTAGTTCCCGACCGTAGAGTGATGGTGTTGAGACCGCCCTTTGGATTTGGAAAGGGTTGAGATGGAAGATTAGAAGAGCTTGAGGGTTGGTTGGTGTTGTTGTTGGAGGAGGACATGGATAAATTTGAAATCATGTCGGTGAGATTGGCTAATTGAGCACTCATGCTACCATATTGTGCACTCAAGGTATTGAATTGAGCCTTGTTATTCTCCTCTTGTTTCTCCAGAGTAGCTCTAAGTTCATCAACTTGGTTGGAGTGTTGTCTTTGATGTGGTGCTTGGTACTTGGTGTAGTTGTTTTGGTTTTGGTTGTGATGATTTTGGTTGGCTTGGTGGTTGTTGTTATGGTGGTATTAGGATGAGGATTGTTGATTGTTGTTGTAGTGAGAAGAAGAGTTGTTCTATCTTTGATTTTGATTGCTCCCTTGTGCATTATTCCTCCACTCTTGATTGTGATTATTGCCATGAGAGTAGTTGTTTTGACCTTGAGAGGGGTAGGGTGGACGGTTGTTGTAGTTCACATTGGCTACGGCAAGGGTGTACTCCTCTTGAATTTGGTGACATTGATCGGTGTAATATGTGGTGCTAGAGCACACACCACAAATTCAAGGAGGACTTTCAAGTTGAGCAACTTGGGGTGGAGCTTGGATGGCTTGGATGGAATAGAATGCCTTTTGCTCTTTATACATCTCCATAAGGATGGTGGTCATATCCCCAAGAACCTTGGTTAAGCTTGCTTCAGAAGGTGGTGCTTCTACCACACCCTTGAGGGGATTGCTTCTTACCCTTACATGTTGTGTAGCCTCGGCAACATCATTTATCAAGCTCCAAGCTTCTTCCGCCGTCTTGTTTTTGGAAAGGGAACCACCACTAGAAGCAGTGAGCAATCTTCTATCTTCCGCACAAAGACCTCCGGTGAAGTAACTAATGAGCAAGTGAGTATCCAATCCATGGTGTGGACAAGATTCCAATAGCCTCTTGAACTGAGTCCAATACTCATACAAACTCTCTTGGTCCTTTTGCATTATACCCGAAATCTCCTTCCGAATGTAGTCAGTCTTTTCCAGCTAAAATAATTTGTCTAGAAACTCTCTTATCAAGAAATCCCAATTGGTCACAATCTCATCCGGTTGTGAATAAAACCACGTTTTTGCTTGCCCCTCAAGAGAGAAGGGAAAGGCAAAAACCATAATAGCCACCTCATCGGCTCCATGTCTTCGAGCCGTAGAACAAGCAACTTGAAAATCTCTCAGATGTCGGATAGGGTCTTGACCCGAAAACCCATGATATTTAGGGAATAGATTTATCAAGCTATTCTTCAACTCAAAGTTTGGATCAAGGTTGGGATACCTTGTTTGCAAAGGTAGAAGTATGATGTCCGGGACTCCTTGTTCATGTAGAGTGATCCAGCGTGGCTCCGCCATGTATAGTTCACCTGTGGGATGCAAAGATGTATTAGTAGTACCAACAGAAGAATAGGAAGTAGCGGACTCCAAGTCACTCTCGGTACCGTCTAGTGATTCGGTATGCTCCTCAAGAGAGGCCGAAGTACTAGCCGTATAGTCCAACCGCCATCTAGCTTGCCGAGTGTGTAACAAAGTTCTTTCAATCTCATGGTCAAACTCGGCTAAGCTAGAGTTCGGTTGAGACCAAGTCATTAAACTTGGGAGTCATAACACATATACAAAAAAAATCTAAACTACAACTAAGTATTGAAAGCAAGTAAACTATCTACAATATTCACATATTCACATAACCAATGTCAAGGCATACGTTGCAACCATTCCCAAACAACGGCGCCAAAAATTTGATGGGCGGACTACTGTCGGTAAAAAATTTCACAAGATATTCACGTTGCAAGTATAGCTCTCAACCGACAAATAATCCTCGAATCAAATTTTAAAGAATTGGTTGTCACAAATTCAACCCCAATAAAAGTAACCGAAATATTCAAACCTCGGGTCGTCTCACAAGGAATGGGCAAGCATGTGTGTCAATATTGGTTAGAATTCCGGGGTTGCAAGTCAAGAGCAAGAAATTAAACTAAGAGACTTAACAAGCAAGAAATCTTAAAGTGCAAGAAACTAATTCAAGTAACTAAAGCAAGGTATGAGCAATTCCAAACTAATAAGAGAACATCCAATATAATTCTACTCTAGAACTAAACAAGTAACTATAACTAAGACAAAGCAATTGGAATTTTTAGGTTTCAAATATGATTAATAAAAGCAACTCTTGGCTAGGCGTAGGAATTGGGATCACTATCCTTGTCTAATAACCATATCTTGATAATTATGAGGAACCAAACTCATTAAGTTTACTTCTATACTTGAAGTATATTGAATGGCTTGGTCAATATCAATCCATAAGGTCTAACCTAGCTACCAATTATCTTAGTAGTAGGCTAGTGTCAATGGTTATCAAATTGACCACTAAGGATTCTCAAATCATCAAATCTATTAGACCCAATGACTCAAATTTACCCAATTCCCTTAGCCTGGACCAAGAATAAAGAAAACTACTCCATAATCAAACGAAACATTTCATCAAACACATGGTAAGCATTACTAAAAGACATATTCAAAATGCAATTAAATTGAAATTAAAAGGTACCCACTAACAATTATCAATGGAAAATCACTCAAACAACACAATTAATCATGGAAATGATCAATGTAACATAACCAATTCAAGATCCACAAGATTTACAAAATGGTAGAAAATAACAATTGACAAGAAAACATAAATCTAACACAAGATCTAACAAAATTATACTAAGAAATTCAAATTAAGTAATCAAAACTAGAAATCAACAAGATCCAATTCAGAATTCAACAAGGGAAGATCAAATCAAACTAGATCTAGAGAGGAACAAAGGTTTCTCCCTCTAGAAGAACAAAAACCAAAAACTAGCTAAAATTGTATCTAAGTGTGTAATGAATGATCCCCCCTTTTCCCCTAGAATTCTTGGGTCTTTTCCATGCAGAACCAGCTTGAATTTGGGCCTGTTGAGCCTCAGAAATTGCCAGGCATGATTTCTTTTAATGAAGTCACATGCAGCTTGTCACATGTACGCGTCATGCATGCGTGCGCGTCGATGGAATTTCGCGATCCACGCGTGCGCGTCAATGGAGATTTCGCTAATCCACGCGGATGTGCCTATCTTCGCGTGCTATTCCCAACTTTCTGCACCCACGCGTGCGCGTGAGGTGCGCATGCGTGTCGAAGCTGAATTTCCCAAAATTCAATTCTTCATGTTTCTTCCACTTGTGCATGCTTTCTTTCTCTCTTCTATGGCATTCTTGCCCTATAAACTCTGGAATCACTTAAGAAACACATCACGGCATCGAATGGTAATAAAAGAGGATCAAAATATGGCAATTTTAAGGCAAAAGAAGAATGTTTTCCATCATGAAGCACAATTAAGAAGAGAACACAAAACCATGCAATTCTTGTGAATAAGTGAGGAAAATATTGACAAAATCCCTCAAATTCTACACAATATAAACCACAAAATTGGGATTTATCAGGACCTTGGTCGACCAGGGGAGCTCGGCCGACATTCTATTCAAGACTGCTTTCGACTAACTTGGGCTCGAAGAAAAAGAACTTAAAGCATATCCCAACAGCCTGTTCGGATTAGGGACACCCCAATCCAACCGCTAGGATACATCTCACTACACACGACCTTCGGGAAAGGCACCCGGTAAGGGACACTAAGTATCGACTACCTCATAGTTGACGTAAACTCATCATACAACGCTCTCACAGGTCATGCAACTCTGAACCGACTTGCTGCGGTGGTCTCTACTCCGCACCTCTGCATGAAGTCCGCCAACCCCGAAGGAATAGCTACTGTAAAAAGAGATCAGAAGCTTGCAAGGAGATGTTACAATGAAAGCCTGAGCTTGAGGGGCGGCCTTGGGGGAAACGAGGTCAACACCATTGAGCTTAGAGGGGCCCGAACTCACGACGAGCTACGCCTTCGGCCCGGGGGGGAAACTGAGGAGATCCAGGTCGGAAGTACCCCCGAGAAGACGACAAACATAGGGATGAACCTAGACAAAGGACTAAAGAAGCAACTCATTGAACTACTGAGAAAAAATTCCGATCTCTTTGCCTGGAAGTCCGCGGACATGTCCGGCATAGATCCAAACCTAATGTGCCACAAACTAGCCGTGTACCCCAGATCCCGACCTGTCCAACAGCGGCGCATAAAGATCGGCCCCAAAAGAGCGCAGGTTGTGGAAGAACAAGTATAGGCCTTGTTAGAGGCAGGATTTCATAAGGGAAGAAAAATACCCACTCTGGCTAGCCAACATCATATTTGTGAAAAAATAAAATGGAAAGTGGAGAATGTACGTTGACTGCACCGAGCTCAACAAAGCCTGTCCAAAAGATCCTTATCCCTTTGATAAACCCCATTTGTAGGGTTTATCTTGTGCTTGATTTAGGGGATTTTATAACCTTTTACCCACATTTATCCAATGAAATAGCGTGGTTTTATAAATTCTCCTTTAATTGTGCTTAAGGGTGAAAACATGTTTTTAGGTCTTAAAATAGCTAAATCTAATTCACCTTGATTCCATTAGATGTCTTGATATGCTTGTTAAGTGATTTTAGATTTAGGAGGCAAAGATTGGATCAAGGGAATGAACGAAAAGCATGAAAAAATGGAGAACTCATGAAGAAATGAAGGAATCGCAAAAGCTGTCAAGCCGACCTCTTCGCACTTAAACAACCATAACTTGAGCTACAGAGGTCCAAATGATGCGATTTCAGTTGCATTGAAAAGCTAACATCTGGGGCTTCGAAACAATATAAGATTTGTCATAGTTTCTATACGTATGGTGACGCGCACGTGCACTATATACACACGCATCGTTGTTGCCATATGATCCACTTAAAGCAATACGTGGCCAGCGAATTCTAAAGCCTTGTGGGCCCAATCCAACTCATTTTTAGGATAGAGATCCTTGACCACCAAACTTTGCCAAGGCCTTTTTGTTATTTGAATTTCATTTCCATTTACTTTTCATGTTTCTTATCCAAAAACCCCAAAATATCTCATAACCAATAACAAGACACTTTATTGCAATTCCTAGGGAGAACGACCCGAGGTTTAAATACTTCGGTTTATAGATTTTAGGGGTTTGTACTTGTGACAAACAAATTTTTGTATGAAAGGATTTTTATTAGGTTAGAAACTATATTACGACGAGACTTATTGTGAATTCTAAACCACACAAAAGTCCAATCATCAAAATGGCGCCGTTGCCAGGGAATTGCAATGGTGTTATGTTATTGGTTATCGTATATATGTAAATATTGCGAATAGTTTGATTTTTGGATTGTTTGCTAGTCTTTGCTAGTTTAGGACTTTGTTTCATTATTTTGCTATTAGATTTTGAATTTTATTTTTTCTTTTTACCATGAATTCTCACTTTGGCTATGAGTGTGATTACAACTATGTTGTAGAAAATGGGAGCTACAATGAAGATATGCATCAAGGATGGGATAACCAAAGGTGGGAGGAGCCATATGCATATGATCAATCTTCATGGCAACAACCTCCACCTATGCACTATGAAGAAGAGCCATTTTATGATGCATACCAATCCAATGGTTATGGTGAGTTCCCTTGTGACTTCCAAGAACCACCACCATACCCTCAACATAGCCACCTACCACACTCACAAGCCTCTTTTCACCAACCACCTTCATATGACCCTCATCCATATCCACCATTACAACAACCATATGTGCCATATGAACTACACATAGAGCCACCACTATTCCAACATCAATATTTTCAAGAACCACCCCCTCCATATTATTACCAAGATGAACCACCTCTAATGTATGAAAATTTTCAACCACAAGATGAATACCACTTCCTACCACAACCTCCCATCGAAGAATATTCATGTCCATCAATCCAAGAGCCATATGATCCTACTCATGATATCCAAGAGGAACAAGAGTCAAGGGATCGTCTCAAGGAAGCATTGGATCAATTTCAAGTAACCATGGAGTGTGTTGTGCAACAAGTGGAAAGGATCGAAAACATTGAACCACCATAACTCTACCAAGAAGAACCACCTTCCTACTATGAATCTTTCCCCCAAATTGATGAACCCTTCCAACCACCCCAACCTCCAATGGATGACATCCTTGATGTTCTTGTTCAAGGACAAAAGGAGATGAAAAGGGATGTGCACCAATTCACGGCCGCCTTAGACAAGGTGGTAAGCCGGTTAGCATCCCAATGCTTGAATACTCAAGGAACTCCCATGGCTACATGTGGAGAATCAAATGAAGAGCATAACATGAATGAGAGATTGGAGGATAATAAGGGAAGTTGCTTTGTATTGGAACAATTGGAGGAAGCTATGATTGTTGAAGACAAGGAAGAAGTGGTTGAAGACTTAGGAGATGCGGAGCCTCCATGGGAACATAGAATTGAAGAAAACCCCTCCAAGATGATTGAATTTGATGCTAAGGAGGAATGTGCACAACCTCCAAGGCATATTCTATATGAAGACTTGGATGGGATAGAGCAAGAAGTGAGTTCCCTTGGTGATGAAGATCAAGCATCAAACCTTAGTGGTGAAGAATCCTTTGAGCATGAAGAATCTTCTCCCACAAGATGGAAAGCAATGTGGAGGTAAATTTTTCTCATCGTCCCATTTATGACTTGAGTAGGAGAAAAGGTTTAGATAAAATTGTTGAACAAAGGATTATAATTGAGAAGTCTTGCGAAGAGGTGGAAATCCTTAGAAAAAGGAGGAGGAGAATTGAATACGCTTTGTCAAGACCCTTGGAATCACCTTTGCCAAGGTTGCCATCTACACTTTCATTTGAGTGGGTGAAACTCATTTCTATTAGCTTTATTATCCCACTTGAATATGGTTTGCTTAAAACGGATGGCCAACTTAGGATGCTTTGTGGGATGAAGTGTAAAAGAAAGATGTTTCGTGGTTGGCGTTGCAAGTCAAGGCTCATTATAGTTGATGCATCAAACATGAGATATAAAGGTTGGAGTAGTGCTCACCTAGATGGGTCTAGAAGGATTGTTGGTCACTTTATAGAGAATTCACCTTGTTCACCACCTGGTTGGACTAATAATAAAGATCAACTTCAAGACGGGTGTAAAAATAAAGTGTGGGATCCCGGATCACAAAAAGAGGATCAACTTTGGGAGCCCCAAGCTTGTGAAGAACTCCATCAACACTTGGTGCAAAAAATAAGAAATCTTAGGGCACAATGGAGAACTAAGCATTGGTGGGAGTTCAAGGATAGCTTCAAGCACAAGCCATGAGAGGAGCTCCCCATAAGTCCAACTTAAGTACAATAAACAAAAGTGCTAGGTGGGAGACACCCCACCATGGTAAACTCTTTTCATTTTTCTCTTTTGTAAATATTGGTAGAATAGGTTTGATTTCATGTTTTTTTTAGTTTGTTGAGTTTAATTGGTAGTTTAGTATGTTAAATAAGGTTTTAGGGTGTTTTAGTTGCTGTTTAGAGGTTTGAAATACTTGGAATGGTGCAAAAACATAGAAAAAATTTTTGAAAAAAAAAATCACCATCCGCGCATACGCGCACTGCACATGTACGCGTGTGACGTTAGGATTTTTTGCCAGTAAAGAATTTCATAAAAATATTCGCGTTGTAGATATAGTCTCTAAACCGACAGAAATCCCTTCGTACAAACATTTTGGTTGTCACAAGTAACAAACCCCTTAAATTTGATAACCGAGTATTTAAACCTCGAGTCGTCTTCTCAAGGAACTGTATGGAAGTATGTTCTTATTATTGGTTATGGAGATTGTAAATTGGGGTTTCGAGAATGAGGAATAAGTAACTTAATGGCGGGTAAATTAAATGGCAATTAAAATAAATAAATAACTGCAAAGCAAACTTTTGGCAAGGTATGAGAAATTGGAAGTCCATACATAGTTATTCTTATCAATAACAATGAAAGTTGAATCTTAATTCCACTTAGTCAACCTTTACTAAAGTAAAGGAAAGTCAATGGACTAATTGGTTTGATCTTCGAGTCCTATTTATTTCCTAAGAAAAGGTTGGGATTATTGAAGCTCAGTTCAATTAGCAAAGATAACAGTTATCAATTATGTTGAGATAAGATAACTCCTGAGTTACTGCTTTCTTAACCAAGACCAAAAGAGGAAAAAGTAAGTTTGCTGGAATAAAAATGCCTTCGGATGTAAAGCAACAATAACATAAATTAAAGAAAGCAATCATGAATTGAAATACCTCAAATAACATTAATAAGGGAAATTATAATCTAACATGAAGAGTTCATAAACTAAATTGGAAGAATAAATAAAAATAAAGAACCTAGGATTGAGAGTCACTCCTAAAACTAAGAGAAGTCCTAAATCCTAATCCTAAGAGAGAGGAGAGAACCTCTCTCTCTAAAAACTACATCTACTCCTAAAATTGTAAATATGAAAGCCTCCTGATGAATGGATGCATTTTCCCACTTTATAGCCTCTAATATGTGTTTTCTGGGTCGCAAACTGGGTTAGAAACAGCCCAGAATTCGTTGGTTGCGAATTCAAACACGCTGATTTTTGTCACTGCGATGCGACCGCATGGAGCACGCGGTCGCGTCGCCTAGTGTCAGGGAAACTATGACATATTATATATCAAATCAAAGCCCAGACGTTAGCTTTCCAACGCAACTAGAACCGCGTCGTTTGGACCTCTGTAGCTAAAGTTATAGCCGTTTGAGTGCAGAGAGGTCAGGCTGGACAATTTAGCAATTTCTCCAACTTCTTGTATTCCTTCCACTTTTGCATGCTTCCTTTCCATCCTCTGAGCCATTCCTGCCCTGTAATCTCTGAAAACACTTAACACACATATCAAGGCATCTAATGGTAATAAGAGAGGATTAATATTAGCAAAGATAAGTCCAAAGAAACATGTTTTCAATTAAAGCACATAATTAGGAAGGAAAATGTAAAACCATGCAAATAGTATGAATAAGTGGGTAAAGAGTAGATAAAAACCACTCAATTGAGCACAAGATAAACCATAAAATAGTGATTTATCAGCGTGCATCAAGCATTTTCGCCAATCCGCGCGCACGCGCCATGTACGCGTACGCGTGGATTGAGAAATTCCACCTGAAGCCAAAAACCCAAGAGTTGTGTGAACGCTGCACGCGCCTTGTGCCTTTGGCAGAAAACCACTGACGCATACGCGTACATGACGCGTACGCGTACATGACGCGTACGCGTCACTCTTAAAAAAAAAAACCATCGACGCGCACGCGCCATGCACGCGTACGCGTCGATTTGCACCCTTTTTTTTCTCCTTTCTCCTTTCTCCTTTCTTCTTCTTTCTTCTTTTCTTCTTCTTTCTTTCTACCTTTCTTCTTCCTCTCTTGAAAAAAAAAATTTAATAAATAAATAAATAAATAAATAAAATTCTAAAAATTTTTTTTTCTCTTTTCTTCTATTTTCTTTTATTGCATTTGCTTACTTTCATTCATTGCATTTTAATTTTGATTTTATAGCTTGTTGCAATTTTCTTTTTTTAAGTTTCTTATTTTAATAATGGTGTTGAATTTTTCTATTCAATCGTTGAGAATTTCTTGCATTATTTTGGTGCCTCTTGACTTGTTTGATATTGTAGGTGATGAAACTTTTACATCAATGCTTAATCTTGTATGACTCTTGTGTCTTTGTGCATTGATATGACCTAATATTGTTTTTCATTACCCACTCTTTCTTGTTTGAACTTGATGCTCAATATGCTCTTCATTCTTTGACTTTACTCTTGCATCAAGTATTAGTTAATATGCCATTAGCTTATATTGTTTTCTCACTCACATGTTGTAGCTACCATGTAGTAGAGAACCATACCCTTATTTGGCATTAACCCCCGTCTATGCTCTATTTGGTTTTTTTTTTTGGTGACTCTATGCGCTATTTGGTTTGATATCTTTGTTGTAAGCTTAATTTTCTTTCTTTTTCTCTCCTTTTATGTTGGCCACCAAGAAAGGAGGAAAAGGAAAAGCTTTTAAATGGGGCAATAAACAAGTCATCCACACAATCTTTCAAAGAAGCTCATCAATTGTAGCAACCCATCCACATTGCTCTTCTTTGCATGCACCGAGGACAGTGCAATCTTCAAGTGTGGGGAGGTCGTTCGACCGATCTCCATGGGTAACAATTTCCTTTTCAACACCAAATTTTTTTTATTTTCTTCGTTAGATAGTTGTTGCATTACATGATAGGTTGCATGTTAGTTAGAATTTGTACATATTTTTACCACTTCTTTCCTACTAGGACTACTTGGTTAGGGTGATGATTTCTTTTCCAAGAAATTGTTTTTAGGGCAACTTAGCAATTTGAAAACTTTTTGTTGAACTTGCTTGAAAGAATTTATTTTGGAACATGGTTTTGAGCTAAAAACACAAGCTTGTGAGATTTGAGCCTAATGGTGTGGTTACATCTTATAACCACTTATTTTTCCTTCTTGTGTGCAATTGTTCTCTTTCTATTATTGCAATCTTTGCTTTGTTTGATTCTTTATGTCTATTATTTTGTGTATTCATGCATTTATATGATTGAGGCCATCATTTCATTTAGCTCACTTACCCAAATAGCCTACCTTTTATCTTTCATTGTTAGCCAATTTGAGCCTATGCTTAACCCACTTTGTTCTTAATTTAGCACATTACAAGCCTTAAACTGAAAAACAATAAATGTCCTCAATTTGGATCTTTGATTAGTTTAGGCTAGTGTGTGTGTGTATCATTTAAGTGTGGAAAGTCTTGGGACATTGGGTGAATAAAAAGGTAGTTTTGTATTTTTGTTGTAAATATTTGGGAATTGGGTACATGCTCATGTGTTGATTAAATGTATAGACCTTATGCATTGATGTTCTTGTATATAGTTTGAAAAAAAATTGAGAAAAACAAAAGAAAAAAAAAAGAAAAAGAAACAAAAAGAAAAGTATAGAAAAGAAAAAAATGGAAAAAGAAAGAAAAAGAAAAAGAAAGAAATAAAAAGGGGACAAAATGCCCCAAAGTGAAGCTCAATAAAATCAATGCATAAGTGTTGTGAAATAACAAGGAATGTATGAATATGTGAAAAAGTGAAAAATGGGTAGTTAGGTTAGTTTTGAATTGAATAGAATGTCATAGGTTAGGTAGGAAGTTTAATCTTATCAAAGATTCAAATTTCAAGCTCACTTGACCAAATATGCATCATTACCTTGACCCTAGCCCCATTACAACCTAAAGAAAAGACCTCATGATACTTGTATCCATGCATGAAATATATGTTGATTGTTAGAAGAAGAACAAATCTTAGAAAGCATGAATAGGGGAGAATTGAGAGAATCGACCCTACACACTTGAGAAACTAGAGTGCAAACAGTTCCGGTGAGGGTTCGATGCTCAATTCCTTGATTCCCGGCTTTCATGAGCATTCTTCTTGCAAGTCTACTTGAACTTCATTTTGATATTTAAATTGGTAGGATTCATGAGTCATCATAGGACCTTAGCCTTACTTGTGCATGTATGTCTTGTAGATTGAATTATTTTTATCCAAGTAGGTAGAATCATTTTGTATTTAGTTACATTCATATAGATAGATGCATATAGTTTAGGTTGCATTTAGATTAGCTTACATTGAATAAATGTTGATAGCCTTTACTTTCTCTTGGTATAAGCATGAGGACATGCTTGGTTTAAGTATGGGGAGGTTGATAAACCCCATTTGTAGGGTTTATCTTGTGCTCGATTTAGGGGATTTTATAACCTTTTACCCACATTTATCTAATGAAATAGCATCGTTTTATAAATTCTCCTTTAATTGTGCTTAAGGGTGAAAACATGTTTTTAGGTCTTAAAATAGCTAAATCTAATTCACCTTAATTCCATTAGATGCCTTGATATGTTTGTTAATTGATTTTAGATTTAGCAGGCAAGGATTGGATCAAGGGAATGAACGAAAAGCATGAAAAAATGGAGAACTCATGAAGAAATGAAGAAATCGCAAAAGCTGTCACGCCGACCTCTTTGCACGTAAACGACCATAACTTTAGCTACAGAGGTCCAAATGATGCAGTTTTAGTTGAGTTGGAAAGCTAACATCCGGGGCTTCGAAACAATATAAGATTTGCCATAGTTGCTACACGTATGGTGATGCGTACGTGCACCATACGCGCATGCATCGTTGCTGCCATATGATCCACTTAAAGCAATATGTGGCCAGCGAATTCTAAAGCCTTGTGGGCCCAATCCAACTCATTTCTGATGCTATTTAAGCCAAGGATTGAAGGGAAATCAACATACTTTACATACTTTTGATCATTAGTTTTGTTTAGGTTAGTTTTAGAGAGAGAAGCTCTAACTTCTCTCTAGAATTAGGATTAGGTTTTAGATCTAGTTTAGAATTTCTTAGATCTAGTTTAATTTCATGCTTTGATCTACTTTCCATTTTGAAATTCTTCTCTTCTACCTTTTCTCTCTCTAGGTTAGCATTTAATTCTTGTAATTCTTTACTTTTATGTTCATGCACTTTTGTTTCTTTGATGATCGGATAATTTATACGCTTTTTGGCATTGTTTTTAGTATGTTTTTAGTAGAATCTGGTTACTTTTATGGATGTTTTCATTAGTTTTATGTTAACTTCACATTTATGGACTTTACTATGAGTTTGTGTGTTTTTCTGTGATTTCTGGTATTTTCTGGCTGAAATTGAGGGACTTGAGCAAAAATCAGATTCAGAGGTTGAAGAAGGACTGCTGATGCTGTTGGATTCTAACCTCCTAGAACTCAAAATGGCGTGCTTCGAATTGCGTTGGAAAGTAGACATCCAGGGCTTTCCAGCAATATATAATAGTCCATACTTTGCCCAAGTTTAGATGACGCAAACTGGCGTTCAACGCCAGCTCTCTGCCCAATTCTGGCGTCCAGCGCCAGAAACAAGTTGCAAAGTGGAGTTCAACGCCCAAACTGGCACAAAAGCTGGCGTTCAACTCCAAGAATGACCTCTCCACGTGTAGACTTCAAGCTCAGCCCAAGCACACACCAAGTGGGCCCCGGAAGTGGATTTATGCATCAATTACTTACTTCTGTAAACCCTAGTAGCTAGTTTATTATAAATAGGACCTTTTACTATTGTATAAAAAATCTTTGGATCATCTTTGGATTATCTTTTGATCTATTGATCACCTTTGGGGGCTGGCCATTCGGCCATGCCTGGACCTTCATTACTTATGTATTTTCAACGGTAGAGTTTCTGCACTCCATAGATTAAGGTGTGGAGCTCTGCTGTTCCTCAAAGATTAATGCAAAGTACTACTGTTTTCTATTCAAATCATCTTATTTTGCTTCTAAGATATTCATTCGCACTTTAACCTGAATGTGATGAACGTGACAATCATCATCATTCCCTATGAACGCGTGCCTGACAACCACTTCCGTTCTACATTAGATTGAATGAGTATCTCTTAGATCTCTTAATCAGAATCTTCGTGGTATAAGCTAGATTAATAGCGGCATTCATGAGAGTCTGGAAAGTCTAAACCTTGTCCGTGGTATTCCGAGTAGGACTCTGGGATTGAATGACTGTGACAAACTCCAAACTCGCGAGTGCTGGGCGTAGTGACAGACGCAAAAGGATAGTAAATTCTATTCCAGTATGATCGAGAACCTCCAAGATGATTAGCCATGCAGTGACAGCGCATCAGACCATTTTCACAGAGAGGAATAGGATGCAACCAACGACAAGGGTGATGCCTCCAGACGATTAGCCATGCTGTGACAGAGCATTTGGACCATTTTCCCGAGAGGACTGAAAGTAGCCATTGGCACCGGTGACATCCTTACACAAAGCCAACCATAGAAAGGAGTAAGACTGATTGGATGAAGACAGCAGGAAAGCAGAGGTTCAGAGGAATGAATGCATCTCCATACGCTTATCTGAAATTCTCACCAATGATTTACATAAGTATTCCTATCCTTATTTTAGTATTAATTTCAAAAACTCCATAACTATTTTATATCCGCCTGACTGAGATTTACAATGTGACCATAGCTTGCTTCATACCAACAATCTCCGTGGGATCGACCCTTACTCACATAAGGTTTATTACTTGGACGACCCAGTGCACTTGCTGGTTAGTTATGCGAAGTTGTGAAGATATGTTTAGACCATGGTTCTGTGCATCCGTTTTTGGTGCCATCGCTAGGGAATCAATTTCGAACAATAATTCACAACCTGAGTAACAATTTCGCATATCCAGTTTTTGGCGCCGTTGTCGGGGATTGTTCGAGTTTTCGGCAAGCTTTAGGTCTGGTAACATTAGTGCCAAGTTTGATCTGGCAACAACACCAAGTTTTTGGCGCCGTTGCCGGGGATTGTTCGAGTTTGGACAACTGACGATTCATCTTATTGCTTAGATTGGGTAATTTCCTTCTTATTTTCAAAAAGTTTTCAAAAAAATTTTCAAAAATTTCTCCTTTGTTTTCGAAAAAATTTAAAAAAAAAATGTTTTCAAAAATATATTTTTCTTCAAAATTTTCAAGAATGAATTCTAGTGTTTCATGAAGCATGTTGAAGCCTGACTAGCCATAAAGCCATGTCTAAATTCTTTTGGACTAAGGCTTCCAAACCATCAGCATAGAGGCAAGTTACTTTGATAAGTAATGAGCAGTATATACTTTGATGTTATATGCTAAAGCTTGGCTGGCTATTAAGCCATGCCTAACCCTCAGATTGGAGCTTTAGACTAAGAATGCTAGATTCCTGGAATTCATATTAAAAATTTTGGAATCCTTATTTTTGTTTTTCAAATAATTTTCAAAAAATACAAAAAAAAAATTAGAAAATCATAAAAATCAAAAATATTTTTTGTGTTTCTTGTTTGAGTCTTGAGTCATGTTATAAGTTTGGTGTCAATTGCATGT